>NC_134234.1:144074272-144377302 GCF_965152275.1 Natator depressus
AAAATCTACCATTAGTTGTCAAAAGCCTGAGTTCTAGTATGTATTTCCTGCTTGTCAGTTCTCCATGCTAGAACTCTATCATGCCCTTTCCTCCAATATTTCTCCAATCAGTACTCCTATAGATCATTTCCAATTTTACATCATAAACAATACTCCATTCTGTGATTCATCAGATCAGAAACTAGATTGACAAGAGATACTCATTGTGTTGCTGGTTTTCTTCCTGCTCACACTGTAGGAATGCTAAAAAAGACAAAGGCATTGAGTCGTACCGTACTGAGCAGCCCACAGAAGATGCACATTGTACAATGCCCCAGAAAGGGTTGCAGTATGACAAACCACAAATCTGATTGAAGAAGTCAATTCTCCCTTCCGTTTCATTGTGTAACTCAATTATTTCTAGTGTTGCAATACTGATGTTTCCCTGTGAATGGTTGAAGGCGGTAAAACTAGCTTATGTTGCTCTAGGAAATAAACCCTAATTTGTTGAATCCACTGTCAGATTGGAACAAAAGTGCACCAGTGTAGCTAGCCTTGTACTTAAAATAATTTTAATGGGATTTCTCTTGTTTTTTCACAGTAGTAGTGAGTCAAGTCCAAGCTTTTCATTACCAGCACTTGTGGAATTAGTCACTGTAAATACTCATTATTTTTTATATTTTTGAATTCTTCATAAATGGATCCTGATTTTTGCAAATATATTCATTGCTCTAAACCAGAGCTAAGCACCAGATACTTTGGAGGAACAATTGTTGCAAAATCTTCAGTTCAGCTGTTTGATTATTCATGGAGTATGCATGGTCATGTTCACCGCATGGTGATTTTCCTGCAGCCCAAATGGTTGTTTGAATCTTTTTAAACAGAAGAAAGGTAAAGTGTGAATGATGAACGCTCATGTTCATGCATAAATTCCCTTCTTCCCATGCAATCACAGATGTTTGTGCTTA
This sequence comes from Natator depressus, assembly GCF_965152275.1. Classification (NCBI taxonomy): domain Eukaryota; kingdom Metazoa; phylum Chordata; order Testudines; family Cheloniidae; genus Natator; species Natator depressus. The sequence continues at coordinate 144,075,220 of NC_134234.1, forward strand.
GAACAGTCATTCCCCAAAGAGCTATGCAAATAAAAACCCATTCACAAGGTTTTAAAATTTGAACAAATGATTACAAATAGTGTTTTGACCAGCTCTGCTAAACATAGATCATTTTTTTTGTTGATCAAATTCCTTTTAGTATCACAAAGAAGGCTTGTGGGTCCCTTGACATAATATTTTCCAAGTCGTAAAGCATATGTATTGTTGTAGTGAAATCCAAAACCAGAGACAATACATAATAGTGCACTCTACCACTGCTATGTGGATAACCAATCACTCCAAAATACACAAGGCTGGATTCTCTGGTGCACTAAGGACACTGTGGATTGTGTAGGTCTTTAAATAGAGCCAAAGACTCCATGAAGTCCACAAGTGACTTTGTCATTGCTATTGATTTTTATATGGAAGGCATTCAGATATTTTTGGTCATGTGTGGCAGAATAAAATCCTGAGCTAGATACACAGAAGCTCAGAGGAGAACTTCCCTTATCCAGGAGAACTCTTCATTGATGTACAGCTAGCTAGGGCAAAGAGGGGACACGATAGGCCTTCAGGAAGGGGGCACAATGGATCCAGGCAGGCATGAGTCCAAGAGTAGTAACTGGCTCCATGCAGCTACCCCTCTTTAGTCCTGAGCATGGAACAGAAAAAGTAGAGTATCCAGCCCACAGCCTTGCTATACACTGGATAACCTGAAATGAGGGCAGATGAGGTCACTAAGTCACCATTGCTTTAAGCATTGTTAATTTCAATAGAATTTGAAGTCCCAGAGGCCACCATGTAGCGAGCTGTTAACAGTGACTGTTCCTTAAAAAATAACCATATTATATTGTGCAACTTGCAAATAATGAATTAACAATATTGTCTAATGCAGTGGTTCCCAAACTTGTTCTGCCGCTTGTGCAGGGAAAGCCCCTGGCGGGCCGGGCCGGTTTGTTTACCTGCCGCGTCCGCAGGTTCGGCCGCTCGCAGCTCCCAGTGGCCGCGGTTTGCTGCTCCAAGCCAATGGGAGCTGCTGGAAGTGGCGCGGGCCGAGGGACGTACTGGCCGCCTCTTCCAGCAGCTCCCATTGGCCTGGAGCAGCGAACAGTGGCCACTGGGAGCTGCGATCGGCTGAACCTGCAGACGCGGCAGGTAAACAAACCAGCCCGGCCCGCCAGGGGCTTTCCCTGAACAAGCAACGGAACAAGTTTGGGAACCACTGGTCTAACTCTTCCTTTAAAATGTACAGCTTACTGAAGATGTCATGTTGGCAACCTATAGAAATTGTTTTTGTCTAGTTTTCCACCAAGCAAGTACAGACAAAGCTTACTCTACTGTAGAGACCAAACACAAAGCAGCTACAAAACAATTAGAAAAGAATATGCTACAGTTAATATTTACTCTATGGCTTAGTGATGCTGTTTTAGAAAGAAACTTGACATGGTTGTTGTCAAGGCTGATTCCCCACTCTGGCACTTTGAGTGCAGAAGGTGGGGGCCCACAAGGATTTTAAAAATTAAGATTTGCCACTCCAGGCCTGTATTAAACCCCCACGGTTACAGCTTTCCTCTGACCTTGGCTTGGTAAATGCTGCCACCACCCAAGTGAAACTGCCTCTTACAAATCCTGGAAAAACTCACTTGGGAAGTTTTCCCTGAGGCCCCTCAGCTTTTCCACCCCTCCCTTGGGGAAACCGAGAAGAAAACAAACCAAAGGGAAACCGAGCTGTTACCACCAGCTAATAGAAAAACATATGCACAAACCTTTTAAGACACACAAATCAATCAGGTTCTTAAAGGTAAAGTTTATTAAAACAAAAAGAAAATACATCTGAAACTCAGACTTTTGCTAGATTTTAAAAAAGCAATTCCAATAATTAAGCACCCAAAATAGCTTTCTTGGGGGTTCAGCTTAAAGGTTACAAAAGCATCTGGGGTTAGAACAGAGGAATCCACAAGCCATACAGAAAATAAAAGAAATAAACCTAATCAATCTAAACATTTCCTGTCCCAATGAATTCTTCTAGGTATGGATGATGAATTTTCAGACCTGGTCCTAACTTTACACAGCATTCCAGCTGCCCCCATCTCTTTAGCCCAGAGAGAACAACAGAGACAAAGGGAAAGCTTTTTTCCCATTTTAAAAAGTTCTAGCCTTCCCATTGGCTCTTTTGGTCAAGTGTTTACCTGGAGGACTTTTTAAACCTTTATAGGTAAAGCAAGCAGCCACCAAGGGGGACTTTATAGCTGGCTGGCTGGCTGGGTGTCCATAAAAGGGAGCTAACCCCCAACCCCTTTCATTTATCACAGTTGTCCAGGTTATTTTACATCTCAACTACTGTTATGGCCACATGAAAATCTGCCTGTCCTAATGGATGGGAGTGTGTTTCTTTACAAGAAGTAACTTAATAAATCAGTGCCATAGGCCCTGGGGTTCTGAATAGGCTGATAAACCACTACAAGAAAGGTTGAATTTTAAGTGAGAAGCTTGTGCAACAGTTAAGCTTTAAATTGTCTGATTTTTCTTTTTAAATTAAAATGAAGTAAATCCCAACATCGTGTCTTTATGCAAAGCTAATTTCTGGAATCAGATCTCATGAGACTCCTTAAATTAGTGGTTATTGAACCCGATACTCATTACATATAATTAAAACTGATACATAGGTAGATTTTGTGAATGTAAAAGTAATGTATAGAAAGGAAATGGCCACAAAGTTTGGAACTGACTCTTCTGTGAATTGCAGTGTTATAGCTGTATAGGTCCCAGGATATTAGGGAGACAAGATGCGTGAGGTAATGTCTTTTATTGGACCAACTTCTGTTAGTGAATGAGACAAGCTTTAGGAGCTCAAAAGCTTGTCTCTTTAACCAACAAAAGTTGATCTAATAAAATATATTACCTCACCCACCTTGTCTCTTGTGAATGGTATTTGATACAAAAATAGGATTTATAACTTTTCATCTTACTTAATTCCCAGACTGACCAGCAGAATAATTAGCAGTTCAATGCTGAGGATTTAAATAAAAATGACAAATGAGGCTGTATATATTATTAAGGTTGTCTAATACTTCCCATTATAAGACCCTGTTTGAAAAACTTTAAGTGTTCGGGCTGAAATTTTCCCTGCCTAGTATCTGCCTTGAGCAGCCTTTTTTGGAAAATTTGACCAGAAATGGTTCAACCATTTCTGAGAAAAGGCTAGGGAAAAAATAACTTCTTTTGTCCATGTTAAAGAATTTAGACAGTCCTTTCTTTTAAAAGCTCTAGTGCTCCCATACTTTGAAGCAGAGACTTTTAATTTTACAAGGGAGAGGCTCTTGTGGCAATGATTTGCCTTTTGCTGTCCCCATTGTCTGCAGGGATCCTCCTTCATTTTCTCTAGAAGTTGGAAAGTAAATAGCAAATGATGCCGGGGGTTGCAGGAAGAGAATGGATGGTCTCATGGTTAAGTCAGTTTCATGCGGTCCTAGAGAACTGGATTCTATCTCTGCTTCTGCCACAGCATTTCTGTGCAATGCTGGACAAGTAACTTAAAACAAATGTTACATAAGTGGTCACTATGTATTCCTCATTTTCTGAGTCCCTGACTTGAGACTCTGGGGTCTAATATGCAGTAAATGGGAGTTGTGCATTGAACATATTATACAATTCTACATAACACTAAAATCACTGAAAAATCATGCTCTAGGTGTCAAATTGGTCACTCAAAATTACTACATACTTTTTGCCTCAATCTCTCTGCTCATCAGTTACCCTGGTGTAGAATGGGAATAATAACATTTGTTTGTGAATCATTCCTATACTATAAAAAGGAGCACCACATAAAATCCCATGAGGAAATTCATAAGGCTTGGAGCTACCCACTGAACAATGAGGAGATAACAAAATACTGAATAGCTGCTCATTAAGGGAGCATCATTCATCCTGTGCACTGAAGGATACTGGGATCTTGTGGAAAAAATAGCATGTGATCATGTAATTAAAGATTGTATCATAATGCAAGGCAAATTAAGGTGGCACAGACTACCTTAATTCTGGCATTTCGTAACTTTTGAGTGCTTGATTTGTAACCTTAATATTTTTAATGCAGATTTTTGTTTGCTATATTTATTAAAATATGAGAATGACAGAGATGTATATACTCAAAAGACAGAGTTAAACAGGTACATTTATATGGCTGGGGACTGCTCTTACCTTACCCAAGTGCAAAATCATGGCAGTACTAAAGTCAATGGGAAAACTCTATTTTCATTGGGGCCAGAATTTCACCCCAGATGTTTTAGGTTATATTTCTGTCTCTCTCCCTTTTTCATGCGTCACTCATCTCTTAGCTTGCGAAAACATAAAAGCAGAGATTGCATATTCTATACTCTATGTATGAAAAGCACCAAATGCATTCCGGATGCTCAAGTATTATAAATAATAATAGGCAAGATCTTTGGCTAATGGAAATTGCAAGATCTCTATTGAAATCAGTGGAGCTACAGCAACTTACATTAGCTCTGGTTTTGACCCAGAAACCACTAGGAAAAACATCCTGAGCTGATGGTGTCAAATTTGCAGTCCTCGCACACAAACAACCCGCCAACCTGCAGCATATTCTCACCAGCAACTACACACTGCACCATAGTAACTCTAACTCAGGAACCAATCCATGCAACAAACCTCGATGCCAACTCTGCCCACATATCTACACCAGTGACATCAGCACAGCAGCTAACCAGATCAGCCACACCATCACCGGTTCATTCACCTGCACGTCCACCAATGTAATATAAGCCGGCATGTGCCAGCAATGCCCCTCTGCTATGTGTATTGGCCAAACTGGACAGTCCCTACGTAAAAGGATAAATGGACACAAATCAGATATTAGGAATGGCAATATACAAAAACCTGTAGGAGAACACTTCAACCTCCCTGGACACACAATAGCAGATTTAAAGGTAGCCATCCTGCAGCAAAAAAACTTCAGGACAAGACTTCAAAGAGAAACTGCCAAGCTTCAGTTCATTTGCAAATTTGACGCTATCAGCTCAGGATTAAACAAAGACTGTGAATGGCTAGCCAACTACACAAGCAGTTTCTCCTCCCTTGGTGTTCACACCTCAGCTGCTAGAAGAGGGCCTCATCCTCCATGATTGAACTAACCTTGTTATCCCTAGCCTGTTTCTTGCTTGCATATTTATACCTGCCTCAGGAAATTTCCACTACATGCATCCAACAAAGTGGGTATTCACTAGGGTGACCAGATGACAAGAACAAAATATCAGGACACATGGGGGAGTAGCCACAGGCTCACCCCCCTCTCTCCCCACACACACACCAGGGCCGGCTCTAGGTTTTTTGCCACCCCAAGCTTTAAAAAAAAAAAAAAAAAGCCCGAGAGCCACCAAAGCAAAATATCGGTTGGGACATGGGACAACCAACTAAATATCTAGACAGTCCTGATTTTATCGGGACATCTGGTTACCCTAGTATACACCCACAAAAGCTTATGCTCCAATACATCTGTTAGCCTATAAGGTGCCACAGGAGTCTCTGCCGCTAATATTAAAATGTCCAGTATTTTGCTTCCCTTTGTGATGGAATCGCTTCACATCATTCTTTGGGGATGTTTAGCGTTGTGAAAGATAAGATGAATATGGCGTCACTGCATGTTGTTCAAGTCTTATCCTGATAGTGACACAGGTTTAACTTATCGAATATGGAGATGCTGTTTCCTCAGAGTTGATTTATGAATTCTGATGCTTCAGCTAAAGAATTTAGTTGTGTTCATGGTACTTCCCTATTAAAGGACTTTCTTACTATAATAGGTCTGTATGGCAACATGAGGCATATTGTTTTGTGTGTAGGTGGCTCACTACTCTGAATTCTGCTTTTTTACTTGTGGACTCTTGAGAACGGTGAAATTCTGGTCCCATTTTAATCGGTGGGTATTTCCCCACTGATCTGAAAGGGGATAGGATTTCAGCTAGGAATGTTCAATGTAATTCAGTTAATTATCACTATTTATTTGTAGAGACTGAGAACATTCAGCCACATGCAGCAATAATTACTTTTGATAGCTACTAACTTACTAATATGCTGATCAATAGGCCATTTGGATCAGATTATAAGTAATTTAATTTGATTTCAAATGCAAGAAAGAATTTCTCAGTTCTCTGATATTTCTTTGCATGTATCAAAAAGAAAGTTAAAGCTTTTATAGTTAAACCAGTCAGACATATATCACCAGATCTGATCTCCCTTAGTATTCAGTTAGAAGAATTTACTCTTTTGGAGCAAAATGGAGCACATCTTCTGTTCATGTGTGATGCGGGTACATGCACATAGTTGAGATGCAGTGACTATGTGGCTATTACAGTCTAAATGAAGGTTTCTCAAATCAATCCTCAGATTCTACTATGGTGTATGTATATATACTATAAATCTTTAGTTTGAAGCTGTGGCTTCTATTTCATTTGGCTTTCATTATATTATTACATAACTATCATATATGTAATGGAATTAGAGCTGGTTGAAAATGGGGAGGGAGAGAATTCCCCTAAATTTTGAAAGATTTAATTTTGCAGGGTAAAATTTGACCCACTTTTTGATGAAATCATAGAATATCAGGGTTGGAAGGGATCTTAATAGGTCATCTAGTCCAACCCCCTGCTCAAAGAAGGACCAATCCCCAATTTTTGCCCCAGATCCCTAAACAGCCCCCTCAAGGATTGAACTCACAACCCTGGGTTTAGCAGACCAATGTTCAAACCACTGAGCTATCCCTCCCCAAAATCAAGCACCCAATGTGGGACTCAAAACCACAACCCTGAGATGAAGATTCTCATGCTCTACTGACTGAGCTGGGCTATCTTATTCAGTTCATGATATTGTTAATTTTCATTTTATATCAATTATTTCTGCTGCAAGGTTTTAATAAATGATTTTTTCATACCTTTATTTTTTCCCTTTTTTGTTTAAATAAACTGCAAAAAACATGAAGACAAACAAAAGTTTGAGATAGTTTTCACAAATTGGTTTGGAAAAAATAATTTGAAATAATGTCAACCGATTCTATATGGGAAAGATTGTGCTAATTGTTTCAAGGCTTGAGCATGCTTCGGGTGAACTAAGCATTTTCCCTAGTCTAAGCCCCATCAGACTGGGCTGAATGCCCATTCAGTTTAATAAAAGTGCTATGACTTTTCTTATGAGAAACTTGATCCTTGGGTGTTTGTTTAATACCATTTTTTACTTTTACTTTCCCCTGTGACTTTACAAAAAGGTGGTTTAAAAAGAAACCCAACTTCTACAACATTTAAGGTCTTTCTCTTTCAGAATACATGGCAAATGTTAGCATACTAAAATAGGAAATCATATATTAAAATCCCTTTTAGTAAAGATTCAATTAATGTGGCTTTTAAATGAACCCTCTGTGTGTGATATAGGCACTTTCTCTCCCTCATTCATCTCTTCGGGCTCTGTTGATTTTGCAAATGTTCTTTGTTATTTCAAAGTCTGAAGTTTCTTGAGAAGTCTGCTGATGTTGAGCTATATCCCTTCTCTTCTCACTGATGTAATTGGGGACTAGATTGTGGCATTCATTTTAAGGTGTAGTACAGATTCCCCCTGTCCCAGAAGGAGTAGTGGGGAGATAGTGCTTCAGGGAGCCACAATTTGTGCCAGGGCTTTTCCATGTCTGTGCGGGCGTGGAAACTGTTCAAGTGCTAAGATGAAATAGTTTGTTCTCTCCTTCCCTTTCTCCTCCCTGCCCCATTGGGTATGCTGGCCATGCTCTGTTGGGTGGTACAAATGGAACAATCATTCCTCTTCCCACCCCCTTTTTGGTGTCTTACCCCAAAATGATTGGCCAGACAACTCAACTCATGCCACTGCCTATGACAAACTGTGTTGCCACCAGCAAACTCTTATGGAGCTACTAGTGTGATGACTGGCATTTTGGCCAATGCACCAGAGGCTGAACCAGGGAACCACCAAAGCATCTTATTTGGGATTGTAACACATTCATATGGTATGTAGATGATGTGTAACACACATTCACCAGTGGGTTACATACACTAGTACAGTCCAGCCCTCATCTGTACAAAGTAAGTGATGATGTTCTTCGAGTGATTGTCCCTATTCTATTCCACTGTGGGTTACGCATGTGCCCGGGGTCAGAGAATTTTGAAAGTAGTGTCTGGTGATCTGAGCATGCACTCTGGCTTGCCTCATGCTTCTGACCAAGGTGATAAAAGTCGGGGCAGACCAACCGCTTTTGTAGTTACTACTTATTGCCTCATGGTCTGGGTCGAAACCTTCAGTGTTCTCATCTCTGACATTTTAAATAAAAAGTTGTAAATAGTTTTATTAGTTCTTAACCTATACATTTGTAATTTTAGCAGTTTTTAATAGTTTTAGGTAGAATCAGATTAGGGGGCATCCCCACAAACACACCCATACCCTGTTCAGTACTGGACTATGCCCAGTATTCTGTGCTTCAACTCTGCACCACCTGGCCACGATCCTTCTCAATCAGCAACAACAATCAACACTGCCTCTACTGCCTGGGAGAAGCTCACATCGCAGTTCAGTGCAATATTTACCATTCCGTCCTCAGCCATACCCAAGAAGGGCAGGCACTTTGCCTGCACAAGTATCTCATGGAGATGGCCGTGAGAGCCCAATTGAATCCAGGCCATACCCTTACATTGGCCTGAATCAGTGAGGAGTGCACCTCCTGCTGCAAAGTCCGATTCTGGTGCCAGAGAATCTATTCCCACAGGTCCCGTGGTGCGGTTAGGAAGAACTCTCATAAGGATGGAACTAAGTCTTCCTCTAAATTCATGTAAAAAAAAAAATTGGAGATCCCATTTACCAGCTCACTCCTTTGCAGACTTAGTACATGTTAAGTCCCTTAGGCACAAGAAGAAAGCCCAGAAAATTGGGCTGCTTTGGCTCCAGACTGTGTTCCCTTGGTACTGCTCCTCACAAGACCCAGGACCCTCCAGCACTGGCAAAGGCCGACGTGCACCAGATACCATCTTCAGCCCTGGCACTGACAGCCGGAAAAGAAAGAGCACCTGTTACAATTTGAAGATCGGAACCATGGTTGCACTACAGGACATTTTCACTCTCCCCGATTCAGAATCTCCCCCTGAATCAGGATCCTATGCTCCAGGGAACTCATATGTCCTCTGAGAGACCCACCTGTCATTTGAAGCATATTGGCCCTGCCCCCATAAATAATATACACCTCTCCAGCAGCACCAAAGGTAGCCCCACTGGAACCCAAATTAGTCTTTTCTTCTTCAAGGGATTTGGAACCACCGGAAGAACTGCCTCTCCTGTACTACTCTTATCCATTTCCCAGGAGGCCCTCACGACCCTGGGAGCAATGACTACCACAACTGGCCCAGAGCCATTGGTACCCCATGCCACAGGGACCTCCACAACCACCTATCAATCCCTCCCACTGGCCATATTAGGGGTCCTAGGACCAGTACATCTCTTTAGAGTCCATCTGATCCTATCAAGAGGCTTACACATCAACCTCTATAATTCTTTGCCTCCTCTCCTCACTGGGAGTCAGTGTAAACATTCAAAAGTCTGTTCTCACCCCCACAATGTCTTTGGACTTCATCCAGACAACCTTGAACTTTATCACTGCAAGGGCATACTTTCCCAAAGACAGGTTCCAGACTGTGAAAAAGAGACCATAGTTTGTGTCCCAAGCAGCCCTTGGGTAACGGCCAAGACATCCCTGTCTCTACTTGGCCACATGGCCTCTTGTCACTCCGCTAACAAGACTCTACCTTCATTGTCTTTTGAGCATGGCTACAGTCAGTATACTCACCAAGCTGTCATTCCATGAACCTTCTGCTCACAGTACCTGCCAAGGTACTGTCTTCCCTCCAATGGTGGATAAATTCTCACCCGGTGTGCATGGTATTCACCTTTCTCCACTGTTCTCTGGACAAAACTGTCATTACCATTGCATCTGTACTGGGCTGGGGAGCCCATAAGGACAAATGCATGACAGAAGGGGCATGGACATCTCAATTGTCCAGAATGCACATCAATGTCCTAGAACATCAAACAGTAAGTTTCCTACCACAAGTGCTGCACAATAACCTATGAGACAGGGTGCCAGTCATCCTGATCACCCCCTTTTGGCCCAGACACTTCTGGTTCCCCAACATCCTGGCATGTCATCTTGCCCACTGATTACCATCCCAAGATTTCCCAAGCTCATGACCTAGTGCAATGGCAAGATAAAGCACCCCAATCCACAGCTGTTCCTCCTCATGGCATGATATTTGGAAGATCATTGTCCCTTGAATATGTATGCTCCTCAGCTGTGTGGCACATTGTCTCTGACAGCACAAAGGACTCTACTGAAAATCTTATCTGGCTAAATGGAAATGCTTCTCCTCCTGGACACAGCTAGGAGATGTTATACCAGAAGCTCTGGACATTCTCCTCACCCTAGACTATATCCTGTCTTTAAAGACATAGGGTCTCTCCCTCAGCTTACTGTGAGTTCACCTAGCAATGATCAGTGCATTCCATCCACCTCTGAGAGCTACTCCATTTTTGGACACTCGTTAATCAACCAATTCTGGAAATTTCTCATAGGAACCTTCCCACCTCCTCAAAGATCAGAATCTTGTTCTCTTGGTACTAACAAGACCCGCATTTAAGCCTTCAGCTACTTGCTCTATGTCCCTCCTCTCCATGAAGGTTGCTTTGCTTGTAGGCATCACTTCAGCAAGAAGGGTCATGAACTCCAAGCAATGATGGCAGCCCCTCTAGTCACTGTGTTCAACAAAGATAAAGTTTCTTTATACCTCCACCTCAAATTTATCCTTCACATAGTTTCAGAATTAATCAATCCATTCACTTACCTCTATTCTTTCCAAAACCACATGCATCTTCAGAAGAACATAGACTCCACTCCCTCAATGTGCAACACACTTAGGTATTTTACCTGTAGAGAATAAGACCAATCAGAAAGTCCCCGAGACTGTTTATTGTGACAGCAGAGAAAGTCATGTCATCTCCACCCAGAGAATTTCTAAATGGATATCTGTCTTCATTCTACTCTATCAGCTCTTGAACCTCCCTCCCACTACAAGGGTGAGATCTCGCACCACTAGAGTGGAAGCAACAACCATGGTGTCTCTATAGGACATATCCCTGCTAGGCATCTGTAAAGGTGCCACATAAAGTTCCATTTACACATTTTCAAAACATTACTCCCTGGTACAGGACTCAGCTGATGATGCTTCCTTTGGGACGGTGGTCCTCCACTCCACCCTACTGTCCTCATCCTCGCACCAACCTCCTACATAGGTACTGCTTGTCAGTCACCAACAGTGGAGTACTATAGGGATCATCACTTGAAGAAGAGGAGGTTACTTACCTGTAATTGGAGGTTCTTCAAGTTGTGGAGTCCCTGTCTGTATTCCATCACCCACCCTCCTTCCCCTCTGCTTCAAATCTTTCTGATTCATGGTGGAGAAGGAACTCAAAAGGTTCATCCTGCCCTTTTCACCTCTGTAGAACCACGAAGTGATCCAGGGTGCATGCATGGACCATCGGACACTACTTTCAAAATTCTCCAACTCTGGGTGCATGGTGCGCATGCTTGTCCCACAGCGGAATATGGATAGGGACCACACATCTCTAAGAACCTCCAGGTGCAGGAAATAACCTCAGATAAAATGCACACCATCACAGAAGCATAAAGCAGCAGTCACAAAACTTGTTATTACAAGAGGAGTAGCAAAAAGCACACTTAGTTTTTCTCTAATATTATTTACTTTTTATGTGCCCTGTTGTGTGCCAGTTGTAGTTAGCACTGCTTTTTAAAAACTAATTTTGATGCTGGGTTTAGCATTTGAATGCAGAATATTCCACCATGCCTAAGATTTTTTTGTTTATGAAAGAACACAATTGAGCTGGGAGGATGGTCCTTTCTATGGCAATAGAATTCTTTTCTTTACAGGAAATATCGTTTTCCTTTCTTTTAGCAACAGCCATTTGGTCCTTAAGAGCAGTCAGTGAACAAGCAGTAATGCTGAAGGAAAACAAAAATGTTGGCCCAGCGGAAAAAAAGGGACAGAAAAATAATCTGTATAGTAAACATGCATTGCTCCCTCTTGGGTGTTGAGGTTGTTCGTGCTTTTTGAAGGAATTGGCAATATTTCTTGAAAAATACATATTTATGTTCATAGAAAAAACATTTTAAACATTCCTGTAGTAGAAGCCATCTGAAGCTGTGAATCAAACACATTCTCTATATAAAGCATTCCCCAGGTGTGGTGTGTTTAGTTTTGACGCTGTTCTAGGTGCAGATCGGATGACTAATGTCATTCTTTAGGCCATTCCTGGAAATAAAACAAGCTTGAACAATATTAGGAGTGTTTCAAATGTAGGTGGCAAAGGTTATCTTTGCTGTGATTGAATATCAGTTTCTTAGATCATTGTATGTCCCTGATTCACTGTCTTGATCTACTGAATATTATAATGTAATATTTAAGTAAGGCATGTTGAATATTTTGGTTAAAAACAAGTGCTCTCAGTAAAAAATCTGAGCATATTTTCACCATGACAAAGTTTAAAATGAAAGGCATATTGAAAGGATGAGATGGATGGGGTTCTCAAGCTTCATTGCACCGTGACCTCTTTCTAACAAAAAAAAAATTACTACATGACCCCAGGAGGTGGGACTGAAGCCTGAGCATACCCGAGCCTCACCACCCCAGTTGGTGGGGCTCGGGCTCTGGGTTCGGCCCCAGTTGGTGGGGCTCGGGCTCTGGGTTTGGCCCCAGTTGGTGGGGCTCGGGCTCAGACTTGCTGGGGACTGGGGCCGAAGCCAAACACCAGCCTTGGCAACCCCATTAAAACAGGGTCATGACCCACGTAGGGGTCCCGACCCACTGTTTGAGAACTTTTAGTTAGATTAAATAAATATAAATCATAATCGTTCTCTATTTATAAACTTTGATTAATTTCACTGAGGCTAGGCAGTGCCACAATAATAAATTTGTGTATCAGTGATACAAAGGAAAACTCCTGTAAATAATGCATTAATGGTTCAAAATGTGATAATTATTTTATACAGTTCATCAGCCCTTTGAACAATAAACACTCTCCCCCAGATTAAGACACTAGCCTAGGGATGTGAGTGACCCTTATAAAATTTAGAAAGTGGAGATACCAGGAGCAATACCCAGGGCCATGGTGATTGTGGGGCATTTAAGCTGTGTAGTATCCCTCCCCCATTTTATATGGCAGTGCAATCACAAGAAATAAGCTTAAATATCCCTCCCCAACTTTCTTCCATTAAAAGAAGAATACAGAATTTAACTGATATAGTTGGAAATTTGCTATATGATTCATTCAACTCTTTGTCATATCACTACTCTCTGTGGGTGGATTAAGCAGTTAGTGAAAGATTTTTTCTATCTTGGTTTATTTTTATTGAGAGCAAATCCTCCATTTAAAAATATATATTCCATTCAAAACGATTGCAAGAGTTCACTGGTGAATTCCTCCCTAAGATTTACAATCTATATTTGTGCCTTTTTAACCTGGTTAATAATAGACCCAGTCGAGCTAGGGACCAACCCATTAACATGTTTATTTAAAACCACATTTTCCAGTTATTCAGGCTTTTGATCTTTGGATGAGATGAAGTTAGTGTACTGGATTTTTAAATACTCTTATGAATGCTATTGCATTTTGGAGTCTCTAAAACGTGAATAAGCCACAACATAAAATATTAAATTCTGACTTAGCAATTGTAAACTGATTCACAGATCAAACTCCATCAGCAGCTACCTCCCCTGCCATGTACTCCTATGTTATCAACCTTTCAGATGCTTTGTAGGAGAGAATAAAAGGAAAACATTTTTTACCATCCTGGCACTCACTCCATTCGCACTTTTTCTATCTTCTTCTGTTCTTCCTCCTCCGATTATTTTTGCTAAAACAATCAAAATCTCTTAAGTGCAGTCTTCAGAGTTTTGGTGCTTACTAACTTCCTTCTTTCCCTTATTTCTTGCTGGTGGGCACCATGTTCCTTTACCTTTCCCAGGGCCAGTAAAGCCTAATCATTAAAGAAGGGATGCTCAGTTTCCTGGTTACACTATTGCTTAATTCTGAGTGACCTATGCTTACTTATTTAGAACCTGATCTGAAGCGTATTGAAATAAGTGAGAGTGTTTCAAGTGACTTTGAAGTGCTTTGCATCTAGCATTTATGGAGTTGTCCTAACTTTCAACCAACCTATTTGTTCCCTTCTACTTTAGTACAATTACTTTTGTGTACTAATCCATTAGCAATTACTTTTTTGAGATGTGTGTTTTAAAATGACTATAAATAGTATTTATGTAATGGAATTATCCCAGTGCCAATGGTAAGCATTTGTCACTATCTCACCTTCCCTCCAGACAAAAAAAAAAAAGAGGGAAAAAAAAGGCAAAGCCGCTGACAAGAGTCCTTCAAGGAAAATATGTTCATTAAGCAAACCTAAGCCTAGAATACAATTTCCATTTCAAGATATGTAATTGTTCAAACACATTCTAAATTTCACAGATAGGGAAAAATAAGGTTGATTTATAATATATTCCTCCCTGGGGATGGAGGGCATTGCACATTACCATGAAGGTTTTGTTATTAGCCACAGTTGGAGACAGTATTTCAGACTAAGTGGACTATTAATCAGATGCAGTATAACAATTCATTTGTGAAAAGAAAATCCCAGGCTCTAAATACCTCTAAACATTGGAGATCTCTAAATCCAATCTTAAGTGTTTTGTTTTTTGAGCACCTCTATTTGACCTTCAGTTGTCACCTGGTCTATATCTGTCTGTTCCGACTGTCTCACTTATGAACAGCAAGCTCCTTAGGCAAGGGATCATATCTTCAGTTTTGTTTTGTATCGCCCCAAGATTAATGATGCTGTTTCATAAATACCTGCTGGTTGGTTGGTTACTTATTTAATTATCACCTACCAGCTGGTAAGTGCTGCATATCAGTGGAAATATCAGCTTGTTTTTACTCAGTGGTGACCATAGATATAGGTGTACTAAGACCACCTTACTGCATTCAGTACTAAAAATCTTCCCCCTTCTCATATTCCATGTCTCCTGATCGCCCGTCTTTCCTTTATATTCTATTCATACCAATCTTGTTTTTTAAGGATGGATGGATGGATAACTCTCTCTGTCTTCTTTTCTTTCCAAACCTACAGCAATGAGTGGGGGAGTGAGAGACCAGGCAAAACAAAAAAATATCTAAGGCTCAACTACAGCCACTGCACCTAAGGATAGCCCAGCTCTTGCACGGCAGAGAAGTGAAGTGGCCACTACCTCCAAGGGGAGGGAGAAGGAGTAATCTTTCGTTCCTCAATTTGTTATAATGTCTCCCACCACAGATTGAAGATGTGGACTTATGTGGGCCTCCTATAGCTGCATAGGGTGATAGAAGGCCCTGACACAACTTCTGAGATGAAAGTGAAAAGAGACCAGCTAGTCCCTCTACTGTAATGGTGAAACTCCACTTACTTTGAAATTAAATGACATATTAGTGGGACAAGGGAAACTCCACTTCACCAGAAAAAGATACGTTTTGATGGGGGGTACCTTAGTTCTATAAAATCAAATGTAACATCTTACTGATTACTTGTAAAACTCTTAAATCAAAGAATGGACACTTAATAACACCGCTCCCCCTGCCGCCCCAGAAATAACTTCTCTGTGACTGTGTTAAATAAAAGCAGAGAGGCTGGGATTCTGGGTGTACAGAGTTGATGACAAACTTTTTTTGTGTTTTATAATTTTACAAAAATCTATTAATTCCCTTTGTCAGTTATTACAAAAAGTAAGCGGAATGCCCTCTGTATGTATATCATTACAACAGGAGTAATCAGGCTCAGCAATTCTATGAATATTTTGCTAAGCTTAATTAAAATTCAACCCTGCATTTGAGCAAGCCGCAGTGGTTTGGCAGACCTTCAAAGGGCTATACTGCAGCATAACAATAAAAGTGATAAAGGAACACAATAATAGTAAATATAATGCAAATGCTCCCATTACTCACAAATCAAATAGAAATTAGTTCCTTGAAGCATTTTCTGCTTTCTGGAGTGATAAAATTGAAATTTCAGGATTCTTTTCTATATCTATATATTAACATTCTGCTTTATACTTCTAATGGATTGAAACTAAATGCTACTGACATAATTCAGTGCAATACTGTATGTACAGTTTTACATTACTATCATAATTGTACATGCTTTATTTGTTCCTTGTGGGTTACAAATTGTAAAATGTGACTTTTTTTTTCTTTTGCAATGATAGTGTCATCTCTCTTTCTCTCTCTCTCCCCCCACCCTCAATCCCTGCCACTTTGTTCTGGTTACTCTTTTAAATTGGAAAAAAAAAAACTCCCCTCATTTATCCTCTTTATTTGAATTATTATTTTTGGACGTATGACCCCAATCCTAGGTTTGCATATAATAATGCAAAGTACCATCTAATACCCTCTTCCAAGCCCCAAACATAAGCTAGAGCAGTGGGTCTCAAACTTTTTTACTGGCAACTCCTTTCATATCACAAGCCTCTGAGTGCAACCCCTCTAAGTTAAACACACTGTTTAATATATTTAACACCATTATAAATGCTGGAGGCAAGTGGATTTTGGGGTGGAGGTTGACAGCTCGCGACCCCCTCCCTGTAATGACCTCGTGACCCCCTGAGGGGTTCCGACCCCAGTTTGAGAACCCCTGAGCTAGAGTCTTTCCAGGCAGCTTCTTGAATTTTGATGTACAAGCTAGACAGAACCCTGTGTTTTCATGAAGGATTATTCTCCTTCCTTATGAAATCACTTGTACTCCCTACACATCCTTAAGCTACTTATTTGGCCTATACTGACAAAGGGAATTAATAGATTTTTACCCCCACATCATCTTTCAGAATTAGAATTCCTCTTTGAAGAATAATTCATTATGGCCACTTTGAGAGCAGAGGTCCTGTAATAGAAATCATCTTTACAGCATGCTCTCATGCTTCATATTTCATGATATTCCTATTTTTCCTGTCCCATTATCTTTGTAATGGGAAATGAGGAACCCCTGAACCTTTTATAAATTTGGAAAAGTTCCTACTTCTCCTCTTAACCAATATGCAATCTTTGATCTTCTTTCCACAATGATGAAGAGAGCATAGTCCTTCTAAATCTTTTTAGTGAGGAATGGGATGGCAGGTAGAGCTGGTTGGAACAATTTTGATCAAAAGAAATAGACACACAGAAACACACTGACTTTCTCACACCCTATGCCCTGACGGTTAGGGCACTGGCCTGGCATGTGGAAGACACACATTCAGGTCCCTGCTGTGCCTGATTCAGAGTGATCTGGGATGAAAAACTGCTCTGAATCAGGCAGAGCAGGGATTTGAACCTTGATTTCTCATATCCAAGACCAGTGGCCTTGTCAAAGTTCCTTCCCCACTCTGAACTCTAGGGTACAGATGTGGGAACCTGCATGAAAGACCCCCTAAGCTTATTCTTATCAGCTTAGGTTAAAACTTCCCCAAGATACAAACTATTTTACCTTTTGTCCCTGGACTTTATTGCTGCCACCACCAAGCGTCTAACAAATATAACAGGGAAAGAGCCCACTTGGAAACATCTTTCCCCCAAAGCCCTACACCCCCTTTCCTGGGGAAGGCTTGATAAAAAATCCTCACCAATTTGCATAGATGAACACAGACCCAAACCCTTGGATCTTAAGAACAATGAAAAAACAATCAGGTTCTTAAAAGAAGAATGTTAATTGAAGACAAAGTAAAAGAATCACCTCTGTAAAATCAGGGTAATCCAATTCAAAACGTAGAGAATCCCTCTAGGCGAAACCTTAAGTTACAAAAAGACACAAAATCAGGAATATACATTCCATTCAGCACAACTTATTTTATCAGCCATTTAAACAAAACAGAATCTAACGCATATCTAACTAGATTGCTTACTGACTTTTTATAGGAGTTCTGACCTGTATTCCTGCTCTGGTCCCGGGAAAAGCATCACACAGACAGAGAGAACCCTTTGTTCTGCTCCCCCCTGCCCCCGCTCCAGCTTTGAAAGTATCTTGTCTCCTCATTGGTCATTTTGGTCAGGTGCCAGCGAGGTTGTCTTAGCTTATTAACCCTTTACAGGTGAAAGGGTTTTTCCTCTGGCCAGGAGGGATTTAAAAGTGTTTACCCTTCCCTTTATATTTATGACAGGCCTAAACACCAGTGTAAGGATGGACAGACAAGGACAATCCCTTATCCCACTTAGTTTTTGATCCAAAAACGGATATTTTGACATAATTCCATTTTTGCAAAAGTGTTCAACACAGAACAACACCCAATGTTCAAAACCTCAGAAGTTGGTACAGAATAGAATTGTCATACTCCAGCCAGCTGTATTGCCAGAAGTTGCCCATAAGATCCTGCTGTGGTAAGAAGAGCTGACTGACCACATACATGCACACAGCCTCACAGATCTCTGGTCCTTTTTTACAAGTCCCTTGCTGGTTTCTTCCTTCACATCTAATGCTCTGTGTAGCTGTTTCTATAGAAAGCATAGAATGTACGCTAAGCTGTTTCTGAGAGAATCTTAAACAGTGAATGAAATATGAAGCACTAAATTGGCTGAGGCAAGGGGGAAACCATGTCTGTTGGATTTGCGTCTAGGATGTGACAAGCCTATAGGGGTGCATTGACAAGGCCAAGAAGCATATTGGGAATTTAGGGCATTTCTAGACACTGGCATAAGAGAGAAAAAAGGATAACAGTCCTCTTTGAGATACAATATAAGAAGAAATGTTGAAAGGCTAGAGAAATAAGTACGGAGTTGAGTAGTTGGAAGCTTATATAAACAACCTCCAATTTTTTTGTGATTTGCCTAGCATATCTCGAATTCAAATGTAAAGCCATTCTGGGTCATATCTGTGTATCTCAACTACCATCCATGCAACTCCACTGGTGTTGCATATGTATCTCAGAGCTCAGTTTGGCCATATAAGCTAAATATTATTTCTAGAATACACATATGTGTCAGGGGTATATTTTTCTTGTTTTTTTTTGCAAATACACCACCTCCTTTGAGTGATTATTCATATATACATTCCAGTGTAGGTGTATGTGTGCCCAATGCAGCTGAGTGGGAAACTTTTGCCAACATTACGAGTATGCAGCACATGCACCCCTCACTCCCTCAAGTTCAGAGTGGAGGACGTAAAAGGGAGGAGGCCTCTCCCCAGTCCCTTCTTACTGCCCATGGTGAGAGTTGAAACTTCCCTGTCACTCTTCAGCTTCAATTAGCCAGCTTTTAAAAAGAGATTTTCTCTCGTTATATACAGTTAGTTAGTTTAGCGTTAGCATAGTTTACCTCCTTTAAATAGTTAGGTCTCTCATTCAGGAGTTTGAAGAAATATTCAGGATTCCAACAATGTGTTACATGCAGTGCTGTGATCCCTGTTATGGATAGGCATAAAAAGCTGCCTAATTTCTTAGTGAAGGGGAATATGTGGAACAGATTTCCTATTTGTAGTTCCTTTACAATGAGGAGAGAAAAAAAGCAGAGTCATTTCTGCTTAAAGTGCATTTTATGGAACAGGCAATTTGTCCCTCTTCAGAGCCTGACCCTGACCATGAGGGGATGGACAGCTTGTCTGTGGGGGGTGCCCTTCTGGCTGCCCTAACTTCTAAGCTCAAATTGGGTAAGAAATACCACTCATATTCTCCTGTTGCCTCTTCAAAGAGTCCTAAAATATCTCCGTCCTCTGAGAATGACAGACAATCCAAGTCTCTGACTTTGCCCCACAGGAAAGCTTCTAAAAAGTCCTCTGGTGACAAGTTGAGGTCTGGTTGCAAACACCGACACTGTGAACTCTGGCTCCACTGGGGTCATCAAGACCAGTGTCTTTACACATTACCCGGAAAATCCTTGTTCCTGGCACCATTGCCTCTGGGCACCACCAGCATTGTCAACAGAACAGTTGCCCCTAACTTAGTGCTGTCAATACTGCAGGCCTTCCTTGCACCTTTTGTGTCTCCCCTACCAGACTCTTCTTTACTACATCATCCAGTTATATTAGCTTCAACCATGTTGGTACATTCAATGTCTTTTCCATCATGGCACTATCAGTCCCACCTGCATCTTCCATGCTGCCCTCAATGGCTGCATCCGTGGCACTGTCAGTATTGACCCATTCTTTTGCCTTCCAACTACCTCAGTAATTTCCACCAGCTCTGTTGTCATCCATCTTGATGCCTTTCGGACACCACTGAGTGTTGCCAGTACCAAGACTTCAGCTAAAACCAACTTGAGCAGCTTCTCTATTCGCTAAGGAGAGCTATAGCCTCACCTTCCGGCTCTGACCACTATAGACCTATATCTACTTCAAGGTCTTTTAGGTCCACTTACAGGTCATGTTCTGGAGACACTCAGACCAGGGAATCAGATAAGCATTCTTACAAAGAGGAGGCTGTATGTTACCCATCACCACGGACAGTACAAAAATTGGAATAACCAAGACATCATTAGATGTCTTGCACGGCTTCAAGAATATCTAGACCACCTTATCCTATATTGAGAACTTCTAAGGAAGATCCTCCTACAATCCCTCAGTCTCCTTCTTTGTTGGAGCCCATGGAAGAGGATGAGGCAAGGAAGGAACCCCTAGATGTCCCATCCTTCAGAGGCTATGGCCAGAGACGGCTCTTTTTATTCTTTGGGCAATTTGTTCGAAAATGCTGAAATTGCTGACCAGTTAATAATAGTATATTTTGACAACAGTGCCTGATAATTTGACACCCTGTCTGTAGTATGTAACATATTGTTTAAATCCACCTCTGTACCAGATGACTGGAGGGTAGCTAATGTAACACCACTTACAAAAAGTCTCCAGAGGCTATGTTGTCAATTAGGGCCAGTTAGCCAAGTACCAGACAAACTGATTGAATCTATAGTAAAGAACAGAATTATCAGAAAGCTAGGTGAACACAACATGTTGGGGAAGAGTCAACACAGCTTTTGTAAAGGGAAATCATGCCTCTTTGAGGGTGTCAACACATATGTAGTCAGGATGATTGAGTGGAGAGAACTTGGACTTTCAGAAACCTTTTGACACGGATTCTGCTCCAGGGTGGGTCGCAGCCTGGGTTCCATAAGTTACCCCTGCTAGGAGAATCTTAGTGCTTCAGGCACTTTTGGCCAACCTTTCTTTCACTGTTTTCCCCAAAGTTTATCTTATGCAACACCCTAATTTTATGCTGATGGCGATCTCAGCATTCCACCTAAATTAGACTATTCATCTCCTAATATTCTTTCCAAAATTCATTCTTCCAAGGCTGAAGAAAAGCTTTGAACCTTGCATAGTCTCAGGTCTTTGGCATTTTACCTGGACAATACAAAGTCTCAGATCCACTCTGACTCTTTGTAGCTGATGCCAAAAGAATCAAGAGCCAACCTGTTACAGATCAGTGTATTTCACATTGGATTTCAGACTGCATACAACTTTCCTATGATCTTAATAAGGTGTCTCCTACATCAAGGATACATAAGAACATAAGAATGGCCCTACTGGGTCAGATCAAGGGTCCATATAGCCCAGTATCCTGTCTTCTGACAGTGACCATTCACTCTGGGGCACCTGGCACTGAACAGAACAGGTAATCATCAAGTGATCCATTCCTAGGGTGACCAGATGTCCCAATTTTATAGGGACAGTCCCAATATTTGGGGCTTTGTCTTATATAGGTGCCTATTACCCCCCGTCTCCTGTCTCAATTTTTCACACTTGCTGTCTGGTCACCCTATCCATCCCCTGTCGCTCATTCCCAGCTTCTGGCAAACAGAGGCTAGGAGCACCATTCCTGCCCATCATAGAATCATAGAATCATAGAATATCAGGGTTGGAAGGGACCTCAGGAGGTCATCTAGTCCAACCCCCTGCTCAAAGCAGGACCAATCCCCAATTAAATCATCCCAGCCAGGGCTTTGTCAAGCCTGACCTTAAAAACTTCTAAGGAAGGAGATTCTACCACCTCCCTAGGTAACACATTCCAGTGTTTCACCACCCTCTTGGTCAAAAAGTTTTTCCTAATATCCAACCTAAACCTTCCCCACTGCAACTTGAGACCATTACTCCTTGTCCTGTCCTCTTCTACCACTGAGTATAGTCTAGAACCATCCTCTCTGGAACCACCTCTCAGGTAGTTGAAAGCAGCTATCAAATCCCCCCTCATTCTTCTCTTCTGCAGACTAAACAATCCCAGTTCCCTCAGCCTCTCCTCATAAGTCATGTGTTCCAGACCCCTAATCATTTTTGTTGCCCTTCGCTGGACTCTCTCCAATTTATCCACATCCTTCTTGTAGTGTGGGGCCCAAAACTGGACACAGTACTTCAGATGAGGCCTCACCAATGTCGAATAGAGGGGAACGATCACGTCCCTCGATCTGCTGACTATGCCCCTACTTATACATCCCAAAATGCCATTGGCCTTCTTGGCAACAAGGGCACACTGTTGACTCATATCCAGCTTCTCGTCCACTGTCACCCCTAGGTCCTTTTCCGCAGAACTGCTGCCTAGCCATTCGGTCCCTAGTCTGTAGCGGTGCATTGGGTTCTTCCGTCCTAAGTGCAGGACCCTGCACTTATCCTTATTGAACCTCATCAGATTTCTTTTGGCCCAATCCTCCAATTTGTCTAGGTCCCTCTGTATCCTATCCCTGCCCTCCAGCGTATCTACCACTCCTCCCAGTTTAGTATCATCCGCAAATTTGCTGAGGGTGCAATCCACACCATCCTCCAGATCATTTATGAAGATATTAAACAAAACCGGCCCCAGGACCGACCCCTGGGGCACTCCACTTGACACCGGCTGCCAACTAGACATGGAGCCATTGATCACTACCCGTTGAGCCCGACAATCTAGCCAACTTTCTACCCACCTTATACTTCATTCATCCAGCCCATACTTCTTTAACTTGCTGACAAGAATACTGTGGGAGACCGTGTCAAAAGCTTTGCTAAAGTCAAGAAACAATACATCCACTGCTTTCCCTTCATCCACAGAACCAGTAATCTCATCATAGAAGGCGATTAGTTTAGTCAGGCATGACCTTCCCTTGGTGAATCCATCCTGACTGTTTCTGATCACTTTCCTCTCATGTAAGTGCTTCAGGGTTGATTCCTTGAGGACCTGCTCCATGATTTTTCCGGGGACTGAGGTGAGGCTGACTGGCCTGTAGTTCCCAGGATCCTCCTTCTTCCCTTTTTTAAAGATTGGCACTACATTAGCCTTTTTCCAGTCATCCGGGACTTCCCCCGTTCGCCACGAGTTTTCAAAGATAATGGCCAATGGCTCTGCAATCACATCCGCCAATTCCTTTAGCACTCTCGGATGCAACTCGTCCGGCCCCATGGACTTGTGCATGTCCAGCTTTTCTAAATAGTCCCTAACCACCTCTTTCTCCACTGAGGGCTGGCCATCTACTCCCCATGCTGTGATGCCCACCGCAGCAGTCTGGGAGCTGACCTTGTTCGTGAAGACAGAGGCAAAAAAAGCATTGAGTACATTAGCTTTTTCCACATCCTCTGTCACTAGGTTGCCTCCCTCATTCAGTAAGGGGCCCACACTTTCCTTGGCTTTCTTCTTGTTGCCAACATACCTGAAGAAACCCTTCTTGTTACTCTTGACATCTCTTGCTAGCTGCAGCTCCATCATGGATAATAGCCATTGATGGACCTATCTTCCCTGAATTTATCTAGTTCTTTTCTGAACCCTGTTATGGTCTTGGCCTTCACAACATCCTCTGGCAAGGAGTTCTATAGGTTGACTGTGCGTTGTGTGAAGAAATACTTCCTTTTATTTGTTTTAAACCTGCTGCTTATTAATTTCATTTGGTGACCCCTAGTTCTTGTGTTATGAGAAGTTGTAAACAACACTTCCTTATCTACTTTCTCTACACCAGTCATGATTTTATAGACCTCTTATCATATCCCCTCTTAGCCATCTCTTTTCCAAGTTGAAAAGTCCCAATCTTATTAATCTCTCTTCATATGGAAGCCATTCCATACCCTTAATTTTTGTTGTCCTTTTTCTGGACCTTCTCCAATTCCAATATATCTTTTTTGAGATGGGGCAACTACATCTGCACACAGTATTCAAGATGTGGGCGTACCATGGAATTATATAGAGGCAACATGATATTTTCTGTCCTATTATCTATCCCTTTCTTAATGGTTCCCAGCATTCTGTTCGCTTTTTTGACTGCAGCTGCACATTGAGTGGATGTTTTCAGAGAACTATCCACAGTGACTCCAAGATCACTTTCTTGAGTGGTAACAGCTAATTTAGACCCCATCATTTTATATGTATCATTGGGATTATGCTTTCCAATGTGCATTACTTTACATTTAGTGCATTTACTTTACAGGAAGATTTTGGAAAGTGTAGGGGACAATTTCCTGGTGCAAGTGCTGGAGGAACCAACTAGGGGCAGAGCTCTTCTTGACCTGCTGCTCACAAACCGGGAAGAATTAATAGGGGAAGCAAAAGTGGATGGGAACCTGGGAGGCAGTGACCATGAGATGGTCGAGTTCAGGATCCTGACGCAAGGAAGAAACGAGAGCAGCAGAATACGGACACTGGACTTCAGAGAAGCAGAATTTGACTCCCTCAAGGAACTGATGGGCAGGATCCCCTGGGAGAATAAAATGAAGGGGAAAGGAGTCCAGGAGAGCTGGCTGTATTTTAAAGAATCCTTATTGAGGTTGCAGGAACAAATTATCCCGATGTGTAGAAAGAATAGTAAATATGGCAGGCGACCAGTTTGGCTGAACAGTGAAATCCTTGCTGATCTTAAACACAAAAAAGAAGCTTACAAGAAGTGGAAGATTGGACAAATGACTAGGGTGGAGTACAAAAATATTGCTCAGGCATGCAGGAGTGAAATCGGGAAGGCCAAATCACACTTGGAGTTGCAGTTAGCAAGAGATTTTAAGACGAACAAGAAGGGTGTTAGGAAAAACTTTTTCACTAGGAGGGTGGTGAAGAAATGGAATGGATTACCTAAGGAAGTGGTGGAATCTCCTTCCTGATAGGTTAAGGTCAGGCTTGACAAAGACCTGGCTGGGATGATTTAGTTGGGGATTGGTCCTGCTTTGAGCAGGGGGTTGGACTAGATGACCTTCTGAGGTCCCTTCCAACCCTGATATTCTATGATTCAGCAACATTAAATTTCATCTGCCATTTTGTTGTACAGTCACCAAGTTTTGAGATTTTTTTGTAGCTCTTCCCAGTTTTCGGCTAGGGCTCATTCCACTTTTTGAGCAACATTCCTTTAATGGACATTGCAAAGCACCAACATTGTGCATATCTTCCCCTGACATTTTATTATTATTCAGGCTTCTCAAGATGACACCATCTTCAGCAAGTCAGTGTTGCAGTTTCCCTTCAAATAATTCAGTGTCCCAGTGCCTGTAAAGAAACTGCTCCTGAGTCACCTACAGTGGAATGTATATATGTACAGTCACTCAAAGGAGAAAAATGGATACTTACCTATAAAGTAATTGTTGTTCTTTGAGATGTGTTGTGCACATATACATTCCATGTTCCTCCCACCTTCCTCATACTTCAGGTATTAGATAGACGGTGGTGTGAAGGAATAAAGAAGGAAGTGACAGCCAAGCCACTTTCATGTCCTCAGCTCTGAGCAAGAGGGAGGACACGGCCCATGAGCCATCTGGTGGTACTGCTGGTAAAAGTCTCTGACTGAAATAATTGGGGGGCACATATACCTATAGTAGAATACACATGTACACAACACATCTTGAAGAACAACTGTTGCTGTACAGGTAAATAACCGGGTTCTTTTAGTAACATTAAAAATAGATTTTGCATCTGGTATCAACCAGAGAATTTGATTTGTTTTTTGTATAATTGTTCAGCTTCAAATTGAGGAATCAAAACCAGAAGTTATCCTGTTTTGTGCTGTTATGGATTTGGTATGGAAGGCTTTCCTTAGTTTTGTTCATGCCTTTGAGAAGGAAGTAAAATAAAATGTGACTAATATATTATGCTTTAAAAATTGGCTATGCTGCATGGATTGAGTAAATATTTTCCATACACTTTTATAACCTTATTTACGACATATTTATCTCAGATGTCTAGTGCAGAATTACAGTGTTTCCAAAAGAGCCTGTCATTTCCTATTTACCCAGGACTCAGGAATAGGCTTAATGTAGGTGTCCCAGTCTCTTTGGTAAGTCACATGTATTTTATAAACTTCCATCAAAGAGTTTTTAACTTAAACAAAATATCAAAATACAACCATTGAAAGGAAATATAAAATAAATAAATAACATTACTTAGCAGTGGCTGACTTTAACGGAACAAAATCCATGAAATTAAAAATGAGGGCTGATAGTTCATCATTCACACAAGCCATAGTGTCTTATGGATAAGTTGCTGGGTTTGACTTTCAATGGGATTGTCATGGTAATAATTCCAGGATCAGACCCGTAAACTTCATATGCCAATTCCTGAAGGCTCCTGAAAAAGTACGGGAGAATGTGGTTTTAACTATAGTAACTCAGTATGGCCCCTTATTCTTACACAGACAAAAAGTTTAATCTAAATGAACCTTCCTTTAAATAATGTCTTTCCAAAATAAACGGAGCAACAATAGCCTTCTGAAGTACCCTACCCTTTGATATCTGGGGATCTCACACATACACCTGTGACCAAAACCTTGGCCAGCTCTCATTTTCTGCTTAGTCCTTTGGCCTTTCCCTTTATGTTCAGTCTAATCTCAACACAATTCACTGGGGTAGGACCCCTTTATACTTTGTATAACCTGCTATATAAAACAAGCCATAGAATTTCAATTAATTGTTACTGTATCAAGCTCAGAATGTCTAGCTGAATTAGAGTATATCTTTTACAAAGACTTCAATCGTTCTTTGAAGATTTCAGGT
Source organism: Natator depressus (assembly GCF_965152275.1). Classification (NCBI taxonomy): domain Eukaryota; kingdom Metazoa; phylum Chordata; order Testudines; family Cheloniidae; genus Natator; species Natator depressus. The sequence continues at coordinate 144,102,227 of NC_134234.1, forward strand.
GATAGAGAACCTACCACATGTACAAGCTCTGCTCTAATTCAAATGAGAATTAATTCAGGAAGTCCTATGGCCTGTGTTATGCAGGTGGTCAGACTACAGGACTAAAGTGCCCCTTCTGGCCTTAAAATTTATTAATCCCTAGGTAAGTTTTTTCCACTGGTTAATTACCCTCACTGTATCTTATTTATACTCTTGATATTTCTAGACATATCTACATGTCTCTGTCCTAATAACGTTCTGAATTGTCCTGTCAAATAGACTGATTTGTATTCTCCTCAATACCGTACCTTCTCCAACTGATTTTTCCATTGTCCGAAACTATGAATTGGGGATGGTGGTCCCAGAACCTCCATCAGAACACCCAATAAACCAACCAAAGCCACACAAAAAGTTAGGCCCTGTCAAAAAAAATTGTTTGAAATTTGTTTTCAAGAAAAAAAATGGCCTGTTTTTAAAGAGTGTCAATTTTGGCAGATTTTTTTTTTAATTTTAATTTTAATTTTTCCACATGTATTTATTTTTTTTTTTTTCAACAAGAACTGATAATCAAAATAAGTTTTTTAGTTTTTGGTTTGGGATTTTTCCTCCCCACCTTTTCTCACTTTTCCTCCCCTATCCTTATTTTTTTCCTCTTTCCATTTTGTCATAGAAATGCTATATCAGTTAGTGGTTTTGTTTTTGTCAGAAAATTATAAAAACTTGTTTTGTAAATATTGAAAAACTAACCCAAGCAAATTCAAACCCATTAACAAAAATACTTACCATTTTTCAACCCGCTCTTCTAATAGTACTACTTTATAGACTGTGTAGTTGTGAGACACTCTCAAGTCACAGCGTCATGTTACTGGAACGTTTTCACCTATTTTATTTAGGAGGGTATAGGGCTTGATCGTCTTTGGTATGTCTTTCTAATGGGATCATATTGTATATTAGTGTGAAGTTTTGAAGTGACACTGGTCTTAAAATGGCAATAATATCAAATATTAAGTGTTACGTGTTATTTTCTTGTGCTGCTGCAAGTGACATGGCTGCATAGAGTCTTGTTAATGAATTATTTTGATGCATCCATTTTATAATCAGTTGTTTGCTTTGATCCTTGCTAAATTGTCTATTTAAAAAAGCTACGATGAAGCAGGTGCTGAATCAGTGATTACATCTGATTCTTCAGATCCTAATTAGTAACAGGTTTATTTATGCTATTCTGTGTGTAAGAATGGGAAGAAGGGGTAAAACTATGATGCAGGTAGCAACCATACTTCATATGTTTTTCTTGATTGCTTAAAGAAAATTGCACATCTTCAACTAAAGGCTTTCAACGTGCTGCTAGTGTTCACTAAACCTGCTGTACTAAACGTAAAAATGACTTTATCTTATTTTCAATTTCAGTGCCTGCAATTACTTTTTCTTCTCTCTCTCTCTCTGATTGTAGCAGCTGTCATCTTTTTGAACAGCTGCTTTTATCAATCATATGTCCAGGAATTTTATGGTAATTACATAAAACAATGCACCTCAAAGTATTTTAATGCTTGAGGAAGATTTTTTTTTCTTTTCTTTGGCAAAACAAGATAATTTTGAAAGCTTTCACAATTAGTGATTTTCAATTCTATGGGGGCTCATTTTATCTCAGTGTGCTGGGATTAACAAGTATGTCTCCCTGTGAACTGAGATGAAAATACACCCCAGAATTTATGACGGCAGTTTGCTTTATTCCTTGGACACCATTTTTTAACTTAATTTGCTTGAAAAGACTTTGTTGGATATACTAAAAGGCACAGAGGAGCTGGGAAATGTGAACTTCACCAAGAAAAATGCTGAATATTGTGAATTTTAAAAAATGAACTGGGGAGGAGGATAGATATATAGCGTGAAAATCTGTTAATGCTGCAGTTTTGCTTTATGGGTTCAATCGCACCTGTGATGCATAGTTCTGAGTTAGCAGTGCAGAGCTGCATCAACTCACAGGAACCAAAAGGAGGTAGAATGCCTCCCAGAGCTCTGTACTGCATGGGTAAGCATGTACACTGCTACACCTTTTTAAGAGATGGAGCGTATTAACCCCTCGGACAACTAACTCTTTATGCAACTTTTGTTCTGCCCATTTCTCAATGTCCCCATTGGGGACCATGCACCCCCTATGAGCAACAATTAACCAGTCCTTTCATTCCCTTGAATGCAGGACTGTTGTCTGCCATGCAAGTGAGTGAGTGAGTGAATCGGAAGTAAAGTGCATTGGTGTAAATCACTGAGTTTCTTGTCTATTCTCTATGAGGTTGCACAACTCATGTGTTACTGATCACCGATAGCTGTAATTAGGATTAAGTTTTTGAACAACTGAACACATCCGATGAAGTGAGCTGTAGCTCATGAAAGCTTATGCTCAAATAAATTTGTTAGTCTCTAAGGTGCCACAAGTACTCCTTTTCTTGTTGCAATAATGGTTATGCATTTTCATCTTCAATGTACTTCCTGTATGCTAGTCATTGCAATCCCCATAAAATTCCTGGAAGGTGGGAGAGAAAGAATTAACACCTTTATTTAAAAAAAAAAAACAGAATGAGTGATTTTTCACCAGGAGACAGTGTTAAAACTAAAATGGAAACTCTGAATTTCCTGTTATTTTTTGGAGTCACAAGAAAAGTCTAGTGGCTTGAAAGCAGGACTGAGAGCCACAAACTCTTATTTGTTTTCCATTTAACATGTGGACATGCACAGTTTCCAAAATGAAATTGTGCAGTAGCCAGGGAAACATTTACCTAAAGCCAGAAAGACAGCAACAGAAAGATAGCTTGTAAAGATGAACTCCCTTGGTCAAAAACAGACTCAGAGACATTTGGCACTCATACAATGAAATATATATTTTACCATTAAGATTATAAAGCCGGTGCAGTGAGTCATATTTGTTGTCAGTAAAAATACAACGTTACTGTTGTGAGCAAAATAAAAAGAAATTTGGCACCTGTAGCATCACTGCAAAGGCAAACTCAGCAGACAAAAATGGTATAAATAAGCAGGAAGCAGTGAAGTTTCATTTTCAGATGCTTTATCCAAAGCCCACTGAGTTGCATGGAAATCTCTCTATTGACTTCAGTGGATTTTGTATCATGTCCTAAAACTCGGGTATAAAGCACATTTGTGCATATGCCTGAATAAAAACTGTCCTTTTCAGCTTCATATTGATCCAAGTCCATGCTACATTAACGTCTGAGTCAACTTTATCAAAATGAATGTCAGTCCAACAATAAACAATTTAAAAATCAATTGTACAAGCTACTTGAGCTAAACTTATGTGTCTGGCTATGCATATGAGGCTTTAGTCAACCCTGCGATATGCAGTAAAGCATAGTCATATGTCATGTAACAAATACTTCAGCAAGGGGCATAATACAAGGTTGAGGAGTTTGAAGAAGGCATATTGAAGTGCATATTTATTTAAATGTTGTATAGCCATAAACAATAGGAGATGCATAATTTAAAGAGCAATGTGCATTTGTAAATATTTACCCCGAATTTTTAGTATCTAACATTAAGGAAAATATATTAAGGTGTTTTTTTTTAACCTGCTGCTGTTACAAGTGTCATAAGATTACTATAATGGAAAGAGATTAGAATGATGAGGAATATTTTACTCTTCTTTTCTTTAGTTTCTTACCTGGTGCATTTGACACCAAACTGTGTATAATCTGTTTCATGCTAATCAGACTTGCCTGCTGTTTGTGTGATTTAAGAAGTAGGAAAAGTTGGTTGTAAAAGCACACAAATTGGCAGTGGGACTCCAGGCCAGGTGTAGTACCATGAACAACTTTATAATCCTTTTTAAATAAAGAATATTTCAGTTTGACTGTCGACCATGTCCCTTTTACTGTACTTCCCTGTCCCTTCCATTTGTATTATCCAAGCATCACATCTTTGTACACTTAGCCCTTCTTAGGGTGGATTCTTTACCCAGTAACTTCCATGCATTAGTCTCTTGGGGTAGTTTTGAAACACAGTTGAAGATTTATGTCCTGATCCCACATGCTGCCCTGTGCGTTGGGGAGGAGATGAGAGGAGAAACCCATTCAGCCAAGTGGAGCCTTATTGATACGTGGCTCCATGGTACATTTGTAACACTGACAGACCCCCCAGTTGTTGACGGGCAGGATCGAACTGGGGATCTCTGGAACTTAGTGCATGAGCCTCTACTGCATGATCTAAAAGCCAATTGGCTCTTAACTAAGGTTGTAGAGCAGACTCATTTAACTCTCTCTAAGTGGTCTTAGTGCCACTAAATGGGTCAGAACACCACACCCAGAAGGTGTGTGGGTTACACATGCATCCACACATACAGAATTGCTTGAAGGATTGGATCTTACTTTTTATATACTTATTTTTAGAATTGTTGTTTATTAATTGTGTGATCATTATTTGTCTGAAAAGCTTTTTATTCTGTGCAATTAATGGTATATAAATAAATATCACTCATAACATTGTACCAGACAAACGAATAAAGTATCTGCCAGTAGTTATTTCTCTAGCAGTTCCACAAGACTTACATGTGTATTTATGTTAAACAAGGCTGAAAAAGGCTAGTGTGCATTTGGGTGCCATGCCAACACCTTTCTGAAACAACTGTCGTGTTCTCCAGAGTCTTTCAGCTTTTGTTTTTTTAGAAGTAAGCCTCTAGCTACTATAGCCAATATAGCTTTGAAGAAAACATCAAACAAAGGTGAACAAAATGTAGATGGAAACATTGGTGTCAGTCCTGCAGAAGAATCCCGCAAACCCTATTCTCCTATGGAGTCCCACAGAAATCACTGGGTTTCCAAGTATATGTCGGCACTGTACACTCCTTAAAGTGGTGAGTAGAATGCACACACCGCACATACCCCTAGTGTAGGTATAAATAGCAATATAGACCATGATGCACTTCTTCAGTGAGGAAAGTCGTACCTGAACCTAGAGCAGGGGTGGGCAAACTTTTTTTGGCCTGAGGGCCACATCGGGGTTCTGAAACTGTATGGAGGCTGTACCTCCCCAAACAGCCTGGCTCCTGCCCCCTATCTGCCCCTTCCCACTTCCCGCCCCCTGACTGCCCCCTCAGATCCCCCGACACATCCAACCCCTGCAGCTCCTTGTCTCCTGACCCTCCACTCCCGGGAACCCCCGCCCCTAACTGCCCCCCCAACCCCACCCCATCCAACCCCCCACACCCCCGCTCCCTGTCTGCTGATTGCCCCGACCGCTATCCACACCCCCACCCCTGACAGGCCCCCCGGGACTCCCACGCCCTATCCAACCACCCCCTGACTGCCCCCCGGGACTCCCTGCCCCTTATCCAACCCCCCCCCCGCTTCCCGCCCCCTTGCCATGACACTCAGAGCAGCAGGACTGACAGCTGCACTGCCCAGCTGGAGCCAGCCACGCCGCCATGCAGTCCCGCCGCCCAGAGCGCTGGCGGCATGGCGAGCTGGGGCTGTGGGGGAGGGGGAACAGCAGGGGAGGGGCCAGGGGCTAGCCTCCCCGGCTGGGAGCTCAAGGGCTGGGCAGAATGGCCCAGCAGGCCACATGTGGCCCACGGGCCGTAGTTTGCCCACCTCTGACCTAGAGTATAAATCTACATGGTTCTCTACCATGCCTCCATGTCTACACTGCTGTGTTTAACAGTGCAGTGTCCCGGTGCCTCTTTGTGCCAGAACCTTTCCCTGTGGCTAGGAAAGACTATGGCATGAAGGAAAGGCTCTGGCAAGGGGGGAGGCAGTGGGGAAAGGCTCTGGCAGCTCCCTACTGCTGGAGTCGTTCCCCGCTGCCTCCCCCCTGCCCGAGCCGTTCACTGACACATATAGCTACACACTGCAGTATGATGCAGACTGCTTTTCACTGCAGTATGTAGCTACACATACTTTACATGCTGCCACTAGTGATGTTGGCGGATGTGATTACACAGCCATTGGCCATTATCTTTGAAAACTCATGGCGATCCGGGGAAGTCCCAGATGACTGGAAAAAGGCTAATGTAGTGCCCATCTTTAAAAAAGGGAAGAAGGAGGATCCTGGGAACTACAGGCCAGTCAGCCTCACCTCAGTCCCTGGAAAAATCATGGAGCAGGTCCTCAAGGAAGCAGGTCCTTAAGGGTCCTTCTATGACGAGATAACTGGCTCTGTGGATGAAGGGAAAGCAGTGGACGTGTTGTTCCTTGACTTTAGCAAAGCTTTTGACACGGTCTCCCACAGTATTCTTGCCAGCAAGTTAAAGTAGTATGGGCTGGATGACTGGACTATAAGGTGGATAGAAAGTTGGCTAGATTGTCGGGCTCAACGGGTAGTGATCAATGGCTCCATGTCTAGTTGGCAGCCGGTATCAAGTGGAGTGCCCCAAGTGTTGGTCCTCGGGCCAGTTTTGTTCAATATCTTCATAAATGATCTGGAGGATGGCGTGGATTGCACCCTCAGCAAGTTTGCAGATGACACTAAACTGGGAGGAGAGGTAGATACGCTGGAGGGTAGGGATAGGATACAGAGGGCCCTAGACAAATTAGAGGATTGGGCCAAAAGAAATCTGATGAGGTTCAACAAGGACAAGTGCAGAGTCCTGCACTTAGGATGGAAGAACCCCATGCACCGCTACAGACTAGGGACCGAATGGATCGGCAGCAGTTCTGCAGAAAAGGACCTAGGGGTTACAGTGGACGAGAAGCTGGATATAAGTCAACAGTGTGCCCTTGTTGCCAAGAAGGACAATGGCATTTTGGGATGTATACGTAGGGGCATTGCCAGCAGATCGAGGGACGTGATCGTTTCCCTCTATTCGACATTGGTGAGGCCTCATCTGGAATACTGTGTCCAGTTTTGGGTCCCACACTACAAGGATGTGGAAAAATTGGAAAAAGTCCAGCGGAGGGCAACAAAAATGATTAGGGGACTGGAACACATGACTTATGAGGAGAGGCTGAGGGAACTGGGATTGTTTAGTCTGCGGAAGAGAAGAATGAGGGGGGATTTGATAGCTGCTTTCAACTACCTGAAAGGGGGTTCCAAAGAGGATGGATCTAGACTATGCTCAGTGGTAGCTGATGACAGAACAAGGAGTAATGGTCTCAAGTTGCAGTGGGGGAGGTTTAGGTTGGATATTAGGAAAAACTTTTTCACCAGAAGGGTGATGAAACACTGGAATGTGTTACCTAGGGAGGTGGTAGAATCTCCTTCCTTAGATATTTTTAAGGTCAGGCTTGACAAAGCTCTGGCTGGGATGATTTAGTTGAGGACTGGTCCTGCTTTGAGCAGGGGGTTGGACTAGATGACCTCCTGAGGTCCCTTCCAACCCTGATATTCTATGATTCTATGTGCAGTGTAGACACAGCCTACATGAGCATAAGATTCTGCCTCATTGATCCCTTTCCTGAAGCAAGGTATTAAAATTTATAATTTTGCTGTGGGAGACATTGCATTGTATCCATTTACACATGGTTAAACTGAGGTACAGAATTAGGTTTAATAACTTGCCCAATGTAGAGTAGTGTACAGCTAAAGAACAGAATCCAGAACTTCTTACTCCCACTCTCCTGTTCTCTAACTGTTAAGGTTCAAGTACTGAAAATCATGTAAACTCAATCTTGTAGTTTTACCACCTTGGCTAAACAGATTCAGATACATTTTAACAAACTGTTGGGCATTTAATCACAGTGAACTTCCAGGCCTTCACAAGTTCATTAATCATTCATTTACTATATATCTACATACCACATAAGTGTTTGATTTATATTTTGGACGAATAAAAGGACAAACAGTTAATTTAAAGCAGTGGTTTTCAATCTTTTTTCATTTGCCAACTCTTAAAAAAATTTCAAATGGAGGTGTGCACCCCTTTGGAAATCTTAGATATAGTCTGTGAACTCCTGGGGTCTGAGGATTACAGGTTGAAAACCACTGTTCTATGGTAACAACAATCTTTTGCGGACCACAGGTTGAAAACCAGCATACTGAAGGAAGTTTCAAAAAAGCTCTTTCATGCTACTTGCCTTGAAAACATTGCTTAGCATTCTGATCATATTCAATTTTAATTGCTACTTTATAGTTTGCAAAGATGGGATGCAGTTGTAAAATACTAGACTTTATTGCAGCAACAGGAATATTTATCTGAACAGATACTTTACTGTTACCGTAAAGAATGGGCCTGTTTTACTTTATCAGCAACTATGGGGAAGGTTAATGGCAATGATGTATCTTTTATGTTGTGTGAGAAACATGAAGTATGCTGCACTGCTAAGATTTACAGTGTGGAAGACAAAGCATGTGCTATTCCAAGCATTCTTTTAACAAACTGTGAAGTAGGGAATGAACTTCAATGACCAAAAGTGTTAAAATAGCTTTCTTTGCTTTTCTTAATGTTATCTTCTCCTGAGCTCACCCCTTTATGCCTAACTATGTGGATGGCCCTTTAAAACTTGCTGGTTGCCTTAGCTTATCTAAATGCAAATATTTACTTATTTGAGTGCTTGCAATATTCAATGTATTTCCAGTAGTCAGTGTAGGGCAGAAAAAGGGAATAAAACAGACATGGAGGTAATCTGTCTCTATTTATCTAAGGGGGAACTGGCAAATTTTTAAGGGCCAGCATTCTATTATAGGCTACAGTAAATGGTGACTAATGTTGCTCTTTACTCCAAGATTCCTGGTAACACAAAGTGCAGACAGGAAGAATTAACTTTATACTCAAGTCTCTGGTGGCTCACTGACACATACAGGTGAAAAGGGTAGGGGTAATATGGCAGGACTTCTGACTGAAGGCAATCAGGAACTCAGGGTTTACACCCAAGAGCCCTAGAAAATAAATCACTGTGGAGGCTAATAGGTACGGATTTGTAGTGATCAGACAGGACTAGAGAAGGCAAAGCAGGAAAACTCAGCTGTTCTCTCCAGGTTATAAGGGAGTAGTTTGAACTGTTGCATGATCTAGGCCCTTTGTTTTACTGTTTGCAGAAGCGAATGTCACTAACTAGGGAGACTGAGCAGCAGAGATGATGGCTTGTAGTTAGATCTGAATGAATAACTGGTTGGGGTTGCATCCCTGACTATCCTAGCTAATAATCGCTTCAAAGGGGAACGCATACGACAGAGCAATTATTGAGTGATCCATCTCCTGTTGTCCAGTTCCAACTTCTGGCAGTCAGAGGATTGACACCCAGATCATGGGATTGCATTCCTGATTGTCTTGGCTATTAACAATTGATGGACCTATCCTCCATGAACTTATCCAGTTCTTTTGTTAACCCTATTATAGTTTTGGCCTTCACAACATCCTCTGGTAATGAGTTCCACAGGTTGACTGTATGTTGTGCAAGGAAATACTTCCTTTTGTTTGTTTTAAACCTGCTACCTATTAATTTCATTGGGTGACACCTAGTTCTTGTGTTATGTGTAGGAGTAAATATTTCCTTATTCACTTTCTCCAGGCCAGTCAAGATTTTATAGACCTCTTATCAAATCCCCTCTTAGTTGTCTCTTTTCCAGGCTGAAAAGACCCAGTCTTTTTAATCTCTCCTCATACAGAATTTGTTCCATACCCCTCATCATTTTTGTTGCACAAAATGATGTACCTTTTCCAATTCTAATATCTTTTTAGAGATGGGGTGACCACATCTGCACTCAGTATTCAAGATGTGGGCATATCATGAATTTATATGGAGGCATTATGATATTTTCTGTATTACTGTCTATCCCTTTCCTAATGGTTCCTAACATTGTTAGCTTTTTTGACTGCTACTGCACATTGACCAGATGTTTTCAGAGAACTATCCACAATGACTCCAAGATTTCTTTCTTGAGTGGTAACAGCTAATTTAGACCCCATCATTTTGTATGTATAGCTGGGATTATGTTTTCCAGTGTGTGTTACTTTGCATTTATTAACATTGAATTTCATCTGCCATTTTGTTGGCCAGTCCCCCATTTTTGTGAGATCCCTTTGTAGCTCTTTGCAGTCGGTTTGGACTTAACTATCTTCAATAATTTTGTATTTTCTTCAAATTTTGCCACCTCCCTGTTTACCCCTTTTTCCAGATCATTTTTGAATATACTGAACAGCACAGGTTCCAGTGCAGTCCCTTTGGGAACCCAGCTATTTACATCTCTTCATTGTGAAAACTGATCATTTATCCCTTCCCTTTGTTTTCTATCTCTTAACCAGTTACTGATCCAAGAGAGGACTTTACTTCTTATCCCATGATAGCTTACTTTGCTTGAGAGCCTTTGGTGAGGGACCTAGTCAAAAGCTTTCTGAAAGTCTAAGTATAGTATATTCACTGGATCACCCTTGTCCACCTGTTTGTTGACCCCCTCACAGAAGTCTAATAGACTGGAGAGGCATAATTTCCCTTTAGAAAAGCCATGTTGACTCTTCTTGAATAATTGGGGAGGGGGGAGAACCTTTTGGTAAACATTTTTTTTTATTTTGGTGAATTGAAGTTAAAAAAAAAGGTTTAATTTTTATTTTGAGCTTTTTGAAAACCCTTTTTGAATTTATTTTAAAGTAAAATTAAAGGAAATTTCAAAACAAAAATGTCAACGTGTTTTTATTTGGGGAGGGGTTGTAATGAACTGTTTGGTGAAAGGAATTTGCAAAACATTTAGCTGAGTCTGCATTTTTTGCTAAGAAAAATTTAGGTTTAAAAAAAAAAATCACCCAGTTCTAGTAATGGCTGGCTGGAAGAAAACAAGAACTTAATTGGGGAGGGCAAAGGGTACTAGCATGGTGGCTGAGAAAAACTGGAGCTGATGCTAAGTTCCTTGAGAGGAGACAATGTAAATATCTGTGTAGCTGGAGGAGGGGGAGAGAGATCTCTGTTGCCTTTCAGCTCAACACATGGAATCTTCTCTGCTGCATTGTTCACCTTTCTTCAAAGGAGATTCCCATTCTACTACGTAATACTTGTGTTAATGCTCTGAACATGCTCTGTTTCACTCAGATCATTCCAAAACCCTGAGCAATGTGCCCACATAATTAGTAAAGTTCTGTGATTTCTCTTTCCACAAGAAAAGTGCTTGCTTCCCACTCAGTAGGCACAACGTTTGAGGGGAGGCATGAGGTGTTGATCTGTGGCAGGGAGTACAGCATCTCTCCCCAGATGTGTGAATAATTACGGTAGCTCCATCTATGTGTAGTAATCCCCTGTGTCTGCTCCCCATTAAGCTAAGCAGTTAAGCAGCAGCAGGCAGCTCTTGAAAATGCTGGTCTTGAGTGACAAGAGAAGGTTGAAAAAGAAGGCATCCTGCTATCAGGAAATGTTTGTGGGAGGCTTTTCTTTTTTGACATAAATTTATTTGATTAATACATGTAACTTGTAAACATTTTTTTTGCCATACTACTAACTTGTTACAAACAGAAAAGTGCTCTTGATTCTGACATCAATGCTTTAAAATTCTAGGTGGTGCTTTTCCACTACCTCCCCCATCCACCTTGGTTTCCCTGTAGTACCTTTGTTGATTAATGCTTGGGTGGGGAGTGGCACTGTGCAATCAGGAACGACTTTCATAGTTGCTGTCGCTTCTGCCTCATTTTGGTCCCTTTCCAAGCATTCAACTCTGTGGAGGTGTTTAGCATGGCCCAGGAACAACGTGGAAGAAGTATTATGCCTTCCTAGTTCTGGAGTTGCCAGGGGCTAGTTCAGCACAGGTTAGAGAAGCCTCTAAGGGGTTTCCCTAGTGTTTACTCTCGGTTCAACAGCCTTTATAATTTATAGCCTATCTCAGTCAGGAAACATTGCCATCAACTATTAATATGTCTCGTGGAAAACTGTTGCAGACAAAAATACTAAAGCCACTACCATTGCACAATGAACATGGTAAAAAAAAAGTGCAAATTTGTCCTATGACTGCAGAGATATTAATGAGCCACTCTATCTAGAATGGTGCCTTAGAATATGTGCTGCTATCTACTTATGCTAAATTATTGTATACATCTTTATTTAGCTTTGATTTCCCAGATCTGAGGAAGAGCTCTGTGTGGTTCAAAAGCTTGTCTCTCTCTCTAATAGAAGTTGGTCCAATAAATTACCTCACCCACCTTTTATCTCTAATATCCTGGGACCGACACAGCTACAATTACACTTCATAGTGTTACATAAGTAACATTTAATGCATATAGTTAGGGCCATCGATTTATCACAGTTAGCTCACGTGATTAACTCAAAAATTAATCATTATTAAAAATATTAATTCTGATTAATCACATTTTAATCGCACTGTTAAACAATAGACTACCAATTGAAATTTATTAAATATTTTGGATGTTTTTCAGTGTTTTCCAATATATCGATTTCAGTTACAACACAGAATACAAAGTGTACACTGATCACTTTATATTATTTTTGCATACAAATATTTGCACTGTAAAAATGATAAAAGAAATAGTATTTTTCAATTCAGCTCATACAAGTACTGTTGTACAATCTTTTTATCATGAAAGTGCAACTTAAAAATGTAGATTTTTTTTGTTACATAACTGCACTCAAAAACAAAACAATGCAAAACTTCAGCTCCTACAAGTCCACTGAGTCCTACTTCTCATTCAGCCAATCACTAAGACAAACAAGTTTGTTTACATTTGCGGAAGATAATGCTGCCCACTTCTTATTTACAATGTCACCAGAAAGTGAGAACAGGCATTCGCATGGGACTTTTGTAACTGGCATTGCCAAATATGCTAAACATTCATATGCCCCTTCATGCTTCGGCCACCATTCCAGAGGACATGCTTCCGTGCTGATGACGCTCGTTTAAAAAAGAAATGCGTTAATTACATTTGTGACTGAACTCCTTGGGGGAAAATTGTATTTCCCCTGCTCTATTTTACTCTCACTCTGTCATATATTTCATGTTATAGTAGTCACGGATAATAACTCAGCACATGTTGTTCATTTTAAGAACACTTTTGCTTGAGTTCTGACAAAATGCCAGGAAAGTATCAATGTGAGATTTCTAAAGATAGCTACAGCACTCGACCCAAGGTTTAAGAATCTGAAGTGCCTTCCAAAATCTGAGAGGGATGAGGTGTGGAGCATGCTTTCAGAAGTCTTAAAAGTGCAACACTCCGATGTGAAAACTACAGAACGCAAACCACCAAAGGAGAAAATCAACCTTCTGCCGACTCAGATCATGACTCAGATCATGAAAATGAACACACGTTGGTCCACACTGAATTGGACTGTAATCAAGCACAATGCATCATCAGCATGGACGCATGTCCCCTGGAATGGTGGTTGAAGCACGAAGGGACATATGAATCTCTGGCATGTAAATATCTTGCAATACTGGCTACAATAGTGCCAGGTGAACGCCTCTTCTCACTTTTTTAGGTGACACTGTGAACAAGAAGCAGGAAGCATTATCTTCTGCAAATGTAAACAAACTTGTTTTTCTGAGCAATCAGCCGAACAAGAAGTAGAACTGAGTGGACTTGTAGGCTCTAAAGTTTTACATTTTTATTTTCGAATGCAGTTTTTTGTACATAATTCTACATTTTTAAGTTCAAGTTTCATGATAAAGAGATTGCACTACAATACTTGTATTGGGTGAATTGAAAAATGCAATTTTTTTTGTTTCTTTAGAGAGCAAATATTTGTAATAAAAAATAAAGTGAGCACTGTACACTTTGTATTCTGTTATAATTGAAATCAATATATCTGAAAATATAGAAAACATGCAAAAATAATTAAATAAATGATATTCTATTGTTTAACAGTGCGATTAATTGTGATTATTTTTTTTAATCGCTCGACAGCCCTACATATTGTAGAAAGCATACTATAGAATACTATAAATTGTCTAAAAAGGAAAGGTAGGTGCTTTCTATGGCAGTAGATGCCTTTCAACATTCAATAGCTGTTCCAGAATGAACTAGCATGGCATGTTTAAAATAATAATAATATAATAATAATAGTAATTAATACTTAATAATAATTTGTTTTAAAAGGTAATATTTGCTTTGGCTATGTACACACCTATTTTGTATTTGCTTTTTTCAAACATACACATGAATGAGGTGCATCAGGGTGTAGTGGCAAAGGCAAGTGACTCGGACTGGGGATATCAGAGTTCAATTCTCACTTCTACCACTGACCTGCTCTGCAGTCGTGGGAAAATCACTTGATTTCTTTGTGTCCCCCCTTTGTCTATTTCTACTGGAAGTTCTTTAAGGTAGGCACTGTCCCTTACAAAGGAGTTCGTATAATGCTTAACATGATAGGGTTCCCATCTCAGTTAAGGCCTCTCGGCCCTACTGTAATATAATAATACTATTATAAATGTTTGCAGAAGATAAATTTCAAAGTCACAGGCAGAAATATTTGTGGTCAACATTGTTTAAGTTTATATTTACCTGCTAGAACGTCACATGCACTCATTCTGTCAGGAAAAGAAACAAATATCATGTAGTTGCACCGATCAGTTGAAGAAAAACAACACAGTTCAAGAAGCAAACAGTGAATAATTGAAGAACAACTGGTAATCAAACCATAAAGTTACATTTAAAACAAACAAACAAATATTTGCAAAAAAATCATAACCTTGAATAAAAATAGTTCCATTAAATTCATCTGATAAAATATTGGTTGCCAATTATTTTATAGCAATAGTGAGTTTGTGTGATCTTATTCTGTAATCAGTCATTACTATATCAAATTCTCAGTGACTGAAGCAATAGATACATTTTCCTATTACCAAGTGAGGAAACTCTTTTTACTGTCACTGAAAAATATTCTTCGAAGTAAAATTTGTATTGTATACATTAGAAAAAGTAATTCTATAATATTGTGTTTGAGCTTCTATTATGAACTGTTAGTAATAAAAATGGACTATACCGTTCTGTAATCACACAACATAAAACTCTTATGTCATTGGCTGTATAATAGTGATGATAAGGTGACTCTGCAGTACTGGAAGAGCTGAATTTTATACTAATATAAGATAATTTCCTTTTGCATTACCATTTTTATTACCTTGGTAACTTTGCAAATTGAGCTCATGGCCCATGTATTTAATACTTAGAAAGATGTTTGAACATCCTTTTAGTGAATTTTAAGTAGAGCTATAAGCACTTGAGAAAACCTGACTGGTTTCTTTTTTCCCTTATTTTTTAAAGATACATAAAACAGCTGCTCTTTTTTTGTTTGGGGATCACAAAAGTTCCTTCATTGGTTTCACTCTAAAATTAAAATAAAAAAAAAATAAAATTAAAGATTTGATATCCACGCCTATAAACACATTTACTGGCAGCATTTGGGGTTCCTTCATATCCCAGATCTGGTGGCAAATGGAACTGAGCATGTGAACTTTTAAAAGTGATTCTAGCAGAGAGAGGTTTGTTCTCCAGCATTTGAATGTCTTAAAATTAGCTATCTTCGTCTATCCAGAGTAACTTCTATTCTGTTTTCTGGAGTTTCTAAGACTGCAGAGGTGATGTATTTCCTATACAATGAAAATCCTGTTCTGTTGCCCCAGGCCGACAGAGCCACAACTTATAAACACAAAACTTCCCATCCCCACTGTCAGGTGCCCAGTAGACTCCCAGTCTGGTCACTAGGCAACATAGGAAGCTCAGCCGGGGCCCATGAGCCTTCTCCAAATGGTCATGCTTCCTGACTGGGCAGGGGAACCAGCAATCTGCTACATGAGCCCAGCACTTAATTTGTGCCAGAGCCTGTCAGGGCTGAGCCCCAGCTCCTCAAGGCTTGGCAGCTCCTAGCCCCGGCACCTCTGGGCTTGCTGCATCAGTTATGAATGTAAAAAAATTGCTTGAGCCCCGGCACCTCTTTCATTGAAAATGAATCACTGCTTGAGCCTTGCAGTGGCAACAACCCCATGGCTGCTCAATATGTACCGTGTCCACAGCTTCACTTGCCCTACTCTCACGTCCTGCTCCAGCCTTGATATTTCCCTACTGCAGTCTAGTCCTTGCATCCCTGCTGTGATTCTGACTCAGGCTTCCACCTTTCGCTTGGGTTTTTGACCCTGACTTCAGCTTACCCTTCAGCTTGATGTTGCCAATCCTGACTCCAGTTCTGACCTTAACTTGGCTTCTTGATTTCAGCTTTGCCCTTGGACCAGTACTTGACTTCTGGATCTGTACTTACCATTACACGCAACTGCTGCCACAAACACCAGGCAAGATCCTGCTCCATCCACTATGTAGGCAGTCCTTACCCCAGCATCTTACACCCAGCTCCTCATCTGACATTTGTGCATCTCCTTGGACCTCTGGGGGCAACATCTAGATGTCATGCTTTGGAATTACGGAGCCTATGGCAGTACATATAGTCCTAGGGTTGTCATGACAGCTGTGTGACACCTCAAGAATAGAACAGCTTCTGGACATGGATATCACTAGTTTTTTAAAAAAATGTTAAAACAAACTAATCCCCTATTGTTGAGTGCCTCTCTTATCCTTAAGTGCTAACTCTGGCCACCCATGCAACTTTAATTGTGACCAGATACCCAACTATGCTGTTCTAAAGCAGATGGACTTGTGTGTGGAACTTATATGAATCCTTCCCAGCATACTCAAAGGAGTTCAAACACAGGACATATCACAGGTCCACATAGCTAAACTGTACATTAGTTTTCTCAGAAGGAAGGACCACCTCCAGGTCATAGAATGGTAAAGGAGCCACTTTGTGGCCAGTACTTCAACTCTGAGGCTGTGGCAACTCCTGTGTTGCAGTCATTAATGGCCCTTTATTCACAAATCTGCTTGTCCTGTCCCCAGCAGACCCCCACCCCCATGTGTACAGGGAGTTCCCATAAAACACAGCTATGGATTATAAACCCTGCATAGCTTTCCCAAATTCAGCTCCCTTTTCACTTCCCTGCCCTGTATCTGTTCTACTGTGCTGGGGCACCTGTGTGTCTATGGAGGTAAGAACAAGATTTGCCACTTAGCAAAGTGCCCTGCATACAGGGATTCTAAATTTAATCACTTACTTTGTGTTGACCTGGAAGTCCCTGAGTTACAGAAAATGACTTCCAAAGTATATTGTCATCAATAAAAACTTAAAGGAAAGGACATCAATTAATGCTAACATCCCCTGGAATAATTACAGATTTACATATTTTGTCTTCCAAATGCGCTGAATAATTTCTCATATTTAAAGCTGTCACAAACGATTACTGAAGGAACAAAATGCTGATTAGAAATGGGCCCAAGTTTCACAATTAGGACCAGGCTTTCAAAAACTTCCTGAGAGTTTGGATCCCAGGTTTTGGCTCAGCACAGTAGAGAACAAATGAGAAGGATCAGATTCAAATACTGAAATCCCATATTCTGCCTTGAATATTTGGATCTGGATGCAGGGACATTCAGGCCTATCTCTAATATCAGTTTTATTTCTTGTTCCTTCTTTTTAGCCTGTAATATAGTTAGAATACTTTGCTTTACATTATTTCAGTGTAATATTGTTGGTGGCAAAAATTCAAACTACTCTGTAGTCAAACAATAAATAATTAATGTATTAACTTTAAATTAATAGAAAATGTTTTGTACATTATTTATTTTCTCCCATATTCTGATGGCTTTCCCCCACCAAAGCACAATCTGTAAAACATGCTATGTACATTAACCTCTTGGCCACAGTACCAATGTGGAATTGTCATTGGTGTTCAGAGATATATACCAATGGAGAAGTACTTTTAATGATTTTGCTTCTATTTTTCTATTAGAGTCAGACTCAGGCAAATAAATTCTGATTTATACAATTAAAAATATTTAGTATATTACACTATCTATATATACTCTCTATTATTATAACTGCAGCACAGAGAATTGTGGGGATAACTTATATTTCACCCACACGAAAACTGTCTGTGAGGAAAGAGACAATCTGAAAATGTAGAGCAGCTAACAATTATCTGGGAGAAATGAGGAGAGTTTTGATTAAACCAAATGTTTACCAGCTGTGTTAAATGCAATCTCTTTAACTGTCATAATTATAGATATGCTTTACAAGTACATTCTGTATGTTAGTGAGACTTTACCTCACATATTATGATAAAACCCAGTAGTGTTAATGAGATAAAATAAATTCATGAAGAAGAGTCTAAACCCGGATTCTTCATCATTTATTACCGCTATCAAATGATCAACAAAATCTGACATATCTGTTACAGCATTGCCAATTCTTACAATTTTACTGTGATTTGTTTTGTATGGGGAGCAGCTTACTTGTCTTGTGAACACATGATGAAAGTCTGCCAACTCGTGAATTTTCCATTTTTCAAGATGGCCACTATCTCCTATTACCGACAATGGACCTAAAGCCGGCAATATGGCTGTCATTTCCCTTCAGTCTATCTGCATGTGAAAGTGAGCTAACCTCAATGAAATTGGTTACCACCTCTCACTCTTTTTTCCCCACAAGCAAAATGGCTGCCACTCTATGGTTTAGGGGGCTAGACAGGACAAAAGCATTATGAGGAGCAGCAAAGACATTGTGAAAGGTGATTGAAGAGAGTGAGGAGGAGCAGGTGGAAGATGTAAGAGTTGCAGGAGAATGGGATGCAGGGCAATGTGGGCTGGCAGGACGGAGTCTGAGGGGGTGCAGAGGATAGTGATGGAGGTGAGAAATGGAGGGGATAGAAGGGCAGCTCCTCCAGGTAAAGGAGGAAGTGGAGAGTGAGGGGAGTCCCCTCAAGCAGCCAGGCAAGTTGTTGTGTTTCCAACTCATAAAAGCATAAGAATGGTCATACTGGGAATGCAGCCCAATAACCTGTTTTCTGACAATGGCTGGTGCCAGATGCTTCAAAGGGAAGGAACAGAACAGAGCAATTATTGAGTGATAAATCCCCTGTTTTCCAGTCCCAGCTTCTGGCAGTCAGAGGTTTAGGGATGGCTGGAGCATGGGGTTGTGTCCCTGACCAACTTGGCTAATAGCCATTGATGAACCTATCTTCCATGAACTTATCTATTTTTTTAACCTGATTATATTTTTGGCTTTCACAACATCCTGTGACAACGAGTTCCACAAGTTGACTGTGTACTGTGTGAAGAAGCACTTCCTTTTGTTTGTTTTTAAACCCGTTGTCTATTAATTTCATTGGGTGACCCCTAGTTCTTGTGTTGTGTGAAGGGGTGACGAACATTTTCCTATTCACTTTCTCGACACCATTCATGATTTTGTAGGCCTCTATCATAACTTCCTCTCCCCCTCCCCAGTTGTTTCTTTTCTAAGATGAACTGTCCTAGTCTTTTTAATCTATTCTCTCATGGAAGCCTTTCCATACTCCTAATAATTTTTGTTGCCCTTCTTTGTACTTTTTCTAATTCTAATATATCTGCATACCAGTTTCACACTGGAACATGAAATGGGCTTCACCACCACCATTAAAATAATTATCAGTAGCATACCCCCAAATCCCCAAACCTTAACTATTATTAAAGCTGAAAAGAAAAACTTCTGTCACGGTTACAGGAACTTTTTATGCTATGCTGAAGCCCAGCTCCTAAGGAAGTACGAAGCTACTTACTGGTGGGCAGGACTTAGCCACTGCTCTCCTGGAATCATTGGATCCTACAAGACAACAACAATGGATGGCCTGAAGTCGTAAAGCATGGGACCTTCTGCAGTGCCTAGGTGGAGTGGCACATATACAAACACCACAAGTGATCACTAACAGCATTATCAGTCTTCTGCTGAGAAACTCAAAGCTGACAAAAGAAAAGAGAGGTGAAAACAGCTCTTAAAGAATCTTGCATACAAAGTGTCCCTTCATCAAGTTTCTGTTAACTCTTCACAGGAGCCGAGACTGCTGCTGCCCTTTCTGTTACTAAAGCAGGAAAAGCAGCAGGCATTGAAGGCATCCTTCCAGACTTTAAGTATCTTGGGCTGATGGAGCCTGATTGGATGGCAGCATTATTCACGCAACACATCACCACCAGTAACCTCCCAACAGTTTGGAGACAATCAAAGTTCATTGCTATTTTAAAATCTGGAAAGCAGCCGAATGACCCCAAAAGCTATTGCCCTATATCTCTCCTCTCTGCAGCATACAAATTCCTGGAGTGGCTGATCATGCAGAGGCTGACCTCTATGCTGGAGTTGGAATCCCCCGGAACAGGCAGATTTCAGGACAGGAGGAAGCTGCTGTGACCAAGTGCTTGCACTGACTACACATATTGAGGCCAGGTTCCAGCAGAAGCTAGAAACAGCTGCAGATTTTTATCAACTTGTCATGAGCCTATGACACCATTTGGCATAAAGGTCTACTGCTGAAGCTATCGAATCTGCTTCAGTGTGACCAGACATTTCAACTCATTGTCAGTGCTCTCAGACAGAACGTTGCATGTCCATCTCTATAAGTGATATGCTCAAAAGGATATTCTGCAAGTTCATTTTTGCCAATGACCTGGCACTAATGACACAGCCTGCAACACTCAAGGCAGAGGAAGGCACCCTTAATGCTGATCTGAAGTGGATGGAAAACATCTAAAATCCAATCCATCAAAAATGGTTATGTCATCAATTCTCAAGCTAAAAGGATGCTGAACGTAAATTTCTGCAGCAAGGCAATCACCCCTGATCCTAGTCCACACTAGGAGTCACTCTCAATCTCAGCCTTACCTGTCAATAACATCTGGAGGAGGTTGACCATAAAATGAAGAGCTGCATTAATATCATACAAAAGCTAGAATGTTCTAGCTGGGGTTATGATGATCAAATGCTACAAATGGCAAATCTGGCTTTAGTTTACTCCAAGGCTGAGTACTGTGCACCTATCTGGGGAAGAAGCTTGCACGGAGACCTTGTTGATACCCATCTAAATGAAGCTATGAGATTATAACTGGCACCATGAAGTCCACACCAATGCCTTGGTTTTCAGTCCTAGCAAACATCCTTCCTCCAACCTTACAGGAAGAGATGGCTATGTTGTGTGAGTATGCTAACCGAAAGCTTCTGCTCTGTGACAGCCTTGTTCATCCACCTTAAGTCCCGCCACCCATTCTGGGCAGCTGGAGAAGCTCATCTGTCATCCAACTTCAACCCAGAAGACACCTGGCAGAGTTTAATGGGCAGGTTCTGATGTAAATAACAAGTATCTCAGAGACGTTCCCACCACCAAACTGCCTGGTTTCTTGCTCTGCCGAAGAGAGTGGATGATACTTAACTGCATATGGAAGATGTGTACACCTTATGCAAAATGGAGAATTGAGGATTCAGCACAGAGCGAAAGTGAAGACCTCCGAACCATTGAACATATTGTGAACAAGTGTCCCATTGTTTTCATTTCCAGGAGGTAGAGTAAAGGCGCATTTTTTAAACTTCTTAGAGCCCTCAATTTGATTTCAGAATCTTCTATTAACTTTTAAATATTGCCAGTTCCATATGGAACAAGAAGAAGATGTATCTTTTTTCAGATGGGGTGACCAGAACTGCATGCACATTCAAGGTGTGGACATGCTGTGGATTTAGAGTGGCATTATGATATTTTTCGGTTTTAGTATCCGTCCATTTCCTAATGTGTCCTAACATTCGGATAGCTTTTTTGACTGTTGCTGCACAATGAGCAGATGGTTTTCAGAGAATTATCCATGATGACCCCAAGATCTTCCTTGAGTAGTAGCAGCTAATTTAGACCACATCATTTTTTATGTATAGTTGGAATTATAATTTCCAGTGTGTGCTACTTTGCCTTTATCAACAATGAATTTTATTTGCCATTTTGTTGCCAAGTAGCCCAGTTTTGCGAGATCCCTTTGTAACTCTTCGCAGTCATCTTTGGACTTAACGGTCTTCAATAATTTTGAAAAGTGTTTCCCCACTTCCCTACACTTTCTTAGTTTCCCAACTTTTTCTCAGTGGTAAAACAGTAGCAAAGTGTGAAAAGTGGGATTTTCCAAATTTTGCACAATTTATTATTCTTTCCCTACTGGAAAATCTTGGGAAACTGAAGGAAAGTGGGGGGGGGGAGTGACATTTTCAAAATATCCTGTGGGGAAAGTGGAATTTCATGGTGGGAAAATTTCAAAAGAAGTTTTTTTCTGAGGAAAAATTCTGGTTGTCTGGCAAACTCTAACTCTAGACCAGTGGTTCCCAAACGGGGTTTGAGAACCCCAAGGGGTTTGCAGAACGTTACAGGGGGTTCGCCAAAAAAATTTCACTAATGGTGGCCAGAGGACCCCAGGCATTGGGTGCAGCAGAGCGGACCTGGTTGCAGGGCAGACAGCCCAAGCCCCGGGGAGAGCGGAGTAGGGCAGTTGGGGCTGGCAGCCCGAGCCCTGCTGCCATCAGTGGGGGAGCCGCCAGCCCGAACCCCAGCGCTCCATGTGGGGCTGGCAGCCCAAGCCCCAGGGAGAGCGGGGCCGGGCAGTTGGGCCTGGCAGCCCGAGCCCTGGTGGTCAGCAGGACCTGCAGCCTGAGCTCAGTGGAGCTCAGTTGACCGGGGCAGTCAACAGGGTCCAGCAGCAGGAGCCCCACGGAGTGCGGAGGAAATTTAAACTTAAATCCTTGGAAATATTCATCTTTTAAGGAGGAGGTTCACGAGATTTCACAATTTAGTGAAAGGGATTTGCGGGCTGTTAAAGTTTGGGAACCACTGCTCTAGACTTATAGCTACAAGGTACTGTGCTGCCTTGTCACTTGGCTAGCTGTAGGAACATTCTGCATCTAACACAAATGAGAACTATAATGTAGTGCTAGGTTTCAGAGTAACAGCCGTGTTAGTCTGGATTCGCAAAAAGAAAAGGAGTACTTGTGGCACCTTAGAGACTAACCAATTTATTTCAGCATAAGCTTTCGTGAGCTACAGCTCACTTCATCGGATGCATACTGTGGAAAGTGTAGAAGATATTTTTATACACACAAAGCATGAAAAAATACCTCCCCCCACCCCACTCTCCTGCTGGTAATAGCTTATCTAAAGTGACCACTCTCCTTACAATGTGTATGATAATCAAGGTGGGCCATTTCCAGCACAAATCCAGGATTTAACAAGAACATCTGGGGGGGGGTAGGAAAAAACAAGGGGAAATAGGTTACCTTGCATAATGACCCAGCCACTCCCCGTCTCTATTCAAGCCTAAGTTAATTGTATCCAATTTGCAAATGAATTCCAATTCAACAGTCTCTCGCTGGAGTCTGGTTTTGAAGTTTTTTTGTTGTAATATCACAACTTTCATGTCTGTCATCGCGTGACCAGAGAGATTGAAGTGTTCTCCGACTGGTTTATGAATGTTATAATTCTTGACATCTGATTTGTGTCCATTTATTCTTTTACGTAGAGACTGTCCAGTTTGACCAATGTACATGGCAGAGGGGCATTGCTGGCACATGATGGCATATATCACATTGGTGGATGTGCAGGTGAACGAGCCTCTGATAGTGTGGCTGATGTTATTAGGCCCTGTGATGGTGTCCCCTGAATAGATATGTGGGCACAGTTGGCAACGGGCTTTGTTGCAAGGATAGGTACCTGGGTTAGTGGTTCTGTTGTGTGGTATGTGGTTGCTGGTGAGTATTTGCTTCAGGTTGGGGGCTATCTGTAGGCAAGGACTGGCCTGTCTCCCAAGATTTGTGAGAGCTTTGGGTCATCCTTCAGGATAGGTTGTAGATCCTTAATAATGCGTTGGAGGGGTTTTAGTTGGGGGCTGAAGGTGACGGCTAGTGGCGTTCTGTTATTTTCTTTGTTAGGCCTGTCCTGTAGTAGGTGACTTCTGGGAACTCTTCTGGCTCTATCAATCTGTTTCTTCACTTCCGCAGGTGGGTACTGTAGTTGTAAGAATGCTTGATAGAGATCTTGTAGGTGTTTGTCTCTGTCTGAGGGGTTGGAGCAAATGCGGTTGTATCGCAGAGCTTGGCTGTAGACGATGGATCGTGTGGTGTGGTCAGGGTGAAAGCTGGAGGCATGTAGGTAGGAATAGCGGTCAGTAGATTTCCGGTATAGGGTGGTGTTTATGTGACCATCTTTTATTAGCACTGTAGTGTCCAGGAAGTGGATCTCTTGTGTGGACTGGACCAGGCTGAGGTTGATGGTGGGATGGAAATTGTTGAAATCATGGTGGAATTCCTGAAGGGCTTCTTTTCCATGGGTCCAGATGATGAAGATGTCATCAATATAGCGCAAGTAGAGTAGGGGCGTTAGGGGACGAGAGCTGAGGAAGCGTTGTTCTAAGTCAGCCATAAAAATGTTGGCATACTGTGGGGCCATGCGGGTACCGATAGCAGTGCCACTGATCTGAAGGTATACATTGTCCCCAAATGTAAAATAGTTATGGGTAAGGACAAAGTCACAAAGTTCAGCCACGGGGGGGTGGGGGGGGGTGAGAAGGCCGAACTTGATTATCATACACATTGTAAGGAGAGTGATCACTTTAGATAAGCTATTACCAGCAGGAGAGTGGGGTGGGGGGAGGTATTTTTTCATGCTTTGTGTGTATAAAAAGATCTTCTACACTTTCCACACTATGCATCCGATGAAGTGAGCTGTAGCTCACAAAAGTTTATGCTCAAATAAATTGGTTAGTCTCTAAGGTGCCACAAGTACTCCTTTTCTTTTTGATAATGTAGTGCCTAACTCCTAATGATGAAACGCATTAATGGGCTTATTACACACTGCTTAATATTTAAATATATGTAGTAGCCAGATACAGTTGTTGTTAATGTCCATCATTTCCAAGTTGATCAAAGAAACCTCAATTTTATGAATTAGTAATAGTTGTTCCAATGAGCTTTATAGTTCTGTGAGGATATTTATGGGAATAAGATATGATTGACATATAACCTAGAAAAAGGTCAGAACATCAATACTCATAACAACAAGCTCCAATACTCAGTCAGGCGAGGAAATGGAGGTGCCAGTTTGTCACTGCTTGACCTGAGTGAGGTCTTGAAAGGTTTTATCCTCTACTTAAAAAAGATAGGTTTTATAAAGCGCAAATTTAGCTATTAATAATAATCTAACTTACAAATAGGTGCTTTTGATTAATATTTTACAAAGAGCTATGCAATGTCTCCTTGGTGAATAAACTGTTAGTTTAAAAGGAAGTACTTATATTTGAAATAAGTGGCATTTACCTGATTAACTTCGAAAGGCAATGTGCTCTTTAACCACTTTAATATTAGCCTATTTAAAAGTTTTCTAACATTAGTGTCTAATGGATCATATTGTATTTACTACAGCATATAACTTCCGAAGTCAGGATATGTAAGCATTAGCTATACTTTCAGAGCTGTAGCCTGTACAATAATTGCAAACTTTGTTCTCTATCACTACTGCATTTGCTGCTTCCAATCAGTCTGGTGCTGTCAATCTTTTAAAAATTAATTACAATTATTTTTACTTTTAAGTCAATTCAGTGTTTAAGAATGATATCCTGAATAGTACCGTCCTCTTGTTTAACCATACAAGAAATACCGCAGCAGTTTGTCAATGCACTCCATTTTTTTTTTTTCAGACGAGATAACTTCTCTCTGTACCCATTAAGTGTCTTGGCTTTCTGCTAAGGCCATGCACATGGGTAACAATTGTACTGGCAGTCACTGATGTACATAGCTGACCACTTTCAACTGGACCAAAACTACTAATTCATCTGGTCTAAGTACTACGGCCCAATTCAGCAACATAATTAATCACATGTTTAATATTAACCAGTTGATTAAATGTATGAACTTAAGGATGTGCTTAATTGATTTGATGAATTGGGGCCTAAACAGATAGCGAGAGACTTCTGGTCACTATCAGCCTATAGATTTCATGGTCTTGAAGATGAATGGTTGTGGGTGACAGGGCATATTCCCTGTGATGTCTAGCCTCCCAAATTTAATATGAAATAAACAATTTGCTAATCTGCTGGTAAAATACAGTATAGTCAGGCTGCTAGTACTACTAGATTTATAAGTAATTATACATCAGGAAAATCCATTTATTATCTTGTTATCTTGCAGCTGAGAATGTGTCCTTCAGACAGACTAGGCCCTTGGTGACTCTTAACTCTGGAAAGAGAATGTGCAGATTTATTTATTCTGAGGCCACACTAGCCACACCTTTCCTTTATTATTGGACAACCTTATTTATAGTAGCTCTATTCCAACCACTTTAGGTAAGTCTATGTGGATAATTCTATTATAAAACAAACAAAAAACAGGGTTTTACAGCTCAGCTTTACAAATTCTTTCCAGGATGCAGCTTAGTTGACTAAGTCTCAGCCTGACAGAATTATTTTACCACATTTGGAAATAAAATCCTATTTGAGTAACACTTCAAAAGTTGCTACTCTCACTCTTGCTCTCTCACTCTTTCTATTCTCTCTAAGTGTATATTTTTGTTTTATATATAAGTATATTGTTATTTAAATAGAGATTTGAAGATGAAAAGAGAACACTGAAAATTATATATATATAATATGCAGTCAAGTTAGAATCCATGATGATAAAAATATAAGATCTACAGCAAAAGACTAGGAATATAGAGTGTTGTCTTTGTGATATATTAATAATTAAAAAATTAGAAATACAGACTATGGCCTGAACTTGACAATGGTTAGGCAGGTGGTGAGTTGAGACCACTGAGTATAAGGGTGACCAGTATTGTCTCATTTCTTGGAGCGGCCCCCTACCCGCATCTGTCTGAACCACCTGTTGTCTTTTCTCTTATACTCAGTGTGTCACCCGAACAAACACAGTAGAGTAGTTTCATGATCTCAATCAAGTCTGTGGTAAAGAATGATGCAGAGACAAACAATTCAAGATAAGCATCTGCTTATCCTATTTTTATGCTGTTATTGGAAAGTACACATGAAAATCTACTCAGGTGGTTATTTGTCACACACTCTGTTCAGAATAAAATTGTTCTATCGAAATGTAATAATCTAACAATAATCTAGCTATTAAAAGAAAATCTGTTCTTCCCTAATGGAATCAAGACATGAGGATATTTCTAAAAATAGAATTAGGTAGAGTGGGTATTTGATATGGATAATCACCTAATTAAAGGAAAGTACTTTCATATTAAAGTTAATAAAGCTGAAAATTCAACTCATTAATTATTAGAGAAACTACATCTATAGGAAAGAATGAAAAAAATATCCTGTGAATGTTAATAGAAACCGTAATGTCTCAATTTTGGGTCTCCTAGTAATCATCATAGGCGAAGCTTGTATAGACTATGCAGGACATTTTTTTTTCCTGAAAGAGATTTGGGGATTGGACTTTATCCAATGCATTTTTATCAGTCACCTGGAAGAAAACATGAAATCATAACTTAATAAACTTTGCAGATGACACAACAATTGGGGAAGTGGTAAATAATGAAGAGAACCGGTCACTGACACCGAGTAATCTGGATTGCTTAGTAAACTGGATGCAAACAAATAGTAAGTGTTTTAATACAGGCAAATATAAAAAAAAGTATGTAGGCCATATATAATGGATGGGGACTCCATCATAGGAAGATTTCAGGGTAGCATAGGAAGAGCGATTCTGAAAAAGACTTGGTAATTATGGTCGATAATCAGCTGAACATAACAACCCAGTGTGGAGATGTGGTCAGAAGGGTAATACAATCCTTGGACCTATAAACTCTTTATGACACTGGTATGACCGCTACTGGATACATTGCTGGTACCCACAATTCAAAAAAAGCATATTGGTAAATTGGAGCAGGTTCAAATGGCCATGAGAATGATAAAAGGATTTGAAAACATGCCTTATAATGAAAAACTCAAGGAGTTCAATCTGTTTAGATTGACAAAGAGAAGGTTAAGGGGTGACTAGATCACAGTCTAGAACTACATACATGGGAACAGACAATTGATAATGGCTCTTAAAATAGCTAACAAAGGTATAACAAGCTCTGATGGCTGAAAGTTAAAGCTAGATAAATTCAGACTAGAAATAAGGTACATATATTTAACAGTGAAGATACAATCATAGAAACAACTTCCCTAGGGTTTTGGTGGATTCTCTATCACTGGAAAATTTAAAAATCACAACGGGATATTTTTTTCTGTAGGATATGTGCCAGAGGAATTAATTCAGGGAAGTCCTATGGCCTGTATCATTCAGGAGGTCTGACTTAGATGATCACAATGGTCCTTTGCGACTTTATAATCTACAAATTGATAAAAACCTATCATATCCTACTTAAAAAAGAATCACCATAAGTACAATTTTTATCTTCAAATAGAAATTCATCCTTTGAAAATACAGTCAAAACTGCTCAGTGGCTACTGTTGCCTCAGAGAAAGGTTTTGTGGCATATAAAATGGCTCAGTACTGATTTTAGTCTTTATCATTGTTGTATAAAGAAAAGGTTACTTTCTATTAAGAGTGAAAATAGCTAAAAATATAAGCACAATAAGATTCCTTCCTTTCCAGATCTGTCAGATAATAGAAGAGATTAAAATGATCCCCCTCCCTAAATAAAACTCTGCTGTCTGGGCACGACATCTTCATATATTTGTTTTTAAACTTCTTGTAACCTTGAACAGTAGTGGAGACACATACCTGAGAGGTTTGATGTTTGTTGCGAGTGTTGAAATTTTGTAGATGCAGATGTTTAGTTAGTTGGGGGGGGGTGTTTTTGTTTTTGCTTTATTTAAAGAGAGAGAGAGAGAGAGACTCCTTGAGTGAATCTGTTGATGAGGAAGAGGATTTGCTTAACTTAATTACATACCTTGAACTTCATCAGTAAGTAATAGAGACAAACAAACATAGTGACCAGCTGTGTAAAATAAATTAATTAATCTTGATATTTTATGTTGTCTAGACAGATGCAATTTTACTCTTTTATAGTTGCAAATACAACAATTACTGTTTTAGAAGTTATGACATTAAATTCTTCTCTTTTCTTTTGGGTTTTGACATTACCACTGATTTATACAGATAAGTAGATTTAAATAATAAAATCCCACCCTACCCTACCACAATGAACCAGGAACAGCAACCTAATGAGGAGAACGAATTTTTAGAAGTTTACAAAATATAGTCTTTTAAAACTGTTTCCTGTTGTAAACAAATGAATTATATGATTTGCAAGCACATTAATAAGCAAAGATAAAGGCTATTCCCACTCTCAGGAAAATATTAGCCTCTCTGATCTATACTGCACATCTCTTATCCTTATACATTGTGTGAGACACACTGACAATGGTCAGGAAAACTTTGTTAGAATTGACTCTATCCTTAACATTTATTGAAACTTTTGTCCCCATACAACAGTGATTTGAGGATGCCTTACCAGCCTCTGCTTAACTTTTAGTCTTTCATCCAAACATTAACACTGTTCTTAAATCTGCTTTTTTTTCTGATCAATGTTTTAACAGCAGCAGTAGCAGCATATTGCCAAAATGATTACTCTGATACTCAAAGGATTATCAAAATTATGAAGGTTTTTCAGTGATAATAAATACCTATGTATTATAACTATTTAGAACGTAATCGTTCTTCACATGTGGAAGCTGAAAGAGATTTTCTTTTTGCAGAAACAAATGGCATCCAGCATCTAGTTACCATAATCAGTTCATCAAGATAATTTCATAAAGTTGCAACAGAGCATTGTGAAAGGGATTTCCAAAGATACCAGCTGATGTAAGGTTTTAGTTTTCTTTATACCAAAAAGGACAACTGGTCGTGCTATCTGCCTGTATAATCATTTTGTCAAAATGCATTATGACCCTGTCAATATCAACAGTAGAATTGTCATCAATCGGCAAATGCTAGGAATAAGCTATTCTGTGTTGAGGTGCCCAGCTGTTAACGGAAACAAAAACTGTATTGCTTTATTCATTTTACTTTTTATGATATTTTTGATTATGTAAAATTATGCAATTATGTTGTTATGGTCTCTAGAATGCAGTTCATTCAAAAAAGAAGGTTTTTCTCTTTCTCTTTGTCAGCCAAGGGAAAATTTGCTGGGTGTGCTTTGCGTAGGTGCAGTGTAAACATCCTATGTTTATGCTGAGCCAGCAGAGATTAAGCTAAATGAAAACACACCAGCTATAAATTAAACAAAGTGTTCATTTTCTAAAGTGACTGCTTTATGCATCTGCAAATGGAAAGAAATAGAGCATCCAGCTCTAAATTTTTTTCTACACAAATACAAAACTTTAGTGGTAGACGGCTTCGGTTAGTGCCTTTGAACCACTAGCTTTATTTTTAGGAATTAGAACCGGATACATTATGCAAGAAAGGGTGAGGCTATTTAGAGCTGGTGTTGTGTATTTTGAGTACAAATCACCTATTAAGTTTTGAAACATGCATATCCTTTTTAGGAAGGTGGTAATGTAGATGACTACATTGTACTCTGTTGTGTTTCTATATTAATCTGTTTGTATGCAAAATATTTTAAAATGCCAGCAGTATAAGTAAAATCCATTTCATTAGTGTGCTCATTTAGGGCTCGATCCTGCTTCCATTCAAGTCAATAAAAAAACTGCCATTGTCTAGAATAGAACAGGAACAAGCCTTTGGGTTCTGATGCTGTTTTCATGGAAGTTGACTCCAAAACCTCTGTTTAATTTAGGATTAGGAACATAACTCTTAAGCAACTATGAACTCTACCTGCTTCAAAGCTACCACTTCCAAATAAGCAGGTACCATAGCTAGACACACAAGTCCACAAAAATGGTTATTTGGAAGCCAATAAATATGCCAGCTGATTAATTTGTTTATCATAATGAGGCTTCAAAGCACCAAATATAGAAGGCAAAACCCTGTTGTCTTTTATCAAAATTAACTCAAAATTTAGATACTTGATTATTTATATAGCACTTGAAATATATGGTATGTTGAATGTACAAACCCCCAAATGTGTGTAATCTAGCGTATTTTACAAAAAAGAAAAACTAAAAATTTTGTGCATTAAATGAGAACTACTTTCATGGCCACATTTTCTGCTTGTACTTGATCATTATTTTAGCTGGGAATCTTGATACTGATGGAGGAGCTAACACAGCTGAGACAATACATTTGCATCCTTCTGATTGTACCTTTGTTTAATAGAGAGAAATCCTTGCCTAGTTAAAGTCAGTGGGAGTTTTTTCATTGACATCAGTGGAGTCAGGATTTCATGTATGGTGTTTAAGATTTTTGTGTGCTAGACACTGACCTTTCCCCTCACCTTTTACAACAACATGATAATAGGTCACATAGAAAGCACTATTTCATAGCTTTCTGAAAATGGCCCCTATTTACAACAGGGTTTCTTCTCCTTGCCCTTAAGTATGCATAATGATGGGCTATCCTATTGTTAGGCAAAAAGATTCTTTTCCCCAAGAATCAGATAAGCACAGACAATATTGAAGGGGGTTTATTCACGGTACCGGGAAGACTGACAAGCAGCTTCAAAAATATGGTGCCATAGTGGCCAGTTGTATACATTCTCTTATCAATTCATTTGCATTTATCGGTACATACAGAGACAGACATTGTTACAAATCAAGAGAGCACCCTAAACAAAGATAAAAATAGGAACAATACATACGTATAGAGGTCATCCTATTGCATCAAGCATCTTTAGCTATCTTGCGGGGGAAGGAGGCAGGGCTGGGGGTGGGGGTAGGGACGAGTGCTTACAGATATCTGGTGGGCTGTGAAGGGAGGGTTTATTCTGTTCTAAGAACTGAGTTACTGGACGGGCATTGACCATATAAGCTTCTCAATTGTTTACAGTTGTCAGTGTCCTTGCTTCTCAGCAGTTTCTGTCTTTTCTGCTGGCTGAATTTTAACTCCTTCCTGACACTATAAGTTACTTAGGTGCATTCATGTGAAGTAAAGTATTAAGCCCCAGATCTCAACCTCACTTTCTCCTTGGACACCCCCTTGCACCCACACAGAGCCCCACTGAAGGGGGCACCCATTGTGTGGTGAGTTACAGGATCAGGGCCTTAAGGAGCTGATACAGCTCCCAGTGAAAAAGCCAACATGTTTTTTTCCCAGTCTGCATTTGACTTGCAGTCCACTCTAGCCTTTAGCTAACACTAATAAAGAGGTTTCAGAGTGGTAGCCGTGTTAATCTGTAGCAGCAAAAAACAACAAGGTGCCACAAGGACTCCTCGTTGTTTTTACTGATAGAGGTAAATACTAGTTTAATTTCCCCGCTTCTTTTTCCCGGAAGGAGAGGGATTGGTTTTCTGTGAATGTTTTATAGGGATTCATATTTTTTTTTTAAAAAATCATAGGTTTAACTGTAATTTTTTTTTGAAGTCAAAATAAGATCAAAAATAGTTTTAGGCTTACAATTTCTGTGTGTGTCAAGTGGTGCTGAAATTATGTAACTGATAAAACAACACCTTGCTTCATACCAGAGGGAGGTATACTCTTCCTGGGTTGTATAAATATCTTTACACTTATAAATCTAATGATAATGCAGGTGGCACTCCTTTCACCAAAAGTTGTTCAGATGTCAGTTCTCTCTTTCAGATGTGGGCAGTAGTGTGGTTGAACAAATTATATTCATTATATTTATTCATTCTTGCTTTTATCCCACCTGGGCCTGTCCATCTGGTTTGTTGGAAGTAGAACAAGAAACTTTCTAATATGTATGTTTAGCATCTTCGAACCAGTCCACTTCCACTTTCAGATGCACACACAGCTTTCATTAACTTCAGTGGGAGCCACACAGACGCATCTTGGGACAGACTCTAAACCTAAGATTCGTCAAACAATCATGGTAATATTTGTCAACAGAGAACTTAAGTTTCAGCTTCGTATATGAATGTGTGTATAATTTTAAAAATAAGTGTTCACTGGGCTTAGTCATTTATTTTCAGCTGATTGTTCTTTATGAAGGAGAAAGTGCCTTGCTACAAGGTGCATTCACTTCCAAAAATTCATCTTTCAAGGGGATCCCTTTATGTCAGCTCAAGAAGACGTGAACTACAGTCATCAATCCACATGGCTGGTTCTTATAGACAAGAATCTAAATGAGAAGTACAATTTTTATTTCCAAAACTGATTGAAAATGTTTGCTGTCAAAATGTAATCATCATCAAACAGTTCAGATTTGTACATTCCAATATCATGCCTACTTATTCTTCAAATAGATATTGTTTGTGGAGGTGTTGAGTACCACTATGTTGATATAATATTAATTTAGAAGTTGCAACTAGAAAACGTAAATTTGCAGAACTTTATTTAGTTTACTAACAAGAAGTATAAAACCCAATTTGTTATAATAATGCTTACTTTTTGAAATTCATGCCAAATAATAATGGATTAATACAGTGAGGCCACTGTTAGATATTATTTTCTGGCAGTACTAAAATAATAGAAAAATGTAGAGGTTGTTAGGATAATAAGTATTTATTTGCCCTCAAAGTCATTTTTTTAAAAAAGTTGCCACTTTTGATTAATGAAGTTAGCATGTTACTATGGATTGTATCACTTATGCGTTTGCTATTCTTTTCCTTCCCCCACAAAAACAATAAAGCAGTAAATGAAATTACTAAAGTGTGTAAACTATATTCAGGGAAGTATCTGATGCCTTATTGACAATTTACAAGGTGCTTTGAACTTACAAATTTTTAAATTGGTTTTAGTTATCAGGCAGAGAGAGGATGCAACTACTCTGTAATCTAGTCTTGGGGGAACTAATTTCAAATGAAGTGTTGGATTGAAAACAGTGAAATAATTGTTTCAGAGGATATTTCTTCAGGTATGCCCCAGATTACATTATGACACAGCTTTTCGTACTATTGACACTTCTAATGATTTAAAAAAATGTCTTGTAAAATTCAGATGTGCCAGGTGATGCTTAGGTACACTGCATCTAACTTGGCATCTTACAGCAGCTAAAAGCTTATGCTCAAATAAATTGGTTAGTCTCTAAGGTGCCACAAGTACTCATTTTCTTTTTGCAAATACAGACTAACACGGCTGTTACTCTGAAATCTGTATATTTTTGTGACTGTGGATACCAAAAAGTCTCTTAAACATATGTGTTCTATATAACTGTACAAATCATTTGAGACACATAGATTTCAGTGGTATGTGGGGCATTCGGTACTCTTGGAGGAGACATTTGGTACATTTAGGATACTTTAAACAGCTTTGAATACTGGCAACTGTATAAACTTTTAAGGATAATCACCTTGAAATCTGTATCTGGAAAGTGCAGATTTGTACACCTGGAAAAGAAGCCAGTTGCTAGTAAGGTCAAGAAAGCAGATGGAAAAATATCAAGGGCACGGGGGCAAAGATCTTGTTCTAGTGGACTTACACCAGCAGAGAATATGTCCCATGGTGTTTTATTATTTTATTTAAAGTATTTTTATATCACTGTTGTGCGTGGTTCCTTACAGATATATAAGAAGACAGGTCCCTGCCATGAAGTGTTTACAATCTAAACAGTCTAATACAGACAAATGAGGGGAAAGGGAATATAACTTAGAATCAGCAGATGAGGATTTAACCATGGCTCATGTCCTCATAGTTCCAAGGGTTTTTAATAAAACGGATACTTATTGTGGAGATTTGCTATAATGTGGGGTAAATTAAAGGATTGTGAGGGAGAGGTAAGAGAGCAGGGGAACTGGTTGTTGCAGTACTTCTAATTTATATACATATGAAGTAGATTAGTAAGAGGGATTTGAAGAAGAAACAAAGATTCATTGACACACTGGAGGAGGGAGGCTGTTGCCATGTAGGAAGCCGCAATAATACACTATGGAGACTTGAGTAGGAAATGAGAATAGGCATAGATTAAGAGGACCCAGCATATTATATGGGGTAGTAAAAGACAAGTACTGAGATACAGGCAGAAACTATTTTAACAGCGGGAACCTAGAGGAAAGGACATATTCTGGAGATGAGGTACATGGAGAAGTGACAGGATTTGGTGAGAATAGAGATTTTGAGATTGAAGGGAGTCCTGTGGTTGCAATCTTGAGAAGCCTGGAAAATGGGAGTGTTGTCATTTGTAACAAGAAAACGGAAGAGACATGACAGGCTAATTTTAGACCTACTAAGTTTGAGGAACTGAAGAGTATCCCTAAGGAGTTATTGGAGACATAGACAGTTATATAAACCTCAGCACAAGGGGAGAGATTTTTGGTAAACATTTATTTTGTGTCATTAGTATAGGTGTGGATGAGCTCATCCAAGCGCTAAAGGAAGAAAAGGAGGGGGCTAAGGACAAATTCAAGGGCTATTTGAAGAGGAAAAGTAGTAAAAGGGATAGAAGGAAAGGGCAGAAACAGATGAGAAAGAATTGCCATTGCTTTTAAATTTTAAAACAATTTCTAAGCTCCTGAGTATAGAGGGAGGAGCAGGGTTTGAATAGAGAATTAAAAGAGAAGATTTGATGGGTATTGGAGACCAGGGAGTGGAAAAGGGAGGAGTAGGTTATCTTAGAAAGGAGCCAGGCAGGAAGGATCACATGACTGAGGAAAGTGTTTATAGTAAAGGAAGCCTGCATAGTATCAGGATCCCTCCAGAGGCATTCAACCTAGTGAGAGTTAGAGGGGGTGAGATAACGAAGGCAGAGGGGAGCCAAGGCTGGGGCTTAATAGGAGTAGAACAGACAAAGTAGTTGGAAAAGAGACTGAAATGCTTCAGAGTAATGGAAAAGAGGGGAAAGCCGATGGAATCTGTGAGAGAACATTGTAAACAGAAAATTCAGAGAGGTTAATGGGTGACATGCTACAGGAGGAGTAGATAACAGGGCAACAAGCCAGAGAATGAGAGATGTTGAAAGAGATGAACTGGTGTTCACAGAAGGAAACAACAGTCCACTAGACACTCTAGTCCCATCCACAAGCAGGAATTACTGGAAAATATAGTGACATGATTCATATGGTAGATTAAATGTTCTCCTGAATAAACAGGGCGTGTCCAGAGGGTAATAAGGGGATGGAGGTCTACACAGGGTGTGTCTGCACTGGAGCTGAAGGTGTAATTTCTCCCTCTCTGAGCAAACTGGCATGATAAAAAATAGCAGTGTATCTGCAGCTGCACAGGTGGCCAGACAGGGTAGCTACCCCAAGTACAGTCCCATCTGAAATCCTTGGTAAGTACTTGGGGCAGATAGCCTGTGGCTTCACTGCTATTTTTAGTGCTCTACATCAATCAGAACTAGCATATATATCTTTACCCTTCCCGGCTCTAGTGCAGATGGACCCTAAGTAATAGATTCATCAGCTGTAACTCTGCTTCTGCCACAGGATTATGTGCCCCCTCCCACAAATCTCTCTGCACACTCTCTCACATGGAGTCCTGCAGAGCACAGTTCTGTCATGCAGGTGTGCAGGGTACTTCCTGAACCCTGCCTCTTCCCTTTATTCCTGCACAGTGGAATAGCACTAGTTTTATTGGCTTTTAGGTCCAGTTTGCTGAGGGTGAAAATGGCCAGGATTTGCCACTTAGTGGATAATGCTGGAATTATTTCCTCCCATAAGCGTGGAGACACTCTCATTTGGTCTCCTGAAAATTTGTTAATAAATACAATCTTGTGGAAATCATCATTGTCCACATGTCCCTCATGAGACTGGGAAGGATCCCTGGCATGTCAAAGTTACTCATTATAAAATTGAATAGAGACTGGGAGTGGATGGGTCATTACACAAAGTAAAACTATTTCCCCATGTTTATTCTCCCCTCCTTCGCCCACTGTTCCTCAGACGTTCTTGTCAACTGCTGGAAATGGCCCACCTTGATTATCACTACAAAAGGTTTTTTCTCCCCTGCTCTCCTGCTGGTAATAGCTCACCTTAAGTGATCACTCTCTTGTTACAGTGTGTATGGTAACACCCATTGTTTCGTGTTCTCTGTGTATATAAAATCTCCCTACTGTATTTTCCACTGAATGCATCCAATGAAGTGAGCTGTAGCTCAAATAAATAAATTGGTTAGTCTCTAAGGTGCCACTAGTACTCCTTTTCTTTTTGCGAATACAGACTAACACGGCTGTTACTCTGAAACCTGTTCTTATTTGGTAAAATATAGTACAACTGCTGGGCCATTTGGCTGGTTCCAGATTCTTACTGTGCTTTGAATGTAGGTGTTTAAAAAAAATGCTGTGATAAATTACTGAATACACAAAGTCAAGAAAACTCCTGGCAGATCTTTCTGGTGGAAATAAAGAGGAATATCGCTGTTTATTAATTTAAGCGTCTGTTTCATTGCAAAGCTGAATTTGTGATTTGATTTTACCTGCAGATATTAATCACACTTAAAATATTGCATAAAAAGACATTTAAGATTTATAATGCTATTTCAACACAAGTCCCTTGTTTTTGCTCCTGTTCTGTACATCATCTTCCAATACTGGGTTAAAAAAATTGGCCATTTTGCTGTCACAAACTGATAAAACATTATTTTATGAACATAATTTGTTTGTTTCAGATACACTCATTCAGTCAATGAGGCCATATTATGTGTGGGTTTGTCTCTGTGTGAGGTTGCAAATGAAGAATGATGGGGGGGAGCCCTTTAGTTATATCCTTTCAAACCAAAATAAAGCTGTTTGATGAATGACAATAAGATATCACACAACTGCCAGTGTTACTAATTAATAGGCTTTATAGGTTTTGATATATTCAGTAGTATGACTTATATTTGTGGCTAAAAATGTGTACTAATGATCTCTGTAGTGTTGCAATACAGATTGCAAATTGTCAAAAACTGTCATAAATGAAAAGTCTCATTTGTACAAATTCTATAGTGACAAATAAGTTAATTAATTATCTCAATTAAGTAATTATCTTCATATTTGTATACACAAGTCAGGTTGCAAATCTCAATGTGGCTAATTTCATATAGAAAAAAGACAACAATACTTTATAACTCTGAGACAGTACTCCACAGAAAGTCTTATCTTGCAGTTACTAGATATTAGTCAAACTCAGGGCTAATTCTGCTCCCACTGAAGAAAATGTTCATTCATTTCAGTGGGAACAGGATTAACCCTCATTTCTTGGGTTAATGATCACTCTGTTTCAAAATTAATCAGTGGCTTCTGGTTTGCAAATTCACCTATACAGGAGGACCTACAGGGTTGCATTTTCTTTACGTCAGTTTTTTTCTACAAGTTCAGTGTGGCAGTGGAAGAAAAATGAAAACAAGAGAAGAGTAATGTATGGTCAGATAATCTGCTTATATTGAACTTTCTGGTAAGAAAATTTCATGTAGTTTTCTCAACAGTTCTGAGACCTATATATTCTGAATCTACATTGCAAAAACTTTGACAGATACCCAAAATCCCAGCTCTATAATTTCTTTTTGCCAAGGTGAGAGCTGTTAGTTATCAAGTTTCACTGTAGTAATTTGAGATTTGTTTTCATATTGAAGAGAAACCTAAATCAGAAGTTTTGATCAGAACTTCATATTGCTGTAATATGTCACACAATATCTTGAATCCAAACTCAGTGGTACAAATTTGGATTCAATTCCAAACTTTTCTTTCTTTAGATTTGACCCATTTGCGAGCGAGAGAGACTCAAGCTGTGAATCAGAACAAAAATCTGGGGATTTATATGATCCCATTCCTAATTTGTATGAATACATCTACATCACCAATATGTCTTTGATCTCACTTGAGGGAGTCCAGTTGGAAGATTTAATACGTTCAACCTACTGTACATTAAAATATGTGGCAGTCCAAATTGAGGATTCTAACAAAGGTGTTCACAAATGGGTTCATTCTTCCTTTGATCTGTGTATGTAATTCCCACTGCAATGGGATTTTTAATGACTTGCACATGTTGCCCCAATGAGATCAATATCCTGGATATTGTAAGGCTACTTTTACAATGAAGGCAACATCATCATTATTAGGAGGAGTAGTAGTAACTGTAGGTTCACCAGTAGTGCCCAAAATGTATGTATGGTTCGCCAGTAGTGCCCAAGACGTATAAGTGCCCAAGAGGTCCATGGGCTCTGACCTAAATATATAAAAAAGACAAGGGATAGGCGAAATGGATAGAATATGGAAGTCAAATAGTTAGTAATGATTGCCTCACACCTTATTCCATATCGACTATTCCCAGCTGCCAGCAGACTCTACATTCACATAAGCTTCTTTGATATCAGGAATAACTTTTCTGAATGTTGCATGCAGTGTATCCATGTCAGTCCCAGGGTAGTAGAGAGAGAGAAGGTGGGTGAGGTAATATCTTTCATTGGACCAACTTCTGTCGGTGAGAGAGAAAAGCTTTCAGAAGAAGAGGTTTGTGTAGCTCAAATGTTTCTCTCTCTCATCAACAAAAATTGGCCCAATAAAAGATATTACCTCACCCACCTTGTCTCTATTTTTCTGAATATGTCATCTTCTCTGAAGAGCTGAGGGAAGATTAGGGAACCATGGGTTAAAATGTATAATATTAACTTGATGAAAGTCCAGTCAGGAACTAAATAATAGGGTAGGTATGGGGCAAAGGGGAGGGGGGAAAAAACCCAACATCATGTACTTGCTGTCATTTGTAACTATTGTATACTCTAACAACTTTTCTAAATTTATTTATTTTTAAAACTGCACTAAAGAAGCATACATAAAACATATACATAAATCTATGTATAAGAAGGATGCAGTTCTTCTCCATCGTCAAAGAAAGTGCAGTGACAAGTATCTTGCATAATACATCGGCATTCTAGCTCACTGGAGCCAAAACTATACTATAGTGTGTACAGCAGACATGCAAGACAAACATATGCTAACTCCTCTGTGCATTCATATATTGAACTCTTACACATGTATGACAGAACAGCCTACTAAACAGACAGCTAAGCATTTAGCATAAGAAAATTTCATAAAAGGTGCTGAGACAGAGAGGGGAAAACTGTTAGAGCGTTAAGATTTGAAGAGGGAGTGAGAAGAGGATTCACATATCTTGAAAGTCTGACCATCTCTGATGGCAGGGGTAGGAGAGGAAATAAAAGGACAAGGATTTAGAAATGTCAGACATACACTTAATCTACTTGTAGGAGTTCAATATCGTAGCATCTCTTAAATATATCTGCCAGGGTGATTAACAATGTCATAACAAATGCAAGCTTTGGCATGTTGATAGGAACCTACAAACTATAGTTATCAGTATATCAGCTGGACCAACCTGTTGAACAAATACAGTTGTTCAATACAGTTGAACAAACTGTATTTTCAGAATCCCTTCCCCTCCCCACCGCACAGACACACTGAAGATACCACTGTAAACTACTGTGTGTTCAAGTCGTCTCAAATAAATATTTACATTAAGCCATTTGGAAAGAAGTATGCAGATCACAGCTAGGAAGGGAGGACTTCAGAGGGAGTAAAAGTTCTCACTTTTTTCCCTGTTGATTTTAGATGATCAATGGCAGATTCATTAATTGATGTCTGACAGACAGTGGCAGAGTCTGAAGAGAGGGTGGAAGGTCAGGGCATAACTGAGATCATTAGTATAGCTGAGAACATCCAAGAATAAGGTGTAGAAGGGGAAGAGGGAAGGGCAAAGAGAGGAGTCTGTCGGATGCTGATAGTATAGCAGAAGTGAAGTTGTCAAGGAAGCCACTGAGATATTGGTCCTAGAAGTAGAAGACTAATCCAGCACACAATCTTAAAACTCAGGAAGAGAAGGGGTGAGTTAAAAAGACTGAAGTGGTTAAAAGTGTTGATCGGTCAGAGTAGGAGGATGGAAAACATGCCTTTGGATTTACTCCAGATTTGCTTATTCTGGGGAAGTTCTATGGCTTTTATCATATAGGAGGTCTAACTAGATGATCACAGTGGTCCCTGCTGGGGCTTTGGAATCTATGAATCGAGGAAGAGGTTAATTTGGGGACCTTAATTACAGCCTGATCTTCAAATCCCTCAATGAGCTCAACCCAAGCTATCACAGAACAGACTTCCAAGCAGAGGTGATGCATGGGGGGCACGGAGGGTCACATCCCCCCCCCAGTTGCTGCTTGACTTGTACCAAGTGTGCTCACATGGACTAAGCATACTCAGTTACGTCTGCTGAAACCACTACCCTCAGTCTGCGCCCCCCTCTCTCGGCAGGCATGGATCATATCTGCATTCAAGGGTGGCCTTTGGCTGTGGAACTTGCCTCTTTAAAACAGTATGAACACAGATTTTGCTGCCTTTGAGTCAGAGCTAGATCCACAAAGAGGCCTGAGGTCTGGTTTACACTACACAGTTAGGTCGATGTAAGGTAGCTTATGTTGACCTAATTATGTCGGTGTACTCACTACAGTCTTGTCCCATCTATGTAAGTGCCCTACTACACTGACATAATACTCCACAAGAGGAGTAGTACTTATGTTGGTGTAGTTAGAGCAACACAGTGTCTGTGTTGACACTGCATTACTTACATTAGCTGTTGGCTGTAGCTTCAGCATGAAGCTGGAGCTGTGAAATTAACAAGAAAGCCGGCAGCGAGAGCCCGGCTGGCCTTGGTTCCCCACTCCCAGCCAGTCTGCTACCTGGGGGCACCCCACTCAGAGAGGCAAGAAGCCTGGGTGGCTGCTCCCACCCCATTCCCTGTCACCCAGTGGAATCCACAGTCCTGAGCTAAATTCCCAGGATCTCTGTATAATCCATGGAAAGAATTAAGCACATAAGAATGAGATTTACAAAAGCCAGCAAACTGAGTGGGGAGACCCACCCCACAAAGGGATTTAGGGGCCTAAGTCTGAGCCAGAGGAATTCACAGCCATCAATCCTCTCATGGAGTTAGGCCCCTAAGCCCTTTCTTACAAAAAAACAAGGAGGAGGAGCCCCCTCCTTATAACTTTTAGCCTAGGGGTTAGAGCAGTTATCCAGGATGTGGGAGCCCACTGGACTATGGGATATTCCAGGGTGGGGTTCTCTGTCTCTCCTGTTGAAGTTTTTCTACTGTGTATAAATGCATAAATCATCCCTGGATCGGGCACGCCCACATCCCAGCTTGGGTGCCCTAACCACTGGACTATAGAGTCATTCTCACACACTTTCTCTGGCCCAATAACTGTACCACCACACCCACCTCCTCCTTCATAAATAGTATCCAAATCCCAAAACAAACAAAAAATTAGTTTTGGCTAAATTTATCAAATTTCTGTCAAATAGGCAAATAGCTTAGGCCAACCCAAATGCATTGTTCAGCCAATGAACTGTTTTGAGGATCTAAGTTTTGGACTTTGGCACTGAAAGTGGCAGTTAGGCACTTAAATCCCTTTGTGGATCTAGCCCAAAGTGTAAAACTCATTACTTTAA
Source organism: Natator depressus (assembly GCF_965152275.1). Lineage (NCBI taxonomy): Eukaryota > Metazoa > Chordata > Testudines > Cheloniidae > Natator > Natator depressus. Next base: position 144,144,350 of record NC_134234.1, read on the forward strand.
CTTGGCTTTCCCACAATAAAATAGACACACCCACAAACAAAAATCCTATCTTCCAAGCCAGCAGTAGGAGGTAGACAACCAGAGATCAGCCTTGATTTAGAAGACTCATTGGATTTGTGTAATTATGAAAGGTCCTGAGATACTGTGAAGGTGAGAATGGTGTGGATAGGTAGAGGTAAATGATTATTAATATCTGCATTCAGGAATCAGGCCCAATTTGAAAAGAAAAAAATAGTTGACTGTATTGTTCTAGACAAAAGTAAGTATGTTTTACTTGGAACGCAAAGAATTCAGGTTGCTTATTACGCTCACTGTTAACAACACTGTTGCAGTAACTACTTCATCCTGAGTAAAAGCTATTGAGGATTGTGAGGCTTATAAATAAGCAGGTGCTTCTTCACCTAGGAGCATTAAATCTCACTCTGTTATATTTATCTGTACATCTTAGGCAAATGAGGGATACATCTTCCTTTCCAAAGTTGTCAGGTATATCCTTAGTCATCAGTCTGCAGATTTACAGGCACTATTAGTTATATGTGTCAGTATTTTCAGATGTTGTGTTAAGCAGTCAATTTATAGCAGGGTTTCCTGCCACCTTCTTTAACTCATGCTACTATCAGCATGTTTGTTTCTTGCGAGCACTTGTTGTTTTACAAGATCTGGCTGTGTATGTTTGTTTCTGTGCTTCAGCAGAGAGCTAATTTATTGTCTTTAACTGTGCTTCTGAGCAGATCAGCTGCTGGTCTTCCTTGTTCCTGTCAAATAGATTTAGACTTGAAGTATGGGGAGGCAGGTATTGGAGGACGCTTCATTATATACCTTTTTAAAACATCTGAGGGGAGGCAGTTGTGAGCTAGCACTAGACTCATAGATATTAAGGTCAGAAGGGACCATTATGATCATCTAGTCTAACCTCGTGCACAATGCAGGCCACAGAATCTCACCCACCCACTCCTGCGAAATACTTCTCACCTATGTCTGAGCTATTGAAGTCCTCAAATCGTGGTTTAAAGACTTCAAGGAGCAGAGAGTCCTCCAGCAAGTGACCCATGCTCCATGCTACAGAGGAAGGCGAAAAACCTCCAGGGCCTCTTCCAATCTGTCCTGGAGGAAAATTCCTTCCCGACCCCAAATATGGTGATCAGCTGAACCCTGAGCATGTGGGCAAGATTCAGCCAGACCAGCCAGACACCCAGGAAAGAATTCTCTGTAGTAACTCAGATTCCACTAGGTGGATAGGTGGCTACTGAGTGGTTAAATGTTAAATGACCATAAAGTTTAACCCCTTCCTTGCTAGTTCCTTTACTTTTGCCCATACTTTCCACTTTCTGCTCTAGCTGCTAACTGTGCTTATAAAGTATTTAAAAGTCACTCTGATGTAGAATGTAGAAATATATCAGTTGAAACTATATTCTCCAGAGACCAACAGACAAAGAAAGAACTTTGGGATAAATAGCCTGAAGTTAAACTATGTCAGGCCTTTGTTCTGATACAGCGAACAGACAGGAACTTCTGTCCAAGTGGAGCACCAGTTGTTGCTGGGAGGGGTTGGAAGGACTTTGAGGCCTACTGAGGCCCTATGGTGGATCTCTGGTAAGCTTTAAGCATGCATATGGAAACTTATATTTAATATGTTTTCTCTGTAATGCTTTTACCATAAGAATAAATGTGCTTGCATAGAAAGAGCTGTGTGGTAACTTATAACTGCTGCCAATCACTGATCATAAGGCTTCAAAGAGAAAGCAAAGGTCAGATGGTGGCCTGTTTAGTCAGTCTGGCTTGCTGGGAATATCACAGTATAAGCAGGGAACTGTGCAGCGTGGAAAAGCTTTGGTCAGGGGGAAGATAGCTGTGGGTCTCCTCTCAAGAGAGGAGCTGGATGAGAAGCTGGGAATCTAGAGTGGATGGCCTTGAGGGACCATGGAGGGGAAATGTAGGTGCAGTGGCCTAAACTGTGATATAGAAATTGTGCTACATTATTATAAATCTTAGTAGCTATTCTAGCTCTTACAATCATCTGCATCCTTTATTTTGTCGGGTGAGTTCTTCTTAGATTTCCTGTGAATTTCCTCCCACTGCTATCCATAAAGACTCTGCATCATAGTAATCTTTCCAGCTGAGATGGGCTGCACCTGTTTTCCTGAAAAAGACCATCAACACCACTGTTTGTGCTGGCCAGAAGAGGATTTCTTGAGAATGGCAGCTATTTACAGTAGAAATCAGCAAATAATTCCTAATGCATGATTATAAAGGGCCTGAAACGTACTGATCCTAGAGGCAGCTTCTCTCCCCAAGGCATAATTCCATGTTGCAGCCCATTAGAAACACCAGAGACACACTGGTATAGAAAGTGGGGGAGGTGAGAGGGAGGAATATGTGAGGACCTCAGTTGCAGGAGGCAGATCAGGATGGAGTAAATTTAGTTATAGCTTTGTTTCTACCAGAGCATTAGGTTCTGGGAGTAATTAAAGTCCATGTTTTATGTTTTTTTTTATAGACAGAGATGGGACACTCTCTCTTTTAGGTACAGAACAGATCAAAATAAAATAACATTTAATTTATTAGCTGACTTTTGCCTCTTTTCCTTGTGAAATGTTTGTGAACTAATCAAAGCATCCCTGTTTCATCCCAGTGCTCACATCACCTGTACTAGGGCTGCAATTCTGACCAGTCTTCACATGGCCACAGGAGGGACAGAGGGGAAACTCCTTGGTCTTTTTCCTCTCCCAGTATGCTCAAGTAAGGACAAGCAGAATCTAGCCCTTTATGTGCAGCAAGTTAGACACAGAGCCTGAGCATACAAAGGAATTCCATATTGAGGCCTAAACAAAATCTTTAATTATGTTAAGATGAGTATTAAAGGAAAAGAAAAATCCCTGCAAATGTACGCCTTTTGTAGTCTTATCTGTAAACACATTCCTGCTGAGCGAAAGCAAAACTATGGGCACTGTCATGGGTATCTTTTATTACAAATGTTAAAGGTTCAGGACATAGGCAAGCTATCCATTTTCTTTTTAAAATGTAAAACATGTTAAAATACTTATTATAAGCTAACTGCTTAAAGCATAGAGTAAAAAGCTGGTAAGAAAAAAAAAAACCCTTTACTGCTCCCCCAGCATGCACCCTTTGAAAGCAAATACGTCTCAACAGCAATGAGGACTGGTATGTGATTAACAAGTTTGTGAAATTAAACAGTTGCTTTCAATACATGCATCAGCCTGGTTATACTGTGAAAGGTGACAATAGAAATGGCTATATGGAGTTCCATATTTGTTTGGTCTTTCATTCACTCTGAATCAAATTAGCTCAAAGAACAAGCAAAAAAAAACCTGTGGGGGTGGGAAGGGATTCTAACTGCTTGAATGGAAATTCAGTCTGGGAGAAGAAAATCAAGCTGTGCTCTAACTTGCACATCACCTGCAGTAGTGGATATTCTGCAGTTAGAATTTAGAGTACTGGTATGCCCACACTGCAGTTGGGGAGTATGAGAGCAGCACCTGTAGACATACCCAGGCTATCTTTGATCTAGCTAGGTGCCAATCCTACAAACACTTATACACCTGCATAACAGTAAGAAGAGTTCAGTATTTTCAGGATCAGTGTCTTATTTCATAATTTTGTTGATGATACATGTGTACTGCAAGTATAAAAATAAACCCAGTTCAGTCTCTGAGACAATCCTCATTTGCTCTGTATTGCTAAACAGGTTTACACAGCTGTTTAAAAACTCCAGCCATTCAGATACTATGATGATAGGCACATTATAAGAACCTGAATAAAATATAATATAAAGGTTCTGAGCACCATCAAATCTCATTCACTTCAGGATTTGACAGCACTCAGCATTTGCAAGATCAGTTAACTCAGCAGATATGACTCAGACTATTCAGAAGGAAGAGTGGATATGGTGTATCGGAAGGCGCCAGTTTTACATGGTTACTCATTTTTACCAGTATAGCAATATAATGGAGAGATGTTCATCCATAGGTACGGATTCTTCTAAGAGTTTTTCTTTGACATAACATATCTATTGGCTTGGAAGGATTCAATTTTTATTGGTAAATGTTGGTAAATGTCAATTTTACATTACACACACGCAAATCAACCAAAAATAATTCCATCAGTAATAATCAAAATTTGCAGATAGGCAAATTAAGAAAAATGCTGCTTGTGAACTTATTAGAATAAAAATTCAGCAATTTAGACTTCTGAATAAGGCTTGTTACAAAGGGACTAGTAAATGAATAGTAAAAAGAGGTAGGATTTATTGATGTAATGGTATTTATTTTGTATATTTTGACATGTGAATTGACAATTTGTATTTTAATGGTTTATAAACTGTAAACTTTTTGGCTCTCAATATCCAATAATTGTCTGACCTCGTCCCTATCATTTCCCATAGCTGTGAACATTTAAATTAATTTAAAAAATGCTTAAAAACAAACATTGATATTATCCATTGAAATTATACACACACAGACACACACAATCAAATTCTGCCACGGTGACATATCTACAATGGAATTTTGAGAATGGATCCATTTTAGAGGTGGAATTGTCAGTACAAACAGCATTTTTTGGGGGGTGGGAGGGAGGATAGGAGGTGGACAGCCACCGCTAGTATGATCTGTGTTAGAATCAGAAAGGTAGTTAAAACAGAAAATCCACAGTAAAGGAAATTATACAGGCTGCAAGGAAATTTTAGCAGCATTAAAGTAAGAGAATGTTTACTGTAGATCCATTCTTAAATAACCATGATAACTGAAATAATTAATTGTTTAGTTTGAGAGTTTCAGGTACAATACTCTAGACTGAATAGCGTTGAAATGATAACATTACTAGTCCTTTGGTTCTAAGATTTATTGCCAGTTTATTTTGGTCTGCAAATATGCTTTTCTATATATTGTGGATTTTATTTATTATTTGAATGTGTACGTACTTAATTATTTACTTTGAATAACCCATTAAAACTGTTTTGTTCTGTTTATTAGAGATTTATTTTTTAATATAAGTTCCCGAATTAGTATCATGGATTTGTACTTATGTGCTTGTAATATTTTACAGCTCACTTCATTTGCATGAGGTAACAAATATAATTAAAGGTTTTTGTTTGTTTGTTTTTTTAAAGAGATACTAGTTTACATAATGTTTCTAGTAAAACAGCGTTGGACTTGGAAAAAAAGATAAAAGAAGGAGGAAAAACAGATATTTCTAGTCTGTGGTAGCAAGGAAACTTACCATGAAACTCTAATGCCTAATTTATTTTTAACTTAATTTATATTTACTGGTAATATATTTTTTCTTGTTTGAACTGTAGCAGACATTTTCTAGCTTAACTCAGAGTAATAGCTTTAATATTTTCAGATTTTGTAGCATAATGTCAATCATATAACCCCAGTGCTTACAGTATAAAATCCCTAGCTGTGCTTAGCGATTTTTCTAGTAGTTTATAACAATTTTTTACACCTATAAGCCATTATTATTAATAGAACAATAAATATGCATGCAAACTGGCAGCCTCTAAGGATTTGGTGGTACATAGAACATTACTTTCTTGGAGCCACAGTTCCTCTGTTTGCTTTTATATGAACTGAATGTGCATTTGTCACATTATTTAAACATTTACACTAACTCATTTCTTTTTTTGTAAAAATTAGGTAATTATTGAATATGTTTGAAACTAAAAACGTAGCAAAGACTTGAAGTATAAGTTGTCCAAATGTCATTGGGAAATGACCTTTCATAGATCCCATGTGGTTGATTATATACCCCAAAAGAAATACATTCCTTCTTCTTTGGGTGTGTAAGCAGGGGAATGGTCCCACTCTTGTGGGGAACTTCCCTGGCTTCTGCACTACCCCAGTGGAATCAAATAGCGAAAGGATCTGAGTTCTTGCCCTTACTCCCTTTACCTAAACTTGTCTAAACTTGACCTTGAGGACACCCCTTCCACTTTCCTGTGTGGCAGAGTCCTCATAATCCTGAAAAGGCTGGGCCCAGGATTCCTGGGACACTTAACCCCCAGTCTTCTTGTGGTCACTTAGGACAGAATGTCCCCACTCTTGGGTACTCTTTCCAGACCGGTCACTTCTCTGACCCACTGATCACTACGTTAAGTTCAAACCAATATAATTTATTAAAGAGAAACCTTAAGAAAAATAAGGAAACTAATGGAAAAAGTTAAAGGAAACAAGAAATCTCACCCTGTGGGCATGGGGACAACACAACAGTCCCTGCAATTTAAGGAAAGTTCACAGCTTATTCTTCACACTCCCAGGTGTCCCTCCAAGGACTTGGCTAAGCTGTGGTGATACTGTGGGGAAGACACCTGCTCTGGCAGTGGCCACACACCCTCACGTTCTGAGTGGCAGGGACCCTTCTCCCCCGTATTGGCCCTCCTATTGTGCTCACGTCCCTCACCTCCAGTCCAGCCTTCCAGACTCTCTTCTCTGGCGACATCTCCCTGCGCTGGGCGCTCTCTGCCCAGGGTCTCCAAGCCACTCGATGCTCTCAGCTCCAGTATTACTTGTGGCACAGCCGGTGTCTGTGATCTAGGCTCTGTCCCTGCAGATCCCCACTGTAGCACAGCCCAAGCTCCCCATCAGTGCGGCTGGTCTTTGCTACTCCAGCTCCCTGGCTCCAGGCTGCTCCAACTCCCAGTTCTTCCTCCTCGGGCTCCAGCCCAGTTCTGCCTTCTGGGCTGTCCAGTTGTGGCTGCTTCTGCTCTGCCTTGAGTTCAGCTGGGGCTGCTGCTGCTGCTCTCCCCTTAGCTCTGCCCAGCTCTGGTTTAGGCAGGTCCAGTTCACACAGTGGATGGGCCTCTGGGCTCCTGACTCATTGGCTGGTCTGCCCTGTTAATCAAGCTGACTTGGAACATTGGATTTCCCCATTGGCCCCGGGGACTGTCAGTCTCAGGATCCTGATTTCTTTTTGGCCTTTCCCCTTTATTTGGTCGTATTGGAGAGGGCCAATCAAAAAAACCACTAAGTTTCAGTAAGGGGCCCACAGCCCAGCCCCCTTAGAGCTGGATATAATGATAAAGGAGTAAAGAAAAAAAAATTGTTGGAAGAAAACCAGTCACCTCATTCATTGGGCTTGCCAATCTCCAAAATTTAGTCAGGCAAATCTCCTTGTGAAGGTAAAGGGGAATATTACCTGAGTAAGGAGTGCTGTCTCACACCCTTGGTTTAGTAGCCTAATAGAGTACACTACCAATTCATTAATAAAATAATAATAATTAATAATACCTTGCATGGCTCGTCTCTCAATCTCAAAGCAACCTCTGAAGCTGGGAAAGTATCATTATCCCCATTTTGTAGTTAAGGAAATTGAGAGGCGAAGTGACTGCCCACAGATATGTATCAGGTGGTTGATCAAACCATTAATAGAATCTCCAGTCTTCTTTCTCCTGTCCCCAACTCTAATCTCTAGGGGTAAAATCCTGGCCCCATTGCAGTCAATGGCAAAATTTATATTCATTTGATGGGGCCAAAATTTCACCCTGATGTTTAAATTTTGCTTAGGTCACAAGTAATACATAATTTGTAGTTCTGCATTTGCCCATATGGAACATTTATCCATATGAAACATATATGCCAGGCCATTTGGCGCAACATACAATTCCTGCTCAAGAGGTCAAATGACTGGAATAGCAGTGGCATTTCTAGTCAGGCCTCAGGGGAGACTTGCATATCGCTTACCCACCTGGCTCATCACAGTGTTAAGAGCCTTTAACGCTTCATGCATTCCTATTGATGATGATGATACTTTTACACATGATTAATACCTTTAATTTATCCCAAAGTGGAGCTAAAGAAATTCCAAGGTTGTTTCTTTAATTTTTATAGCTTGTTATAACATTTAGGGTCAGATTTTCCCATGGTTGCACACAGTAAGTAATACCTTGTTCCTTGACTTCAGAGTGACTCCTCCCACATGCAGGTATTTTTCAGTGTAAGCAAGATTAGCATAATCTGGTCTTTCATATTTAATGTATTTAATGTAAGTCCTAATTTTGAATCCTGTTAAATGATTGTACTTTAACTTCTTTATACAACAGGCAACTGATAGCAAGGAATTGTTTTAACATAAAAAGCCAGTGTAAAAAAATCTAACATCCTAATGGATAACTATATACATTAATATAATATAATATCATATATAATATAATTAATATAATACATAAACTAATAATGCCTTTTTGGGTAAATATGTGGTAACGCTACCTTAGCAAGAATATTTCATTTTTACTTTATATTTTCTGTATATAGTACTAGGGGAAATGATTCATGGCTAACATATCTCAAAAGTATATTAACATTTATCCTTGGGGTGTTACAGGTGTTGCAGCCTGTCCCATTTATTAGAGCTTTTTGTATTTATCTCCGGAGTGTCTTCCTTCGAAAAGGATATCTGCTGAATTTCTGCATCACATTCAGCATCAATCACTTTGATTAGGGTCTCTCACCACAAACCTAGCAGCTTTTCTTCCATGGCAGAGCCATATGTTTGCTACAGCTGTTACATTTGTAGACAGAATGTAACTGTGTGCTGCTCATTGTTTGTGTCCCTGTCAAAAAGGCAGTAGATTATTCCTTTATACTTTGATTTGTCTTGAAATTATATGGCTTTCAATATTTTGTACAGCTAGTCCAGAACTACCTTCAGTGGCATAAGGGAAACTGCATCTGTGTATCTTTTGACAACTCAGAGATTTGAAAGTATGCATTCTCAACATACATGCCAATAAAATTATTTGAAGATCAGGAGGAGGTCAATGAGAGATTTTGCTGATGAAAAGGTTACTCCAGGGAAATATTTAATGTGGACCCAGTGATGGAAGACCTAACATTAGTTGGTAGCTAGTTTGGTAGTGGCTACTCACTTAAATTATACTCTGTTACATTTATGATTTTCAGAATTTATCTTGGGAAATACATTCTTTTTTTCTGGTTAATATTTTGTCATGTTGCACTAAGGTAATGTATTATACAGTACATTGAATGTAATGCAAGGATACACCCAGAAGGAGGTATGTATATATTCACAGAAGTGATAAATGCTTCCTTGAAGGACACCTTTATGATCAGTAATTGAGCATACATGGTTTTGCTAATGGAACACAGATTTCAAGTATTTGAGAAAAACAGGGAGATAAAGTATTTAAAACAACAGAGACTGAATGTTTTGCCTTCAAATTGACTTTTCTGATCATTAGCTGGTGATTGCAGAAGTTTACTAGTCATGAAAGCATTTGTGTTAATCCACTGACTAGTCATTAGTTCACTAGTCATCCACCAACAGTCATTTCCACATGGCTGCTAAACTCAATATCTCATCGACCAGATGAGATCCAGATCCAGATATGGTGATCAAGGGCCAGATTTTCAAAGAAGCACTTTCACATGCATAGTGGCACCCATGAATGTGGGCATTTCTGCACATTCAGATGTTTCTTTTCATAAGTCTTGTGTGAGCCCACATGAACAGTTTGAGAATGAAACCTGACAAAAGAGTATCCAAGTTCTGGGTACACACAGATTAATGTGCTCACTGTACTGTTTTTAAAAGAGTGTTTAATGTGCCAGGGTGCGTTACTTCTTGTTGTCTCTGTGCGTTTGATCTCCACTTCTTCCCTAACCTCAGCAGTGCAAATAATCAGGGGTTACACCTAAATATGGAGCTACCTGCTCACATAGACATACCTGTGCTACTTCTCATCAAGCTAGAGTACTAAAAATAGAAGTGGTACCATGGACAGCAGGAATCGGCAACGGATTAGCTTCCTGAGTATGTAGTCATGGGATCCAGGCAGGTTTGTACTCAGGATGGATGGCTCATGCCATCGCTCCCCACTATTCGTGCTATTGTGGTCACACTACTATTTTTAGCATGCTAGCTCAGTCAGAGCTAGCACAAGTATATCTACACGAGATGGGAATGACAAGTGTAGACAAAGCCAAAGTGTGACTCCTGGCTTTGCCTAGGAACTCATTTCTCTACTCATGGTCCCAGAAGGACTGAAAACAGCTGAGACATCACTGCACAGAAATTTACCTTCTCACACCTCTGGTCTCCTGATTCCTTTCTCTCATGTACCCATGTGCAGTTATCAGGTGAAAGCGATATAGTAGCATACGGTAGCTGCTCTCTTTACACTGCTATCCATGATCTGGATAGCCAGTGCAAGGGAGAAAGAGGAGTGTATTAGCGTATTGGTTTCTGCCAACAGATCTTGAGATACTGGCTGTGAAAAAATCAATCTGAAATTCCAGTATGGGGGTAACGAAGCATGGTTTTAAAGTAAATGTCTAATCCAACAAAGCTAGAAATCTGGGAGTCCTCTCTTTCAAATAATCATATTTTTCTAGCCCTAGTTCTTTACAAGATATTGCACCATAGAACTATAATAGCCTTGTAGTATATATTGTGATCTAGGGGCAGCTGCAGAATCTGCTTTAAGAAATATATTTTTTTAAACTTCTCAAGGATGCTTAGGTCTTCATTTGTACATGCCTTTGTTCCAGAACAGTAGAAAATATATTTTATATTAGTCTCTCTGGTTAGCTGCGTTTGTGGCACTGTTTTATGGCTGTATATAACTATTAGCTAGTCAACCCCTGACTTATAGAATGTACTGTTAATAAGATACTGTGCAAAAATATGAAGAAATCTTGAGAAAGTGAAAGTTCTTAAGCTGGGAAAACATGTTGAGAGTTTGGAATATGGACATAATCAAACCAGCCTGATTTTAAAAGGACCTCTAACAGTCAAGGTTGGTGGAGTTCCTGAAAAGGTACAAGAATACTGTATGCAGTTATCTTAACAAGCAAAATAGAACTTGTCAGAAAGTGGGGTTTTGCATGGAAAATTATTAAAACTCTTTGTTGAACAGCCAAAAACTCAAAAAAAAATTTTTTTTCAGTTTTATATTTCTAAAAGTTTAAAATTTTCAGATAAAATATACTGAAAACTAAAACGTTTATTTTTCAGTTGTCTGACGAAAAATCAATTTTTCAATGAAAAAGGATACTTTCCACCAAAATTTTTGTCTAGTCAAAATTCTAATTTTCATTGTAAATGAGCTTTGGAAGAAATGTTTCCACTAGACCTAAAAGAAAGTCATGGGGGCTGTTGAAGTGACAATGGAAAAAGCAAATATGAAGTAAATTGATTGCATTAATGCTTAATCCAGCAAAACACTTAATTTTAAGTGCATGAGTAGTTTCATTGACTTCATTGGGATATCTCACAGGCTGAAGTGCTTTTCTGGACTGGGGCCTAAGGGGGTAATAGTGGACATTTTTTTTGACTTACTTAGAACAATTTGTAGATAGATTTCTTCAATGTTATTAGTGGTTGTATAAGTGCAAGTTGTAAGTTACACTGTCAACTCCATCCCCCACCTCTGCCCCAAAAAAGGTACTTTAAAGTTAAAGCTCTGTTTATCCCAAAAGTATAAAGCTGGAGGGCTGGAGGATCACAATATACTGGAATGAAAAGTAAATCAGGCAACCCACAAACTAAAGAATGGCAAAGCAATGGGACCTGACTGAATATGATATGGCCCTCAAGCTCCAAATGGCACAGAACCTAGTCAGAGTCTTCCAACACTTGCTGCACTCTAGTCCATTGTGAAGAGTTAATATAATTTCTGGTCCCACAGGAAGATCAATGCTTGAAGGAATGTGCCAGCTAGAGGCCAATTTACTTTTGAAGTACAGGAATCCAAATTCTAGCTAAAATCAACTTCACTGTGTAACTGCAACCCAGGTGATCTTAATAGATGATGTTTCGATTGTCAACCCAGGTTTCTACCTTGGGCTTCAGGTATTAACCGAATATAGAGCAAAGTGTTTGCCTAAAGCAGGCAATAAGCCTGAAGCAATTAAGCACTGACTATTTGTCACATGCTTCTGACAAACCCTGCGAGCCCAAAGGATAACCTTTCTTAGAATTTTATAAATGCTCATTATGTCTGGTAATTGCAAAGTACAAAAAATAAAAGTTACAGGTTTCCTGTGTATATTATGACAGTTATGTTGTGTAATGTATATGGCTAATGTTGTTTGGTCACTTTTCTTAATTTAAAACTACGCAACCTGTCCTCTCTGTAGTTGGTAAGGTTGATGCGCATTTTCTGTCTGCTTCAGTGAGTCAAAATGAAGTAACATAGCAATGGAATAAGGTTGAAATTGGGTTGAAATTGTGAAGGTAATTGCTCATCCATCCTAATATCCTAAAGAATTTGGCTAGAGATCTGAAATACACTCTTTCATTTTTCACACATGAGACATGTTTACCAGTTCATCTCTTAAATGCATGTAAGGTGGGAAACCCAATTTAGGCTTAATTAATTTTTCCCTTTATTTATAAATGTTCAGACAGAATCATTGTCACTTATAGTTTCTGATCATATATTTATGACATACAATAAACAAACAGTTAGGTCCCAATTCCAGGGAAATTTCCCAATTCCGGAAAGCTCTCCTGAACTTTATGATAGCAGTCTCTCTTTTGGTCTGGCATTCTTCTTCAGTCTCATTCCTTTAGTCACTGGCCCATTATTTCTCTGACTTGTTCGTTGGGATCGTTGCATTTTCGTATTACATATTTATTAGCTTTCTTCCAATCAAAGTCAAGCATTGTGTCCTATGTAACCTATACACTATGTATGCACAAGCTTCAGTTTTCATAACTTTTGCCGTCTACATTATTTTTATGTTGTCGTATCTTCATGTCATCATATTTCTGTTTTTTCCCGAGTGTAGGGACCTTTTTAGTGTGATGTTTTGTGTGTACTGATTAACTTCCTTTCATTTATATCTTCCAACACAATACATTCCATGAACAAAACATCACCTTTATTCTGTCAGCTGTGACAATTATTTAAGCATGCCTACATAAGAGAAATAGACAAGCCAACACTCAGGCCAAACAAAGGCTAGGCCAAAGCCTTGGCATAAATATTACCCTACTCAAACTCATTCACTATACATAATTTAATAATATTTTAATTAACAAAATATATCCCTTATTTTCTATCATTCTGCCCTGGCACTGTAAGGCCTTGCCACAATTCTCAGACCTCTTCTAGAAGAGTGTTTCAGTTAGTTATGCTCATTCAAAGAGAAAGGGGTATAAATTTCCCAGTAGATTCAGTAAAAGTACTTTTGTATTTCCTGAACAAAAGAAATGGAATGATAATAATAAAAAAATCACTGTGTGACTGAGACAGTTCTGCTTCAGGATCCAATCTGCAAAGTCCTATTCTATTGGATTTATTATATAACTATTCTGGTATCTTTTGTCAGATAAAATTTGATTGAAACAAAAAATAAAAATCTACATTGAGCAGAACCGGGCCAGTGAATCAGACTTATTTCATATTACAAAGAATTGCCCCATTATGTCTAGACTCAAGAATTGGTGTTAAACCCCCAGCAACCTACAGACTCACAAACATTTGGATTCCATATGATGCCCACTTAAAACTTTGTGTAAGCCTGGATTTCAGATATGCCAGAATGACTGGTACATTGCTGCAATGAATCACCTCACTGCCTGTCAGGGAGAAATATGATTGCCTAATCTTGAATGTGGAAATCAGTTCCCTTGGATCTCACTTGCAAAGTCATAGTAGATATTGTTAATGGAGAAATTCACTTGTGCCAAAAGCGTAGGTATCAGGGAGATAATATTTGCAAAGTGGTCATCTTTAGGGTTTTTTTTTTCTTTTAAATTATGCTTTCTCAACTTTTGCTAATGTTCCCAATTCAGCGTCTTTAACATGAGTCTTTAATTTACAGTGTGCCCTGCTTTGGTGATTAGATTATAATTTGTTTTACTTTTTGCATTCATTATTGTTACCAGTCTGGATATCTAATTAAGGTTTATTACTTAACATTTAGTTTCCTTTGATCAAGTGTTTAGATACAAGAGCTTAGACAAAGGCAACCTTTCCGACTACTGTATATAGAAAATAATTTGCAATTTCTGCAAGCTCTAAAATGTTCCTAAGCCTTCTTTACCTTTTATTAGACTGTAATTTTCAACTGATAAGGTGCATATAGCAATAAATACAGCTGGTTGAAAAATGAAAAACTAGTTGCCCCAAACTTTCAAATGTTTGATTTTTTTTGTTTGTTTCAAAGCCCTTCAAAATGGGTCAATTTTTCGGAATTTTGTTTTTAATTGTTTTATCAAAAATGTTTTCAGAATAGATTATTGAACACCTAGTTTTGATTTAAAAAAGCAGTTTAAATAAAAATATAGAGAATTAATTAAATGTTTTGATAGTGACATTTTTCACAAAAATGTGTTAAAAATACCCATTTTCATTGAAAACTCTTTGTTTTAGAATTTTTGACTACCTCTAGTCATTATAAAGTTACAAAATTTATACAGATAGTTATTGTGCAGTAATATATCACTATACATTGAGATTTTTCAGGGTGCTTTACAAACATTCATTAATCATGCCTGCAACCAGCCTGTGAAGTGGGAAAGTATAGCATCCTTTTTACAATCAACAAACATAAAAAGAAAAAACTCACCCAAGATCTCCCAGCCAATGTGTCATAGAGATCCAAATAAAAAGCAGTAGACCCAATAGTAATTTGTAAATAATTTGTCAATACAAATTGCAAGTTCACTTCACAGTTAAACGATAGGTCATATTATTCTTTATTCGAGCGTTCAGATGAACAAGTTTATTCACTAAAACATTTGTAATTCCCCAAAAAATTCACAAATTTCAGCATAAAAATTATTCATCTGAAAATTCAGAGTAGATGATTCATTTTTAGTCAGTCTTCTGTTTAAAGAAGTTATTAGTCATTCAATCAGGAAATAGGGGAAAAATCATGTGATCGAGTTGTCCAGTCACATAGGAAGATTAAAGAATATCAAATAATCAAAGTTAAAAGCTCACAGAGAGCTGAGGGTCTGAAATATGTTTTCTTACATTTTTAAGACAATATCTGTGAAGGATAGATGCATTCATCAAAATAAGGATCAGGCTGCAAGCAATTTGTGAAGAGAGAGTCTTTTTTTTTTTTTTGGTAGAAATTTTTTCAACAAAATAATTCAGCCAGCTCTAGAAACTAGGGGTAAAGCAGTGACCTTATTGAAATCAATGTGAGGTTTTTCCCCTGAGTTCTATGGAGCCTGAATTTTGCCCCAGGATTCTTTATCCCTGGTCCCCTGCTCAAATCTGTATTAGAGAATGCTGCCTATACTCAATTATCTTTTAAATTGTTATTATGGGGAGAGCTATATTAAGGTTGACTGCAGTTACCATTGGGACATTATTCCATGTGGCTTTTGTTCATTTGTTTGTTTAGAATTCCAGTGCTGTCATATTTAGCAGCAGTCAAAATATAATTTGGCGGGGGTGGGGGGGAGTAGTCCTGGGTCAGAGCTACACCTTTTGCTGGCCTCATAAAAAAATCTGTTGAGATGTCCTGAGTTATAAGATATCAAAAATCACCAATAACATTCCACATCATGCTCAGTGGAGCTTGCTGCTCAAAATAAGAACATTCTGTCTTTATTGACCATGCTCCCCAGAAGCCCTAAGTTTCCCTGCAGCAGCCACACAGCCATTTTTGCTGAGAATTCTCCCTCAGCACATCTCCCTAAACCATTCTGAAGAATATACATAGAGCAACTTCTAGGAAGGAGGCAGCAAATAAAACTCATATGACTGTTCCTGCTTCATTCCAACAAAATGCTTTTAATTCTAGGGCAGGTGTCCTGGGTTATGAGTCAGAAACCTCATGAGTTCTAAACACATCCCTTCTATGTTTTTTTTTTTGTTTCGTTTTGTTTTGTTTTTAAATTTCTGTGCCTTTAATAACCTGTCACGAGGCCAATGACCCTTAGTAGAATTAGAGCATAATTAGCTCATGATGACTTTGTGAGCTTTACCTGAGAGCAATCAGGTGCACCAGGTGGTGCCCCTTTGCTATTTAGCAATGGAACAATATACAATATACAAGCCCTCATGAAGGAGTCATCGTCATGGACAGTTATCTGAAAACATCTGCTCAATATGCAGTGGCCGTCAAAAATGCTAACAGAATGTTAGGAACTATTAGGAAAGGCATACATAATAAAATAGAATATGTCATAATGCCAATACATAAATCCATGAGACACCCGCATCTTGAATACTGCATACAATTCTGTTCACCCCATCTTAAAAAAAAAAAGATGCATTAGAATTGGAAAAGGTAAAGATAAGGCCAAAAAGTGATTCGGAGTATGGGGCAGTTTTCAAATGGGGAGCGATTAAGGACTGGGACTGTCCCTGTTAGAAAAGGGACAATTAAGGGGGAATATGATAGAGAGCTATAAAATCATGAATGGTATGGAGAATATAGAGATGTGTTATTTACTCCTTCACATAACACAAAAACTAGGGGTCACCCAATTAAATTAACAGGCAGCTGGTTTAAAACAAACATAAAGCAGTCTTCTTCACATAACACAGTCCACATCCTCATTGTCTGTCTTACTGCCAATATTGGTTACTAGTCTCCTCTCTGGGTTCCTCATCCAAATTGTCTTCCCCCAAACCCATCCTGGCCCACTGTTCCATGATTATAAATTGGCCATATTTCATGGGAATGGCAAAAGGCACATCCATGAAACAAAAGGCAAGCCCTACCAAATTTCAAATCCATACACCAAAGCAAAAGGACATTTCAGAGAAATGGTCTCAAGAATCTTTTTAACATGGGCAAAACAATGCATTATCCTTAGTCTGGTTCTCAGAAACTATTGGACCATTTTGGCTGCCTCCTGCCTCCCAAAAAAACCCATCAAAAATATCAGCCCAAGGCAGACACCCAGAACGGAAAACTATGGCTAAAATGGTTAAATGTTGACAATTTTAAAAGCAATTGAAACCATCTTTAAATATGATCAACTAGTGGAAAGGAATGCAGGCCAAAATAGGTTAAGAACTGGTTAAAGAATATTTTAGGTAATTTGGATGTGTTCAAGTCAGCAGGGCTTGATGAAATTTACCCTGGGGTACTTAAGGAACCAGCTAAAGCAGTCTCAGAACTGCTAGCAATTATCTTTGAGAACTCATGGAGGACGGATGAGGTCCCAGAGGACTCAAGAAGGGCAAACATAGTACCTATTTTTAAAAGGGGAACAAACCAGACCTGGGGAATTATAGATCAGTCAGCCTAACTTCAATACCCAGAAAGATACTGGAACAAATTATTAAATAATCAGTTTTTAAGCTTCTTGAGGATAATAGGGTTATAAGTAATAGCCAGCGTGGATTTGTCAGAACAAGGACAAATCATGCTAAACCAATCTAATTTCCTTCTTTGACAGGGTTACTGGCCTGGTGAATAAGAGGAAGCTGTAGATATCTTGGGGGGGGGGGGGGTTTAAGTCTTTTGTCCTACATGATATTCTCATAAGCAAATTAGAAAAAATGTGGTCTAGATAAAATTGCTGTAAGGTGGGTGCACAACTGGTTGAAAGACTGTACTCAAAGAGTAGTTATCAATGATTCCTTATCAAATTGGGAGGGCATATCTAGTGGGGTACTGCAGGGCTTGGTCCTGGGCCTAGTACTAGTCAATATTTTCATTCATGATTGGAATAAGGGAGTAGAGTGTATGTTTACAAAATCTGTAGATAACATGAAACTCGGAAGTGTTGCAAGCCTATTGGAGGACATGATTAGATTTCAAAAGGACCTTCATAAATTGGAGAATTGGTCTGAATTCAACAAGAGGACATTCAGTGAAGGCAAGCGCAACATACTTCACTTTGGAAGGAAAAATCAAATGCACAATAGGGAATAACTGGAGAGTATTGAGAGAGGAGCAACAAAACTTATAAAACAGGGATCGGCAACTTTTGGCACGCAGCCCGCCAGGGTAAGCCTCCAGGCGGGCTGGGCCAGTTTGTTTGCCTGCCACGTCTGCAGGTTTGGCTGATCGCAGCTATCACTGGCCACAGCTCCCATGCTGCTTCCCACAGTCCCCATTGGCCTGGAGCAGCGAACTGCGGCCAGTGGGAGCTGTGATCAGCCAAACTTGCGGACGCGGTAGGTAAACAAACCGGCCCGGCCTGCCAGGGGGCTTACCCTGGCGGGCCGCGTGCCAAAGGTTGCCGATCCCTGTTATAAAAGATTTAGAAAACCAGTCCTCTGAAGAATAATTTTTAAAAAGTGCTAGCATGTTAATCGTGAGAAAAGACAATGGGGTGGGGAACTTGATAACAGTTTTCAAATATGTTAATAGCTGTTAGGTCTGTTAAAAAGAACCATATCCACTGAAGGTAGCACAAGAAGAAATGGGCTTAATCTGCAGCATGGGAGATTTCAGTTAGATATTAGGAAAATCTTTCTAACTATAAGGATAGTTAAGCTCTGCAATAATCTTCCAAGGGAGATTGTGGAATCCCTGTCATTGGAGGATTTTAAGAACAAGTTAGACAAGCACCTGTCAGGGATGGTCTTGGTATACTTGATCTGCCTCAGTGCAGAGCATTAGACTAGATGACTTCTCAAGGTCCCTTCCAGCCATACATTTCTGTGATATTCTGAATGGGAAGTGCTGATTTACCTTAAGTGATGCTACCAGCCCTTCCTATAATACAATAAAATATAATAAAAATAAGCTGTTGTAATTATAGTATTTAGTATTTAGTCTAAAAACAAGCATCCGATGAAGTGAGCTGTAGCTCACGAAAGCTTATGCTCAAATAAATTTGTTAGTCTCTAAGGTGCCACAAGTACTCCTTTTCTTTTTGTATAAATAGTGTATCTAAGTATTTCACAAATGATACATTTCTTTTATGGCCTATGAAAATAAGAAAAAAATAAAGATACTAAAAGTACAATGGGTAAAAAGTGTAAGTTATTCATGTTCCCCTCCTTTTTTTGCACGTTATTACACATATTTGATACAAAATTCTATACTATCAAATTAAACATAATGTGCCACAGTGGTGTGTTGTAAAACACAATAGGGACATACTATTAACATTTTAATAGTTTTAACATGTTTGAAAATAGTAAGATTCTGTCTATGACTGTTCATTAATGTCAAGTAGAATAACGTTGACCTGCAGAAGTAGTAAATAATGCATCCTGTGTGCAATGGGGCTGATGGTTAGAGGAAGAAGGTGAAGGCAAAAGTCAAGTCAGCAGAGAACCATACCTCACTTCAGAATATTGATCTGATAGGCAAAGCCATTCTACAAAACAACTAACCCAAGAAGTGGTTTAATTTAATGTTGTCAAATGCTGCCCTTTGGGATTTTTTTTCCTCTTTTGATCGTTTAAAATATGGTAAAGCATACTACTCAAGAAAAAAATACTGTTTTGCACTCCTGAGCTGTTGCATATAAACGATGTTACAAATTCTTTTCAAATGCAGCGCAGAAAATGGGCTGCCAAAGGAAATACCTATGAAATGAAGTACTAGGGTTAGATTTTGCAGCTAAAAATTAATAAATATGGATTTTTATAGTAACTGATTGTAAAAAGGCATCCATGCTATCAGGATATGCCCAGCTGCCTGTCTCACTATAGCTTTTATTGTTTGGCCATATTGCTGTAAACTGTCATTCAAACACCAGTAACTGAATTGACTGGTGTGGATCAAATAGGAAAATGATAGCACCTGGGATGGCAAATGTAGCAACTTTGATGTAACAGAAATGGAGTGGAGAACACATCATATCAAAATACCATCAAATATATTTTCTCACATACAGTGATTATGGGCAAACTTCTGACAGTTACCATCTATGAGGAGCAGTTTAACACATCAAATTTAACTTGACCAATCTCTCACATTTATATTGCTCATTTTTATGTATATATTTTTTTATTTTCAGTGTTTCCCTGTTTAAAGTTTTTTTTTTCTGTGACCGTTAGTCATTTTGATGCTGTAGACAAATAAAACTGTTGAAGGAAGCAGGAAGCTTAATGAGATTTATCCACATACAAAAAGTGATTAGTGTTTGTTAGATGCAATCTGACCTGAGAGGTTCATTATTCTGAGAGATTAGTTTCTTTGGAAATTTGGAATTCCTGTATCTGGGTTTCTTCTAAATGTAATTGCTAAAACTCAGCAAGTATGTTTATGTATAGGAGAATGCCTATGAACAGACCTGTTTTGTTTGATCAGTTTCACAGTATTACCTGTAGTCCTGTATACACTATGCTTCCTTCTAAAGCTATTTCAAACATGGATCAGGATAAATTATACTGTGTGACCCATCCTCCTAAGCAGAGGCAGCTGGATTCAGATTGGACAGGTGCTCAGCGATGAAGACTTAGGTATGGTCTAGATTAAATAGGTATGCTCTTCGTCTTGAGTCAGTACAGAACTATTTAGGGGATACTGTGATGTTGTAGGTGTTTCTGTTTGGATGAGATGTAAAACCGAGTCATTAACCATTTGAGGTCACTAAATATCCTGTAGCACTTTTCACAAGATTAGGAGTTTTATTCCCCAGATCTCCTGAGTAACTATCTTCTATCTTCCTAGTTTTCCTTGCAGTCTCAGCTGGATACAACATTTTCCGCACTACATTATAAACAAGGAAGTGGGATGTTGCAGTGTACTGTTGAACGGCGGCCACTCTGCATTTCCGTAGTGAATGAAGTGATTCCTACGGATAGTTTAGATTTGTTAAGCACTTTAGGAATCCTTTATAACAAAATATGTTATTAAGTGTGAACATGTTATTTATAGAACAAAATATGGCTTTTTATTGCATTTATTATACTTCAGGCATTGAAAAGCATTAGATAGTATTTCTGTAATGACTGCAGGCAAATTGGACAGTCATTCTGTGCTTCAGCAATATAACACAAACACAACTGGATATTAAAATCTCTTCTGTTATGGTTGGCCAACACATCAACAATATTTTCAGATGTAGGTTGGAAACGTTTGGTATTTAAAGCCATCTGGGTATAGCTGCTTCACCTTAAGCATGCAAGTTTGAAAATTTTGGATCATGCTTCTCACTTACATCAGGACAGCTTCAAGAGAACTCAGTTTAATGTCTCATCTAAAGGACATCTGAAAATAAAAGAACTTTTCCTGCATGTTATTGTCCTATCATTGGTCATAAGCCCAAGTCCTCATGTTTTCTTGGCCCAGAGTTAAAAGTGCTGCTAATTCAGGCCCCTTATGACACCTTTCTAATAAACTGGTGTACATTACTGAAAGCGTAACCCGCAAAGGATATTTTGTTCTATATTGCTTTGTCTTTCATCAAAATTGTGCTTCTATAAAAATGATAATACACTGTAAGGGCACCATAATGAGTAAGAACATTACAAAACAAAGTATATCTCCATTTAAAAATATATTAAAAATATCAAGCTTGAATCATTGTTTACAAAAGGATTAGCACTTCCTTTCTCCAAAGAAGCATCTTTTACTGATCTCTCTAAAAATAAACCTTCTTCAGAACATACTTAACTGCATCCTTCTCTAGGCAAATGGGGATGCACAATGCTAACAAGTCTACAGTAAGTCTACTGGACTTTTCCCTTCCTTAGAAAACACACTGTCTCAAAAACCAACTCTTTGAGGTTGCACACAGGAATTGGACAATTCTGCATCCTTCTCTTTAGCATTTACTATAAACTTTTGCAGCATGCTACAGTGTAGCTGTTTCATTTCTTTAAATCAAATGGAGCTACGTCAGTATAACACAGCACTACATCAGTATAACACAGCACTTCACAGTAAAACTCAACATTTGTGATAATCAGTAATATGACGCAATGATTGTGTATGGCTGTTATAATTAAAGTTGTATTTTTTCAGACTAGTGTTTATTGAAGAAATAGTCAAAATTTCTAAAAGGAAAAGGTAGAATGGAGTGGAGATTATACAAATGATTCTCCATTTTTTAAACTCCAGTAAATTACCCTAGAATTGTTTTCCTGTGTTTTTTACAGTTAAAACTGGCAAATATAGTCATGCAAAATAAAGATCTGAAAAGATTCAGCTGTTCACTGTTTTGGAATGTAACTTAATAGAACTAGAATAGATTTTCCTGTTTTCTTCAAGGCAAATAAGCTATTCGGCATTTTTTTAAAACAGAAGCTAACCTTAACAACCATGCAGAACATTTATATTTTAAGAACATCTGATATAGGCATCATATGTTATATTTTGAAATTGTGCAGTTAGTAGTTGAATTCAAACCCGAGAGCAGCTAATGGACCAATAATGGCCCCATCTACTTTAGAAATTACTACTATGGATAGCATTTCATTGCAGTGCAACAGCTGACCCCCTCAGGGAAAAAGGGGTTAGTTGTGCAGCCTGCTACAGCTTCTTCTCCAGGATGAGGGAGTGCTGGGGAAAATGAAAAAAATAAGGCAGTATGTGATTTGGGTAGGAATACCTTCAGAATTCCCAATATGGCCTTTCCAATTGCCTTTTTTCAGCCATAGAGTGGTTTCCTATATCCTCTGAAGCATGTGTCTCTCTCTCTCTATTCCTTGCACTGGCGAGAAGCAGACTATGTTTCACTGCCCAGGAGCCTGAAAGTCTTGTTTTCAGTTCAGCTGGAAATGATAGCACTATACGTTCACTTACATATCACTTTTCATCTGCAAAGCACTGTTCAAACATTAAATAATTAGTTATTTGATGTGATTCATGCAAAAATTTTCATTGCACTTTGTTGATAAATGTTAATAATTACTACTCCCTTTCTACAATATTTGAAGAGACTCTTTTTGCAGACAAAGTAAACCATCCAAGGACACAATCTATTATACTGCATGGAAGAACTAGTGATGACACTGGGAGTTTACAGTAATCTGGAGTTAACTTATTTTAGCCTAGATTACCTTTTCCTTTGATTTCAATTTCATTATTTATCTCCGATGCTTGTTTTCTTATCTTTTGCTGTAGGTTGGTGCAACACATTTATGTAAGACAGTTGCAAAGCTGTGTCAAAAATAAAGACTATAGCACATAATGAAGGATGGAAAGGTACAAATTACATGGATTTTGCCAGCAGATAAAAGGATGTACATTGTTTGGCTCTAGGCTTTCAAACTTCATGACCTAATCCATGAGAAACACAGTAAAATGTAATGTGAGAAGTTTCACACTCAGTAGTGTGGACATTGGAAAAGGTCAGAGTTTTAATTATTTAGCTTGCCATTACCTTGAAATAACTTAATATTTCTAGAGGTGGCATTGTAAAGGTCTATATTCATATTAATAATTTGATTGGATTCACTTTTCCTTTTAGTTTTCAGGTGCTGGTTCACACTGCATTCTCAGTTCTTAAGATAGCATTATTCTCAGTAATTGTATCTAACATGCCAGTTAGAAAAAGGGAAAGATTTATAAATCATGTTATTGGCTAACAACAGCGGCTAACAATAGCAGCTAACACATAAACAAAAATTCTGTAATTTAACATGTACTATATATGGCTTTAAATATTTTACTATGTAAAATCATATGGCCACCTAAGAGAAATTCCCACCCAAACCCACACCCTTAACTAAAACGACATATAAAACTTCCTGGAAAATTCAAATAGAACTATTCTTGAAAACAAAGTTTACAGCTTTATAATCTTATTGATTTAGGAAAATGGCCACTAAGAATCATCAATACTCACTACTTCCAAGATACTTAGAAACAGCTAAACACATATGGAGTATGTTAAACTAATTGGCAAATATTTTTAAGTAAAAAAGAATACAGTTTTTACTATATCTGGAGCAGACTTAATAATCTTCTTTTGATGACAACCAGGATAAATGCAATCTGATTCAAAATATGACTTGTGTTCAGCAAAGCTAAGTTACTTAAAAAAAAACGGTTAAACTAATAATGCAATAGTAATTTATTTTTAAAGGCTGGTTAGAAAAGGTTTGGCCATTTAATTAGTGTTGTTAAACACGACACATAAGGGGTAGTTTATTCTTCTCCTCTTCTATTCTTCCAGCTTTATGGACATACATTAGAGCTCTGAATTGGAGAAACGACATCAAGTTATTACTAAATAGACCAAAATTGTTGTATACAGACTGATTGTGATGGCACAAAGAGTCAAAAACCTTCCCTACCAGGGTAGTTAAGGATTCCTCTGGCATGGGGGAATCCCTAGCTAGAGTGGGAAGCATTGCTGAAGCATGCTGTGGGCTTTGATGTTCTTAGGGCAGGGTAGCAGTTCCTGAGCCACCATTACCAGCCAGCACAATTTAGAGTAGCCCTGAGGCCGACTTGTCTTGCTTTGAGGGCCAAACTAGTCCCAAACTGCTCCAGGGAACAGAATAGTGCAAAAAAAGGTGTACAGTCACCTTTCTCCCAACACTCTTGAGTCCTGAACTAAGAACTTCTCAGCTGGACCCACAGATCTGACCCATTGTGTTTTGTGCAACTTGTCAATATTTAAATGTCTAGCTCATTTTTAAAGTGAGGTTGTTCTTTTTCAATATCACATTCAGTATCACATATGGCTGAATTTTTTGGAAAAGTCAGATTGTTTTGGATCAGTTAGACAGATGGGAAAATTCCCTGACAGTGAAAGAAATGTACTGTTCCTTCATGTTGCCATAGAAGTTTTGTTGAAAAGCCTTTATCTTATTAAACCATTATTTCCTAACATGTACTTAAAGATATCCTGTCAGTGATCACAAATGCAGCATCACATATTTTAATAGTTGATGAAATATTTTTCATAAACCATAACAATCTTTTCTTTACACTTTTCCACATATGAATGCTTATCATCTGAATAGCATGGAACTGTATCTTACAGGTCTGTCTTTCAGGCCACAGCCAACATTAATCTCATTTAGTGTTTTTCAAATTCTATTTTGGTTGTGTTTTACTTAATCTAAATCAGACATATTGATTGCCCCATTTCCTTAGTTAATAGAATGTACTCAGTGTGATTTGCAAAGTTCTGTACTTTTTGACTGAAAGGTGATCTGATAGGTTTCGAAGCAGTGTATCTTCCTGGAAACCAGATTTGTTGAGTTGTACTGACAGTACAATAGGTCAGTTCTTTAACAATGTGTGCTCATCAGTGTCTACCTTTTTCCAGTTTGGTTTATATAATGTGTATGCATATATACGATCTTATAAAGGTAAATGTGTTAGATATATAGATATAGGTAGGTAGATAGATATAGATATGCACACATACAATATTGAATCTATGTCTCAATCTTCTTGTTCACCTTTGCCTTGTGCCATTAGTTGTAGTTGGCCACTCTTGTTTTTCATCTCCAAGCATTTCTGTTGAGTGCATCTTCCAGGCTGATATTGACTTTCTCAATGTCCTCTGTCAGCATGTAAAACCATTTTTGTCTGGGTCTTCCTCATGGTCTTTTGTCATGTGACTACTAGATCTTTCACTCTCTGACAAACAGATCCCACATCCTGTTCTCTCCCATGATCAATCATCTCTGTTGATACTCCCTCAGCTTTTCCACGAGGGGAGTTACCTACATCATGGTTCATACCATTTCATTACATAGTTTATCCGTTCTTGTCTTACCCGGCATTCACTTGAGCAATCTTATTTTGTCAGTGTGAAGTAGTACAATACTGAATATTAGAAAAAAACCCTTCTCTTCCTCAAGCAAATTCTTCAATAACGACAATGCGTTTTAGTTAACCATCTATCCTGAAGAGAGAGGTAATTATCCTTTATTGAAGCTGTTTTTTTTAAGCAATACTACACCATGCTCTTTACTGCAGTATAAAATACTGGGTAAAGGAAAACAGAAAATGTACAATGATGCCTTTCAGTAAAAGTAATTATAATTTCAGCCCAATCTGTGGAATTTGTTTCTCTTTTTATTTGTGTTAAGGAAGAAATATGGCTGGGATGGATAGAGTGGGATTTAATTTTTACTTGATTTCTTAGAGTCCTAACCAAACAACCATCATTTTTGTTCTGTTTGTACAGCACCTAGCAAAATGGGGACTTGGCTCATTACTGGGGCTCCTAAGACCTATGGTAATAAAAATTAATAACAATACTCTATTGTAATACACTTTGTTTTAAATAACTGATACAGTTTGGGTAATTGTGGTCTGACTTACCTCAAAAAAATCATTTAAATAGCCTCAAGTGAAATTTGAAAGTAACATCCCTTTAAGACTAGATATCTTTCTTGCCTTTGTTCATGCTATCAGTATTTTTTTTCCTGTTTGACACCAGCTTTAGTAAGACACACCATACAAATGAATGCACTGCCATCCTCAACCAAAAAGACAGGAGCTATATTCCCCTCTTAAGAAAATGAAAGTATCTTCTACAGAATATAATAATATTTGAAAAAGCTACAAATCAAATGGATGGATTTTTACTGCTTCCTATGAAACCACTGCTGATAATGTTTACATACCCTACCCTTCCCTAATATATCAATGCCCAGTGTCAGACATTTTTTCAAATGCCAAGAAAATGATGGACTATATGACATCTGTGGAAAATGTAGTGTCCTTACACAGGGTGAATCCCTGGCTCCATTGAAATCAAGGGCAAAATGTTCATTGGCTTGAATGAGGCCAGGATGTCACCCTTGCATTCTGCATATAATTTAATCATAAAATTTAAGTCCAGAATTTAATCTGACCTTCTATATATTACAGGCCACCAACACCTGAACATTGTAGAGCTTGATTAATTATTGCAAGTGTTTGTACCAGCATTATTAATAAACATTTTAGCACAGATTCTTTCCCTGATAAGTGGCTAAACAGAAGTTTCTTGTTTAGCAGGAGATTGATGGAATACATCATAGAGAATAATGAAAGCTTTTATTACCAACCATATAAGTCCACTTATTAGTATAACCAGGCAACATACAGCAATATACTGAGAAAGAGGTTTTGGGATTGATAGCATAGTCACATATCCTTAAACTTGATGGAAAAGAAAAATAGAAGAATTCAGTCAGTTGAGCGCATTGGAGCAGTATGCTGTTTACTCTGAGGAATTGAAGATGTATTCATCTATCTTTATCTCTCTGCCCTCCAGCTCCCCCCAAAAAAACTGACCCTCTTACATTCTCCCCCTTCCCTTGTCCAAAGGTCTGGTCCACTGTTCATTTTCTGACCTACCCACAATCTCCAAGCCCACTTGTCAATTCCTGATGGGGCAGCTACTACCTACAATGCTTCTCCACTGGTTCCCCCCCACCCCAGCTCCTTCACCAGGATTGTCCCCAATCCCTTCTGTAAAATCTGAGAATCTGTAGAAGGAAAGCTATTTATAAGAAGGGGGCTGCATACCCAAGGATCACAGAGACACGGTGAGGCTCTATCAAAACAAAACTACTGATGTGCTCATTATAGAAGAATTATGTGGAATTTAATAGCAAATTATAACATTTCTATGGGTTTTGAAACACCCTCCAGTGTTAACATAAAATTAAGTCCCTAATCTACAATTCTGTATTTCCAAAATAGCTACAGAAGGAATTTCATGCTCTTATATTCTACAAGATCAGATTCTTATATATAAACTGACATAGGACCATTGATTCAATGAAGCTGCATCAATTTGTACTATTTGAACTTCTGTCCATATAGGTTTTTGATGCAACTTATATAGAAATCTATAACATTTCCAAGAAACCTCATTGGTTTCATCTCTATAACACATTTCCATATGGTCCTGATCTCTGGGCCAGTGGAAAGGGCACTTGCTAGGATGCAGGAGACTCAGGTTTGAATACCTAGTCTGAAGCAGGGACTTGAACTCAGGTCATCCCTCCTTCTAGATGAGTACTGTAATCACCAGGCTACAGGACATTTTGCAGTAGCGGGTTCTACATTTCCCCTATTTAAACTGTTTTACTTTTTAGTAATAGATATTCACTGTGCCAAAGACAGAGATATTAAAGGACTAACCTGTGAGTGGGGAGGTACGAGATGTAGATTCAAATCTTAATTCTGCCTGATTTGGAGGAAGAGAGCAATTTACTCTGGAAGAAAAAGCAAACAAACAAACAAAACTTTTCCTTGGCTGAAACTAGTGTGTCAAATTTTCAAATAGTTTCAGGTTGACCAAAACTGCTTTTTTAAAAAAAACAAAACAAAAACGTTAGTTATTGGGAGAATAAAATATTTGCTAGAAAAAAACACCCCTGCCCTTCTTTAGTCATTTTCCTAGCACACAGCCCTTATCTGTGTGAATCATTGCTAGCCTCACAATTCCTACTCTCTGGCCAGACTATGGTTAGCAGTGAATGGGTGGGAGTTATGAGATTTATACCATTCTCTAGCCATTGAGGATTATACTGAGGCTATTCAAACTCACATCATTTGCTATATAAAGTAATTGTATATGTACCTACATCTGCAGAGCTGGAGGACTAATTAGTTTACCAAATACATCTTAATTTTCCTTGTGTTGTGGATTTTATTGCATTCTCATTTTGTCTCTAGCAGAAAGGGAAAAACAAAGATGTGATTCCTTGATAATATTGCTTCTCAGCTGTTCTTCTCAACCACTTTCATGACTCATTTTATTATCGTAAATGAGTGTGGGTTTGTATCTGCAAGGAAATGCTTCTTAAGTATTATAGCTGTTAATAAGCAAATCCAGGGTTTCACATGCAAGTCAGACTATGGCTGTCGCTCACAATTCATAAAGAAATTTGACTACATTCACAGACCAGATCTGATGTTTAGTGTGGGATTTAAACAAATGTGGAATTTTTTTTAAGTTTTCCAGGGAATAATATTGTCTCTTAAAACCTGTGTCCAGTCACAGCTGGCAAATGTGCCCTTCCCGGTCTACTGAACAAGGCTGGTACTTATGACGTTCTATTGCCATAATCCTGAAAGTGGCTGCAAAACTGGTAAGAGAAGGATGTGCTGAATATGCAAATAGGATATCTTTCTGAAGCAAGTTCTTGAAGGTGCTGGGAGACTGGCTGTTGCAGCTGCTGCCAGGTCTCTTCCCAAACACAGGAATCTAACCATTTGTTCCTGAGGCTAAGATATCTCATGCTTCCTTAAATAGAAAGGGATGGGTGTCTGCACATTTGGACAGGGGTGTTCACATATTCCCGTTGTTGGCTTTTCTTGTTTAAAAAGCCGATACTTGTGCAAAGGCATATTTATGTCTGGAAAACAGAAGTCAATAATAAAAAGTTAAAGATCCAACCTGAGCAAAAACAAATGTATGGTTACCAGATAAAGATCCCTTCTTTCTTTAAGCCCTAAGTCCATTCTGGATTGAAGGTTTGGGTATTGACCAGAATCTTTACCGTACAGGAATCTGGAATGTGAGGTCGACTGAAATTACTGCTAATAGCTATTATTTTAATCCTATTTATGTCAACAGCAATGAAACGATAGCTAAGAAAATAGCTAGCACATGATCTCCATCCCTGTTCAGCAAAAGTAAGTGCTTTACTGAATAGAAATGGACGTAAGTACATGTTCATGGGCTTTGCTGAATTGAAGTATTTTCTCCCACCTGCACTAGCACCCTTTCTTCTTCCTTCAAGTCTCATCCCATCCCTTTGTTTTTAAAATAGAAAAGATAGAAGCAGTGTCATTACAACATTTCTCTCCCAAAAATAAAAACCCCCATTATAAAACATGAAGTTTTACTGTATATTGTGATTTTCACCTAATTCAATTACTTGTTCATTTCCTCTTCTGTTTAATTTGATCGACACCTGAAGAAAGAAAATATTTATATTAAAAATAATACAGATTCCACAGTTTATTTTGCTCAATTTTTATTACTTAAAGCAGTATTAAGATAATTCAATCACTGACTATAGAAAGATATCACAACAGCCAAGATCCAGAATAAGAGGAAAACAAGTAACAAGAAGACCCAAGTGATAATTAAATATGACTATACTAAAGGTTGTTACTCAGATATTGTCACTGGCATTATACTGTAACAGCTATCATGTGCCGTGCAAGCTGTGATACTGTGTGCACTCTGATAACCACAGGGATAAAAAGATCAACTGCTTATTTTAATCAAAGCGATTGAAAAATAGAAGAGGGCATGATTGGAATAAGAGGAAGCTGCTTTGTGTCATATTAGAGTCTGCTGGAGACACTCATTGCCCAAAGCCATTTTCTGATCAGACAGTTGGGTGGTTTGGTGGTGTCACAGCCCTGAATCAACTGACAACATTGCACAGTTGGAACTTTCATTAAGGAGAGAGAATTTTCTGTACCCATTGTATTAAAATTTATTATTCCGATCCTTTTACACTGGGAAGGAGGCAGCGAAAAAGAGAACAAGTGCTGCGACTGCCTGTCTCCATGGTAGTCTAGGGCACCACGTATCCTACTACTTCCTGTGATGACTCATCCCTGAGTTACCTCTGAGCCCTGCTTGAGACAAATGAGTCATCAGTTAGCTTCAGGGTTCAGCCAATCCATAGGAAAGCTCCCACCCAGGTGATCCCAGGGCAGGTATATAGGCTCGTAAGGGAAGCAGTCTCTCCAGTCTGAACAACATCATTGCTGGGAACAGTCTCCTTCCCAGCCGTCTCAGACTGCTCTTGCTCCACCCTGTCTCTGTTTCCATCCCACCCTTGCTCCTGACTCAGCCGGCCACCTGGCAATTCTGATAATTCTGGAGCAGCCCTTCCTTACCTTTCCCCTATTATTGTATTTCAGTCTAGGAACTATTTATCCTAATGGAAGTATACAACACCTCATCATTTCTCTTTTTCCACAAACACTCACAAATAGCTTTATTTTTTTCTTTTAGAAGCCTTTTTTACATCTTAAAAATATCATTCCTGGGCTATTAGTAGAGCTCATTTAAAAATTCCTATTTCTGTCCCATGGGAAATTCTGATTTTTTGAAATAGTTTTTAATCCCAAAACAGTACAGAGACAAAATATTGTATTTTATTTTCAGAATGAAAGAGCCCCAAAAATTTGGAAAG
Source organism: Natator depressus (assembly GCF_965152275.1). Lineage (NCBI taxonomy): Eukaryota > Metazoa > Chordata > Testudines > Cheloniidae > Natator > Natator depressus. Next base: position 144,175,284 of record NC_134234.1, read on the forward strand.
GTGAAAATGTTTTGTTTTGGCTCAGTTCAACCCTAATCTGTGCCCTACCGAACTGAGCATGTTATTAAAAGTTTTTTTTTCATCCCATGAGAATTAGAAAAAAAATGTTTTGAAAAAATCCTGTCTCAAATTGGAACAAAGAGTCAAAATCTTGTCAGTGTTCATGAGCTGAAGATCTGACATTCAGATCACACTAAGTGAAACATTTCATTTTGATTTTGAAACATTTGTTTCAATTTTGATATTATTTACTATAAATTAATTTACAACCAAACTTTTTTATTCCTTTTAAATGTGCCAAAATGGAACATTTCAACAACTTTGAAGCTTTTAAAAAAAATGTGTTGAAAGTGATCCATTCCCATGGAAATGTTGTGTTTGAATCAGCACTTTGACAAACAGCTTGTGAAATAAAACCCGACCAGCTTTAACCCTGGGCTTTCATGTCTCTGTTCCCTTATGCAAGTTGTAGTTCAGGTATCTCATACACTTCCAGCTCCCCTGTGGGTTGGACGGTCTGGCAAGAGTATAGCTATCATGATTAGGGCTAATATTTTTGTCACGGATATTTTTAGTAAAAGTCACGGAGAGATCACAAGCAAAAAGAAAAAATTCACAGAAGCCGTGACCTGTCCACGACTTTTACTAAAAATATCTGTGACAAAATGGGGATCTGCAGGTCCCCACACCGCATAAAGCGGGGCAGTTGCATGGGGGTAGGAGCTGCCTGCAGCTCTGGGGGGGGGGTCCCCCTGCTGCCCATTGGGGGCCAGGAGCTACAGGGTACCTCCCCCGCACCTGCAACTCCAGGGGCCCTTGTTGGCCGGGAGCTCTGAGGTTCCCCCACCACCTCAGCATCTGGGAGCTGTGGGGTGCCCCCTGCCCACAGCTCAGGGGCCCACAGGGGCTGGGAGTTTGGGAGTTCCTCCGCTGTGGCCAGGAACTTTAGGATTCCCTGCCACCCATGGCAGCTTGGAGCTTGGGTTTTCCTCGCTGCCTGTGGCAGCCAGGAGCTTCGGGGTATCCGCTGCCCATGGGGGCTTGGAGCTCCAGGGGCCACCGGGGTGGGCAGTACCTCACAGATCCCTGGCCCTGTGGTGGTGGTGATGTACCCTGCAGCTCCCAACCACCACAGGGTGAAGTCACAGAGGTAGCTGGAAGTCACAGATTCCTTGACTTCTGTGACCTCCGTGACTAAATCGTAGCCTTAATCATGATGGTTATGGGACTCCCATGGTACACCATGATGGTTCAACCAGAGGAGACACCATGATGCATCATGGGACATGTAGTCTGGCCACAGAACTCAGGTCACAAAGAACAATAAAAAAATTGATTTTCCAGGAAAGCCCAGTGGCCCAGACCATAGAAAAAGAAAAAATGCAAAAAATACATTTTAAAAATCAGCAAAAAATTTTTTTCTGGGAAAAATTGATTTTGCAGAAACTGCATTTTTTATAAATTAGCTGTGACAGAAAATCGCCAAACTCTGGCTAATTGGAATAAGCCAGTCCAAGCTGTGCAATAAGAAGGAAGGATAGCTCAGTGGTTTGAGCATTGGCCTGCTAAACCCAAGGTTCTGAGTTCAATCCTTGAGGGGGGCCATTTAGGGATCTGGGGCAATAATTGGGGATTGGCCCTGCTTTGAGCAGGGGGGTTGGACTAGATGACCTTCTGCGGTCCCTTCCAACTCTGATATTCTAAGTTATTGGTTCACTGTTTTTCTGGCTGATACAATACCATACGTATTTATAGGATGGAATTATACAATTGTGACATAGTTGAGGGAGTGGGCCCAGAATGTATTACTCATGTTTGCACTGTGGTAGTTGTGGTAGATCCTTTTTTTCAATTTTGACCCAAAAGACCATAAATAGTTTGGTATACAACCATAATTGCAATCAGAAGTGTGTGAGGTATCACCTCACTGTTTTTAAATGGTGGAGACTATAACAGGTTTGGGAGCTAGTGGTTTTGGAGTCTAGAATTGTAGCTTGTGTCTATTTTGTTTTAACAGAACCCAGATCTTATTTCCTTTAGGTAATGGTGTAACACTTGTCTATCTGTCCAGGCTTTCCCTGATTCAGGAGATTATTACAGAGGTCATTTTTTTGGTAATAAATGGATTTGATGGGTGGTTTATTAGAAGAAATAGGATTGGTTTAAGAGAAGGCTGGGTAGATTAATGTACTATGATATTTTTTACAAGCACCTAGATAAAGCACCTTGGGATAAAGACTTTAAAAGTAAATCTATATAAAAGGGAGACTACACACTCAATACAAGCCACTCTCTCATCTCCTGAAACTTTGCTATTTGTAATGTAAATTTTTTCTCCTGAAATGCATTTTACCCCTGACATCTCCTTGAGAACTATGTTGTCAGCTATTAAATCCCTGGAGAACAAGCTGTGGGTAAAAATTGATGCAAGCCTGCATCAAGATGAACAAAACTTGATAAGAGACTAGATGTTTTGGAGGATGAAATGGTTAGCAAAAGCACTCAGCCTATAAATGTTGAGATGGAAAGTTTAAAGGCTGTCTCTGGGGCTTTGATTGGGGAAGGAAGGTTTTGCTCAAACTGCACAATGGAGCTGCTGGTAAAACAGTGTTAAAGATATAACCTATGTGTTTTAAGTCCTAAGGAAATGAGTCATCTCTTTTGCCCTTAATACACACATACAATTGCCACTATCATTAATGGGCGTTTGTGCTGAGGAAATTACCCTTTATTTGAAACACAATTCCCATCGGACAGCCAGGTTCCTTATTCAATCTAGTCCATTTAAGACAACCAAATGAAGAAGAAAGTGTTTTATAAGTTCTGTTATACTTTTGAAATAGCTCCCAAAGAGTCTCTCTCTCACCTTGACTGGTCATATGCAAAACAATACTCCAGAAACAAAAACTAAAACAAAACAAAACCACACTGTGGGAGCTTCTGTTATTCCTAAGCTCTTTTCTTTGCAGTTTTAAATACAAATGAATAAAAAATGTTTATATATATAATATATACATATATATATATACTTTAATATAATATAAAGTTTCCAGACAGGTAGCTGCCCAAGTGATTGACTCCTTCTGACTGTCCACAGAACAGTTGTACATACTTGACAGCAGAAGAGTGTTGCCCTGCCAATGTTCCTCAACATGCCTGGCCTTTGGAAGGTCATCTATTGGGGTGGTTAAAGAGGCCAGTTATTTTCCATGCCTTATTCAGTTCTTAGCCTCACTGCTAAGATTGCAAACAAGGCTAGAAACATAGGAATTGACATCCTGGTTTCTACCAGTGGTCTCTCTTGCCCAATACCCTGTCTCTCAGAGAGTGTCCAATACCACCTCCTTCAGATTAAGAAACCCTCCAGTAGGCAGTTGTGGGATAAATTTTCTCCCAATCCCCAGTTACAGGCTGGTTGAAAGCCAGTTCTTGAGAGAGGTATTTCTTTCAAAACTCTTCTTTACTTTGTAAATGTATATGGCTATGGATCTTCTTATTAGCCATATAAATATCTAGCACTTTTTTGAATCCTGCTAAGCTCTTAGTCTCAGTTAGTTTCAAAACCTAATTGCATTGTATGAAAAAGTATTTTCTTTTATCAGTTTTGAATTTACCACCTTAAATTCCATTGAATTTCCCCTTTCTCTTGTGTCTTGAGGAAGGATAAGAAGTTCCTGATCTACCTTCTTTATACTATTCATTTCTTAGATAAGAAGGGACATGATCAAAGTATACAACTCCTCTCTGAAGTAACTGTTCCTATCTTTTCACTCTCTCTTCATGTGGGAAGATTTTCCATGCACTAATAAATGCCAAGTCAGTATATAATCACAAATCTTCTAGACTTAGTTTTTACTATCTTATGGCTTTTTTGAGATAGTTTTTAGTCACTATCAACCTGAGCAAGATTCATATATATCCGTGATGTAGAGGTGGGTAGCTTCATATTCCGATACCAATCCTCAGAGCCACCTGGTCCTCTCAGTAACATGAGCAGTGTCTTTCTCGTTTGACTGGTTATATGTTCTCATATAACAGGGAAAAAACTCACTGAGTCTGGATTAGGCCAAGGGAGAAAGCAGAGAGAATTTAGAAATAGAGCTGGCTGGGAACTTAACAATTAAATGTTTTTTGGTCAGAAAATGCTGATTTGTTAAAACCAAAACTGGTAGCTGGAAAGGGTCAGTTTTGACAAATCTCCCAATTCAAAGCAATTTGGGCGGGGTTGGGGGGGGGAAAAGTTTGGTTTTTTTATTTTAAATGACTTTATTTGAAAGCATAAATGTACTACCTTAAAATAATAAAAGGTTAAAACTGAAAGAAAACCTTTCAATTGACCCAATCTAAAAAATAAAAAAAAATGTTTGGATGATTGGTTCATGAAAAACATTGACATTTTGACTTTTTGTCCCACTCAGAACAGGAAAAATGTTGAAATCTTGAAAAGTCTCAGAGGATGGGTGAACGGATTTCCACTCAGCTCTGTTTGAAAAGGACTTTAGGAAGACCTTAGAGACCTCCATAATTCCTAAGGTAGCCTAGAAAAGTTCCAGGAACCTCACTGATAGGTCACTTTGCAGGGAGGTAAATCGTTTGAGAAGCCTGTCTGGAGTTGTACAGGTTTTACTGGACCTGTAAGAAATAGTATTTATCTAATGGTTGTTCTCAGTATGTTGAGTCTATAAAGTTTGCTTAGATTCTAAAAGCAAATATTTGAAAAATTCACTTCTCAAATGTTTCTATTAATCTCCAGATTTTGATATTTTTATCTGCTAGAAGAATAAAGACATTATGCTCTTCTTAAAACAAGTCTGTCATTATGAGTCATGTCAAATGAAGGCTCTTCTATTCTCAGCAGGATGTTCACCAGAGAGTTGTACTCTGGCAAATAAGAAATTCTAGACTTTCCTAATAATCCAGGCTTTACCTTTCCATTCAACTCTTAAAACAATGCATTTGCAAAAAGTTAGGAAGTGAGCCACAGTAATACATTTCAAGATACCATGGATCCAGTGGAAGCACCACAAGACACAGAATCTACTCATTTTGGATGAGACACAGTCTCTGCTGTTGTACGTTAGCTCTAAGCACATCACTTTTCTGCTTTGCCTACCAGTTTCAAATGTCATCAGACTCCTTAACTTGGATGGGAAGGCAAGATATGGTCTCAGTGAGGAATAGCATTAAAACTCTATTCCATACCACAAAAAGACAGAAGCATGCAGAAAATGCCAAATCAACAGGAATATAACGTAGAGGTGATCAGATTGAAATTCTCTGCAAAGAGCCAATAAAATCAGTGGAATTGCAACTCTTTACTCCAGTAGAGAATGTGGTCCGTCTTATTTTATAGTTAGGAGATGCATTTTAGGGTTGCTGGCAATTTGCTGTGGGTTAGAGAATGAAGATCAAGTCTTCATGAGCTGAAGAGATGGGGGAGGGGGAGGAAAAGTATAATCAGGAAGGTACAAATATTCCTGTAAAAGGAAAAATAGCCACTGGAAGGTCATGCAGCAGAAGAATGAGAAGCATTGCAAGTTGTAGAAGACTAGGAAACAAGTAAGCCCCCAAAAGAGGCACATGCGCTTATCCCATTGTTTATGTTCATAAAAGAGGCAGAGCTTGCATGTTAGCCAAAGGTTCTTTGATATGAAAATAAAAATAACCCTAGACAAATTTACTATGCAAGATTGGTTCTTACAGATCAGATAATCCAACCTTGTAAGCATTACAGCTGGGGTGACGCTTTGTCAAGGATGAAATGATCTTGAACAATTTTTGTTAAGGCATAAGGGCAGATTGCTCCCTGAAGTAACTCCAGTGAATTCAGTGGAGCTACACCAGTGATGAATTTATATTATTAAGGTAAATACACCTTCCTTCAAGAACAATAATGAAGGTTATTTTGCTCCATCATTTTATCGTTGTCTTAAAAATGTAGCCAGTGTTATCGACTTCTCAGTCTCCACTCTTCTTTAAGTCTCAGGTGTCTTTCTCTTCAAGTCCAAGGTCACCATGCATTGTGCTGCACCAGGTTTGTTTCAAGACTATCTCCCCCCAGCAGCCATTTTAGAGCCTCCAGGGTCATCCAGAGAAAGCTAGCCTTTAATGATCTTCTGCACCAAAAGTTCTGTATGTTGGAGATTTAAATTGATTTTCCCACTCTTAGCATGTAAAAATCCTGAGAGTGCTTTGTGCACCATCACCTGAGAGTATGGCAGTGACACTCACTATATAAAATGTAAAGGCAGCAGCTTTTAAGTTACCAGGGTGATGCTGAAACATTCCATGTATGCCCATGTCCAAGCAAAAGGAAGGATTTGTACTGTAGGTAGACAACTGCTAGCCAATACAGATACCTATTTGACAAAATCCCATGCTGTAAAAATTTTCATTGTGTATGTGGGTGAAATATAGCATGTGATCATGTAACTAAAGACTGTATTATAATGACTACGCATGGCAGGGGAGGGTGAATTAGGGTTGCACAAGCGTTTCCTAACATTGAAGTGCTTGACTTGGTGACTTTAATAATGTGTGGGTGTTCTTTTGTTTGTTTGTTTTTGGGGGGCTTTCAGCATATTGTCTCTCTCCAAATCCTTAATTAATTTCTCTTCCCAATTGAGGGTCTATGAGTGCACTTTTCATCTAATTAAAAGATGACCAGAGCACAGAGTTTCAGCTGTTAGGATAGGACATTGTCTCCGGTCAAAGAGCCAACTTAGCAAAACAGAGTAGAAGTGGGAGTGGGAGAGACTACATGCCAAAATCCACCAGCTACTCAGTTTAAGAGGAGCAGAGCAGACAAACTGTGGATGGACAGTTGTCAAACAATACATAAAGAGGGAACGCCAGGCAGAGACTGCTGGTAGGAATCTACTTTCTTCTGCAGTGGGAGCATGCTCCCCTCACTGATCCCTTTCCCTCTCTTCTCCAAATAAAGTTGCCAGTGAATAAGAGAGAAGATGGATGGGGAGAGAAAGCTGCTCCTAGCAGGCAAAGGCCACAGCTTCTGCCAGAAATTCTAGCCTGAGGTAGCTGAGATTAAAAGCTCTTATTTTGAACCTTCTGTGGCTTGTGAGAAGCAGCAGGCAGGCAGGCTTGGCATTGGTTATCCTGCCTTGGCTTGCTCTCTTCTACTTCTTAGACGTACTGCACAAGAGGGTTTTCATCCCCAGTTAGCAGAAAGGCTATGGTTTCTCCTTCTACTGTCCCATTTATCCAAATGGACTCTGAAGAGGAAGAGAGTTGACATTGTTTTTACATGAGACAGTGTCTCAATCTAGCAGATGGGACACTATCTGTTCTGATTTGCTAGTGACACCATCAAAGTAGTGTCCTCAGTCTGACTTTAATCAAGGAGTGAAGAAAGAGTCTGGGGGAAGCTGGAAGTTGAAGCTAGACAAATTCTGGTTAGATTTTTTAACAGTGAGAGTAATTAACTATTGGGACAATTTATCCATGTCATCACTGACTATTTTTAAATCAAGATTCGATGTTTTTCTAAACAATATGCTCTAAGAATTACAAACTTTAAACTATACATTAAATTTTGTTTCTTCCCAAAAAACCATGCTATTGTTTAAGTTGCGTGGTTGGGAGTATAATCATTCTTCATCAGAATAGTTCTTGCACATTGCCAGCTGGTGTTGAGGGGAAGGGAATGTTAATCCAATTCTTATTGGACCTGGATTTAAAAAAAAGAAAACAAAAATGTTAAATAGCTATTCTGAGGATGTCAGACACATGGATTTTAGCTCCAAGGAGTCAGGCGGAGTGAGACTGAGGGAAGAGGTGTTGGAAAGATGACATAAGCTTTTTCATCTCAAGCTGCTCTCAGATGAAAATGATCCCATGGCCTTGTTGAGATTCCTGCTGAATAACTTGGCAGAATGAGGAGCCAAGATCTGTGGCAGCTCATATATATTTGTGAAAGGCATATTCAATTTAATTCTGGGAAAATTTCGTCTATATTTGGCACAAATTCTAAATGGAGGAGATGAGTAATTATGCTAAAGTTTAAAATTAAATGTCCTGATGGTTTGATCTCTTCAAATATTTTTGCTTTTCACACAACATATATTGCTCAAACCTAGGTTTGATAAAGATATTTGAACAGTTGGTGCAAATATAGCAAATACGTTCCAACAGAATAAAAGTTTATTTTAACCTGCCTGTTAAAACAGAGTTCTGAAGTTATCTGATGGTAAAACTGCTTTTAGCCTATTTTCCCCCAATCTGCTTATTTTATAGTATTAACTGCCCTGATTTTTTTAACACAGAGATAAGGTTGCATTCCGGTGCCTCAAACCCTTCCAGAATGTTGACTACCAGTTATACTAATTTCTCTGAAACCAGGAAATGAAGAATTTGAGTAATGAGAACTTAAAATTCTGAAAACCATAAAATATAAAGTTAAGGTATATGCCAGCGGTGCAAGGCAAGCATAGCTCTGTCCTCTGAGTATTGCCCAAGTATTATTATTTTCTGTCTGTATTATCATTGGCATATCATGATATGCACTGTGCAAATACAGAACAAAACAGTCCTTACTCCTTGGGGTTTACAATCCAAGAGACAACAGATGGATACACACAGAGAAGTACAATCCAACAATGAGATACTATTAGTCAGCATCATAGGTAGTGGTCAACATGCCAATAACACACATACTAGCACCCTAGCCTTACAGAGTATATAATATTCTTCAGGGCAGAACATGTAGGACAAGATCTAATACATTCCCTTTGCTAAAACAAAGCTCAGGTCTAGATCCGGCGTAGGAAACAGGAGCTATTTATGCTTGGTGTACACTCATGGTGAGCCTATTCCAAATGAACCACCCCACGCTTGCTTAATGTTATCACCCCTTCACCCTTGCCAGAGAATTCCTTCTGAAACATTGTCTTAATCTACTACTATCTAATCCCTGGAGACCACTGCCATGTATGCCACCGAATTGCTGACTGTCACCATGGCAAGATTCCTGTGCACCTCTACTGACACAGCCTAGAGAATTCAGCACTGAAAAGAGGCACTCCTGATTCTTCAGGTTTCACATTCACCTTTCCTCATATCAGTCAGCTCTACCAAGCTGCTCCACCGTTCAGTCTAGCTACATCTAACACAGTGAATATAGCTAGAGAGCATGCAGACAAATGCTCATATTCACAAACGATGGCCCAGTCTCTTAGTTCTTCCCCTTTCTACTTATAAATTCATCAATTTTTTTAAAAGCAGAAATGACTATTAGATCATCTAGTTTGATCTCCTCTATAACACACGTCATACAATTTCATCCATTTAAACATGTACTGAGCCTAATAACATGTGATTGCGTAAAGCATCAAGTCTTGATCTGAAGGCTGCAAGACATGAATAAGCCACCACTTTGCTTGGTAATTTAAACTGCACCATCCTTATTGAACTTTTGCCAGCTCTAGGTGGTGAAGTTAAGGTTGCCTGGAAGAGGGAGGGGCTTGGGGTGGGGGCGGGCATGCCTCTTCACTTTGAATTTCCTGGTTTTCACATTCTGGAAGGGCGCAAGATGCTACCGGGCAACCTTAATTCTTTTGAGGCATTTAATAAAATCATGAGCCCCATCATCACTCTATGGAATGCTGCCATTTAAATAGCCTGTGGTAATCAAATGCACCACAGGCTTGGATGACTGGTGTCTGTGAGTTCCCTTCCTGCTTATGGCTTCTTGCTCCCTGTTTCTGTTTGTTTCCTGGTTCCTGTTCCCTGAACTAAGTGCTCCAGTTCATATGAGTGTGTGTGTATGTACATAGTGTTGGGTGTTTGCAGCAACTCTGGGCCTGCAGCTAAATACCTGCCATTTGGACTGTTTTGTTTTGTTCAGACGGTTGCTGACTTAACTGGTTCATGGTTTATTACATGTTTTGATTGACCACCTACCTGAGTGTCTTGCTTCAATTTCCTTGTGTTTTGGGAAACTTGTGAGTGCTTCACTTAACAGCCCCTGGATGGTTCTGGGCAGTGATTAAGCCAAATTCAGCAACTGAATGATATATTAGGGGGCAGGGAAAGTGGCTCAGACATCCCCCTCCCTGAGGGACAGGGCTCAGAGATTCCACATCGGGGGGAGGGGGGCAGGGAGAGGGGCTCAACCTTACCTATGGGGGGGATCCCCTATCATTATTACTATGATAATAGTTCATTTTATGTTTCTGTTAATGATCAAATATGCACAGACAGATGTGCAAGGAACAGCAAAGCAAATCATTTCATTCTCGGATGCTAAATACATGCATCTTTCAAGGGGTGAGGAGAAGAGAGCTGCACTTTCACATCTTTTTGAGATCTCACTTTATGAACATTGTGTTAATAGTCACTAAAAACTGAACAGGAATCCTTCTGTAACTCATTGGTGTTAATGCTGAATCTGTCAGTGAGTGAAGTAGCTGCAGAGCAACATGAGGTGCTGAGGGAGCTATTTCTACAATTTTCCCACCACCTGTCAGCCGGAGTTTGAAGGGTGTATCAGAATCTTGAACCTGTAGAACTTGTAGACTATTAGTAGCTCGTGCCATTGCTGCAGCAGTCAGTACTTATGTGTAATGTCCATACTTTGTAAAACAAATAAGTGAATACATCTTTTGGTGTCTTCTCAGCCAACATGGCTGTGTAGGGGTGAATGTATCTCTGTGTGGCTTGGGAGCAGGGTAGCAAATTCATTCTTTTATTGGAATGTTTTTGGACAAAAATACCTATGTATTCCTCAGGTAGCAGCTTATAGAATCTTTTTCAGTTCCTTTTTAAAACCATAGGTATCATGCACATGTATTTCTCATTTTTGTTTTTGCGTAATTTTATACTTATTTCCAATCCATTGAGAACAGTATCTGTTTTATTACAAAGTTACATAGAACGACCATAGGCCCATTATGCTGGAAACTTTTTGATGTGTGCTTGCCTGATCCTGATGTAACTATTGTGTGGTTCATACTGTTTTTCAATATGTTTGTTTCCTTGTTTTGTCTGGGATTTTACAGCTTACATCATATATTTGCACATAATTATACACGGACACATTTTGGTATTCAAGTGGTTCCCAGTTAGTTAGTTTTTCAGATAACTAATAAGCTGGCACCAAACACTTCACCGGCAGGAAGAATTTCACATCTGTCTTTTAAACTGTGCACTTCAATATTTAGATATAATTGATATAATAAATATAATAGAGATATATTTTTCCCAAGGCCAACATCTCTCTTAAAGTTACAAGTGTCAACCACAAAATGTGAAAATCACCTTTTTTGCAGACACAAAAAAATTGAGACCGGGCCTCAACCCTGCTGAAAATATATCCCTTAAATTCGCCACCAATCATTTTACAAAGGACATTATTAGAGGTTGTTTTCACAGCATTTATTTAAGAGAGTTGATACAGGAATAAATCAATTCAAATAAGATGCAAAATGGTACCTTGGAAATATGAATATTCACACACTTGCAGTAACTAGAGGTACCACAGACAACCTTGTCAACATCCCGTAACTTCAATTTATGAGATTGTAAATTGTTATAACAAAGGTAATATTTAAGCATCTCTAAATCTGTGTAGAAATAAAATTTAAAAAATACCAAGGACTTTTTGGAAGAATGGCAGTTATAATTTTCCTTAAGATACAAGTATATTTCCATTCAACTGTATCTTCACTGTAGAGAGAAGAAGAAATTGGGTTGTTCTGAGACAACAATATTTGTTTTTCATAATGTCTTATAGTACACTACGCACAAAAGGAACATTTAAAATTTGCATCATGTCATGAAATATTACACAGTTTGTGTTATCAAGGTTTCATAAAGATGGATGATATGTGGAATAACAGTTTAAGACACTGCAAATGTACTCTCCAATTAGAGCAACCAAAAAGAAACCCTTTTGTGAGGGGGGACTAATCCTAGATCCATGACACTTCGGTATCAGTATTGCTGGGTGCTATTGGCCTAATTTCCAGAGGAATTGGAGTCAATGGAAACTATAGGTCCTCAGCATCTCTGAAAATCTGGATATGTCAAAAGTGTGTGTGGAATCCTATGATTCACACAAATTATTTGTTAAAAAACTAGTTCTATACTATGTCTTTCATCTGAATGTTTTGCAAGCATGCACAATGTGTCTCCAAAAAGCAATATGGAATAAATGCCACATTGTTGTACTGCAACTCCATAAGGCACTGAAGGGACTAGTGGCCACAGCCTTCTTCATTGTAACTTCTATGTGATAATGGACTTTGATGTATTATCCATTGGTTGAACCCACAATGATAGGGCCTGCTGATTAATTTTAAAAAGTGTAATGAAAAATAAAAAAAAAAATAAGAGAATTGACACAATTAATTGTAACAGCTCCACCATGAATCAATCATTTTCAAGATGACTCTTGCATTATAAAAGCCCTTCCCTTACAAGTAAGGATAACCTAAGAGGATCCATATTGTCTACAAAGTATAATTTTTCCACCAATAAAATAAAATGTCAAGTTCTAGACCAACTCTGGCAAGTCAGTTTCAGGCTATCTTCCCAATGATGTAAATAAGAGCTTTTCCTGAGTGAAAATGTTAGCATTTTGCCCCATATTGATAGCAATATATGTGTGACTTTTAGTCATAAAATTTGCTTATTTTAAAAAGGAATGCATGTAGAAGACTGAGTAAAATGTGAGTGCCTAAGTTTCTTTGTAAGTTAATGGAAGTTAGGCACCTAGTTGCCTTTGTAAATCCAGTAGGTGCCTATCTGTATCTTTAGGCACCTACATATGTTGGAAAATGTTCCTGGAGGGATTTTGAAAAGCAAGGTTTGTGTCTAATTCCCACTGAAATCTTAGTGTTTAGGTGAAAAATCGCTCTAACCATTTATCTGCATCTTTAGGCACCTTAAATTCCTTAGAAAATCTGGTCCTTTGGTCCTTTGATCCTAAATCACTTAGGTGCTTTTGAAAATTTACCTCAAAACGTAAAAATATAATAATAGTAACTAGTGCTTCTATAGCATTTTCCTTTGTTGATCTCAGAGTGCTTTAAAGAGGGGAGCAGACGTTGTTATGATCATTCTACAGGTGAGGAAACATTCTGAGCCAAATCCACAGCTGGTCCAGAGAGATTAAGTACTTTGCTCAAGAGCATTCAGCAAGTTTATTGATAGAGCTGGGAACAGAACCCAAAGGTTTGGATAATTATCCAAATTTGCTAGTATTTATCCCCCTGTGACAGGAGCCCTGGGGTGCAACCTGGACTGTGGGACTGCTGAGCCCTCTGTCCCTCCAACCTGGGGTGCCTCTGACACTGTGATGCTTTGTCAAGCCACATATCTCTGGCAGGTTCTGCACTTACACAGACACACACAACCCAGTTACATGAATGATCTCTCCCAGACACTGATGGATCATCAAAAGGGAGACTCCAGCCAATTTCCCTCATGTCCCTAGCCTTGCATCCCAGAACTTTTATATGTTGCACTGGTCAGAAGCCTGATCAATATAAGTTCATTAAATTCACCACTCCCTCAGTGTGGAATGGATACACAGTAGCCTTTGTAAACTGAGCTGAGATTTCCCAAGCACTTCAACCAAAACACGCTGTTTTAGGTAAAATATAAAACAGATTTATTAACTACAGAAAGACAGATTTTAAGTGATTATACATAGCAAGCGTAGAGATCAAAGTTCGTTACCTAAGAAATAAAAAATAAATTCACTGTCTAAATTTTACAAACTAAACAGGATTTGAATCAAGCAGTCTCTCATCCTGACAGATGGTATAAACAGGTTTCAGTTCCTCAATACACAGACTGCTAGGCTGGGACCCCTTTCCCACATTCAAAGGCTTTGTCCTCCAGACGTTTCTTCCGGGTGTTGAGTTGAGAGGAGGGGGGAGAGAGAAGCCAAGTGATGATGTCACTTCTCCTCTTTTATATTTTCTTCCAGCTTGCTGGAAATATCTTTGCTCTGACATGGGTTAATCCACCCCCAATGTGTATGTGCTTCCTCTGAGAAATCTCCAGCTGGCTTCTTTTCTTGATGGGTGTTGATGAGCCATTAGTGCTGTCTGCCTTCTCCATTGTTGTACTTGAAAGGCTGGTTGTGGGTGTTCCCAACCTCAGAACATATTTCAGTAACATATACAGCAATACTTCATAACCTCACATATAATGATAGCACATACAATCCAACAGGATAGTAATGTTCAACAGGTCAAAACTTTTAAAATGATACCTCACAAGGCATACTTTGGACAAAACATATCATAATCATACCACCACGGTGAATATGGGAATTCCAGGGTTTTGCTTTAAGGTATAAAGTGTCATACACCCCACCTAGCCCAATCTACCTTCAGCAATTCCATAATTAGGACTTGAAACTTTAAACAAAAAAAATGTGGAAACATGTTTATTGGTAACAAGCCCACCACTTGCATTGCATCCTTAACTTACAGTTGCTCGTTTGTGACGAGGCACTGCAATACAGTGCATGTTATACAATGTCCTGAGCTCTCTGCATTTTCTACAGATAAGTGCAGCATACTGAACTAAGGAGGAGTGCTGGGTTTTTTGTCCATTTTCTTAGTTTCTTTCCCGCCATAAATATTATTTGAAAGGTGAGGTTTCTGTCTTTTTCTCTCTCCTCCTGTGTTGCTCCTACAGTCCAATATATATATTGTTCCACATTGGAATAGTTACTTAGGCAGTAAACCCATCTGGGCATGGGACATCTTCTTGTTCTGTGTTTAGGCAGTGCCTGGCAGAATGGGATTCTAATCAAATAATACATGAGAATAATTGTCAATACACTATGTTTTGAGGTGAGAGGGAAATGAACCTGTAAGATGCAACCAGTTTCTGAAATCTTTGCTTTATTTTTAACAGTATACACAGATATATTGGTCTATTATCCATCAGAATTATTTTCTGATTAGCCAGTTGCACTATTACTATCTGCTAATCATGCTCGGGACTGGACTCGCTCTCAAACAAAACAAAACAAACTGTAGTGGAAGCGGAAGTCTTGCTGAGATATCAGGATATGTGAAGAACTGGTGTGTTCCTCTCGTGTCTTATTTTCCATCAGAGAGACATTTTAATCAATATATTGTTAAACCCATTGGCTTTCCATCTGCCGAATGATTCGTAGGGATAAGTTACATACAGTTTACTCCCTAACACACTTGAATGAAATCTTTGACTATTAAAGGAAGGCAGAACATGGGATTCACTGGCAATCCATTACAAATCAAGTAAAAGAATACTGTAACTCAAATGATTACATTTTTGATAGAAGACTGCCAACTGGATCAGTATGTGTTTGAAAAATCTGTGCACCTCATAAGCAAAGCAAATTGCACTGATCATCTCTTGCTGCTGGAAGTTATTATTGTACTGTTCCTCTATAAAAGAGATAAAGTTCTTACCACTGCAGGGAAAAAATACTCTGGAACACATAAATAACAAATACCATGGGTGAGCTTGGGTGTGGACATATCTCTTAGAGTATATTAGGGGTTTCCCATTTGCAGTGGAAGTGAAAGAACAACAACTACGCTTCACTTTTTGGATCTCTTCCATCATACTCCAGAGACTATATATTTGTACCATAAGGTGCCCCTGACAGCATGTATTAGTTTCTGGTGTAGTATAGATGAGACTCTGCATTAGCAGTGGTAAGCATTACAGAAGTACTGTTTGTGGTGTACAAAGTCAAAAGAAATAAAGATTTGGCTTTTTACTCAGTATTATTTATGGCAGTTACAAAAACAAGAAAGGAAAGAGCACACATTGCATTTATTGTGTAAGGAAATAATAGAGAAAGTTAATATGCAAGAAAAGAAAGAAGAATTGCAATCCTAAAAGTCTCACAAGCAGTTGGAAGTTCATGATGTCTTTTGGGAGACAGACAGACAAGAAAATATGCACCAAAGCAACTGCTTGGCAAACTGCCAAAGGGAGTCTTGTTCAGAAGGATAGAAGACATCACAAGATAATCCCTGATTTAGTCTTTGACAGGTCGGCATCTCAGCATTCTCCACTGTATGAGATATTATATGCTGACTTCAGCATGGGAGCACTGAAATTGGGGCATGACTACACATTTCATTACAGTCTCTGATTTTCGGGTCGTTATGAGAACAAGTTTGATTTTTTTCTACCTACATGTAATAAAAGTCTAACATAAAGTTATGTCTTGAATAATCATTTCATCCTGATACATTTTTACAATCAAAAAGCAGTGATTGGGCCCAGGAACTGTTGATTCTTCCACACTGGCAATATCATTGGATTCAAAACAGCAGTAAAATTGTTTTCCTAACCAGTCAACCATTTTTTGTACACTAACCATGAGCAGGTTGTAAAAAACAATGTAACACTTGATGGAGCACAGTGGCAGCAGTAGCAGCTTATAGTAGCACAAAGATCAGCCGTTTTGCCTGATGCTTGTAATTTAAGTTCACAGATAAGGGGCAAAGTTGTAAAGTACTAATATTTAGGACAAGCGCAAACTAGCAACTTCTGAGTGTAAAGATAAAGGAAAAAGAGCCACAAAAAATAGGAAAGGAAGAGCAACATTTTGGAGATATGCTGTAATAGTAAGGGGCAAACAACAAACACAGATGTAAACTTTAGATAATAATGATGCTTATAGCTTTCAGAAATGTTTATCATTAACTAAATGTATTTGTGTTTCTTGAAGTTGAAAGGGACTCTATCAACTCAATATTTTCTGTAAAAGTGAACCCTAAGATTGCTCTAACTGAAAGGTATCAATGACTTCAATGTTTCTTTTAAAAATTGTTAATTTATTTACTTTGTGCATTTGACAGCAGTCCATGTATAGTCAGTTTCACTGATTTCTTCATGGTACATGCCCTTGCCAACTTCTGCCAGAAGGGGTTTACCAGTAGCAGCATCACAGTAAAGCAGAAAGCAAAAAAGTAACAGGCAGAAGAGGGCACAGAAAGAAAGTGGCAAAGGGATGGGCCCAAATAAGTGTGTGGGTTTGCTCTCAGGCCTCCTCAAAAGACCATTTTCTAAGCATCAACAAGGGAACTATAAAGTTATAACTATAAATTTATGTTGTACTTTTGTTTAAGGATTTTTTTAAAAATTAGTATCTTTTCCTCCTTCTAACCCTGTGATCTGTTACCTCAGCGATGCTGGAGGAAGCTATTTATCAGGGAGACAGCTGTTGGTCATAGAGGAAGAGTTTACAACCACAGAGATTATGCACCCAAAGTGAGGGAACATTGAAAAGGGAGCAGGGGAGAGATGAAGGAGGGAGGGAACAAAACGGTGAGGAGAGGGGGAAATGTAAGGAAAATGGGAGAAATTAAAGGGGAAAGGCCAAAGAAGATTGTTTCTTCTCCACATTTCCACACAAAGGACAGAGGAGGGAATCACAGATGTGATCTGAAATTGTTGAATTCCCCACATATGTAAAAGTGTAGGGGGAATAAATACAATGAAATTAAAACCTTGCTGTTCTGTTTTACTGTAGCACTTTGGTGGGAGGTTGGCTAAAAGAGTGCAAAGGATTTCGGGATACAGAATACTAAGGATTCTGGGACAAGAGGTTATGAGAGAAAAAAGTGGTGGTTTTGGTATGGTGGCTGATCAAAGGTTGAGAATCTCTGGTGTAGATTGAGACATTCTATAGTTCAAATGGATCTAAATTATTCATGGCCAGACACCAAAAATTTGTAATATACCTCCAAAAGTTTAAATGCTTACTGGACTAGAAATCACAACTAAATAATATCTCTTGATATTTCCTGTACTATATTTCCTGGGTTGCCAGGGTGAGATATAGTGTCAGCACATTACTTGACTTGCAAAAAAATGTGTGCAGACATAAATTTGCACGTTCTGCTACAAATTAAATCTATATTCTTTATTCAGTCTTTGGGAAGAACTTCTATTGAGATCTCTTCCAAACTTAGACTGGGAGCAATTATATGACCCTGAAATTGTAAGTTAAGGAAATGTCTTCAGAACACAGCCTCCAGGCATTTTTCTTTAATCTATTGGAGGGAACCCCAAATGAATCTTAACTATATGTGTGATACAACTGCACTACTGGATTTTTTTGTAAAGATCTCTGAGGAGAGCATTCAAGATAATTTAAGATTTGAATTGTTCCTGTCTTTGCTACCAGGATCAAAAATATGAAATTAAGTGAAAAAAAAACTTGTCTTTTTTCACCATTCTGTACTTTTAGGGCCTTTCAAATAAAGAACCAAAACAAAAAAAAAGTGACCCTACTATTTTAGCCCTCTGATGATCATTTATAAGAGGGGGAGAAATGTACTGCTTTTCTTTCACAAAACTTTAAATTTAGGAAGAAGTATCAGGACATTTTACACTGAAACCTAATGGCCGTAAGGTGTTTCAATTTTCTTTGCTAATGCTTGACTATCACAATTCACTGAAGTACTATGATGGCTTTGCTAATGAAGCAGAAATAACAACCCCCAAATCTCATTCTTTAAGCCAAGAAAGGATCATGGAATATTTTTATACAGAAATTGCTTTGAAATGTGTTTGGTCTTGTTCTCTGGCCCTTAAAATATTGAATGCTACAGGGAAATGGTATCTCAGGGGACAGCTGCAAGTCATACTTGAAGTATTTCTCAGTTAGTGAAGCAAAAGAATTTCTGTGCTAACAAAGTAAGAACTTGTAACTATTTTTTATTATTAAATGAACTTGAATTTTCACGCTTTCGCCTTTCCAAAATTATGGTACTAGTTTCCAGTCACTTTAATATGTTTTAAATTAATCATGGGAACTATGCCTGAATAACTGAAGATCAATAAGGATTTATAATTTTTCTGTCTCAGAAAAAAACCTCAACAACAATAATAATGAAAGAGATGGTTTCAGATTTGGCTCTGTCATTGTATAGTTCTACTAAATTTTGAAATTGTGAAATTAGTGTTTCTTGAAGGGCAAATTTTTTCAACTACGCCTCTACCCCGATATAACGCGGTCCTCGGGAGCCAAAAAATCTTACTGCGTTATAGGTGAAACCGCGTTATATCGAACTTCCTTTGGCCTCAAGCATTTCCGTTATTAATAGTCACTTCCTGCCCCGACTGACCCCTCAGAACCCCCAACCCATCCAACCCGCCCCGCTCCTTCTCCCCTGACTACCCCCTCCAGAGACCCCCACCCCCATCTAAGCCCCCCTGCTCCTTGTTCCCTGACTGCCCCCTCCAGAAACCCCCCCAGTCCCTAATCACCCCCAGGACCCCACCCCCTACCCAACCCCCCTGCTCCCTTCCCCTGACTGCCCCGACCCCTATCCACACCCCCGCCCCCTGACAGGCCCACCAGGACTTCCACACTCTATCCAATGCCCCTGTTCCCTGTCCCCTGACCACTCCACCCCCAGAACCTCCAAACCATCCAACCCCCCTTCCCCCGTCCCCTGACCTCCCACCGAGACCCTCTGTCCCTTATCCAACCCCTCGGCCCCAGCCCGGCACCCTTAACACGCTGCTCAGAGCAGCGTGTCGGAGCCAGACACGCTGATGCGCTGATCCGCCGGAGCACGCAGCCCCGCCCCTCCAGAGCACTGCTTTACCGCATTCTAGCTAAATTCGCGTTATAACGGGTCGTGTTATATTGGGGTAGAGGTGTACTTATTTTTTAAAGGAAAGATTCTAATATCCTTATTCACATTGAGCAGAGCATTTCTTGGTTAATGGTCCCATTGATTTCAATGAGACTATTTAAGAGGAAGTTACTACTCAAAGGCTCAGTTATTTTCAAACGCACTAAAAGGACAGTATGGACAGATGTTTGGCTGTGTGTGTGTGTGTGTGTGTGTTTCCTGTGGGCTATTTTAGCTTTGCGCAGACAGTTGGCACAGTAGATCTTGAGCGAATGGCCCAATGACCATAAAATTCCTTAAGGTACAAAGGTACCCCCCAGGTTTATTGTTGATGAAGCATCGTAATACCACCTGGCAGACTTTACAAGGATACTAAGACATGTATACCTGTGACAATGGATGCAGCTTAGTCAGTGGCAGGACTTTCCGCTGCCCCCTAGGCTGGCCAAGATACTCCCTCTAAGATACATTTTTATACCCTCATATAAACAAGTTACGTACTGTTATCCTGACCTTATCTTTTAGAGGGGTCAGTGTGTTCCTTTTATTCTTGGGGAATGTGTTTGTACCATCCTTGATATTGGTATGTTCTGGTACCACTTGATATTGTGTTCGTGTGAGTATTGTGTGCCTAGCACTTCTTAGGAATGTGTATTTCTGCAATATCAGCCCTGTTCTTGCCAGATTCTGTGAGCAGGTCCTGCCTTATACCAGGCTTCTGATACAAAGGCTTATGTCTCAGGTTCTCTTCCTACTACAAACAGATTTACACTATTAATTAAAAGAAAACTACACCGTCCATATGTGCATGTTTGTGATTTAGTGTAACATTTTCTGAACAGCATGCACTGGAATGGACCTCCTGTGTCATCAAGTCTACTCCCCTACTATCGCAGGCAATAATCCCCTTCACAAGCTTATCAAACACCTATCTCAAAACCAGTTCGCTTTCTTGCTGTCACTACTGCAATAATTCTTAGATTCCAAAGCCATAAGGGACCACTCTGATTATCTGATTTGACCTGCTGTATAACACAGGCCATAGAACGTCTCCAAACTAATTCCCAGCGCAGTAGTCTTAAACTCAGTTTACCTTAGGGCCAGTGCCAGTCCTCAAATCCTCCCAGTGGGCCAATAATGTCACTGAAGACGGTGTTCAGAAAAGAAAATATTTATATTGTATTTTTTATTTCAAATTTCTCAAAAATAATAAAACGGTCATACACTTTTATACAATTCTTCGCCTCCCAGAGAGTTTTTAACATTGGCAGAAACCTGGCAATGCTTCAGTCCTGTCAGTTTGTTGATATTTGGCCTCAATGACTGAGCAGTTGAAACCTTCAGGACTGCAGCAAGGTGGGCATCAGATAGTTGTGTTCGGTATTTTGCCTTGTTTATATTCATTGTGGAAAAAAATTGATGCTGCCTCCATGGCTGATTCTGCCTAGCATCTAGTGATGCTATCGCTGTCCCTCTCCCCCAGCCAATAGGAGCTGAGGGGCGGGGCAGCGCCTGCAGCAGACACTGCCAGCAGCGTGGCTGCATGCGTCTCTCCTCCGCAGGCCACAGGAGGACTTTGAGATCCCTGTCCTAGAGCATATTGTTTATAAAAACATCCAATCCTGATTTAAAATTTGTCAGTGATGATATGGGTAAATTGTTCCAATAGTTAATTACACTCAATGTTAAAAAATCTACACCAGAATTTGTCTAGCTTCAACTTGCAGCCATTAGATCATGCTATACCTTTTTCCATTAGATTGAAGACTCCATTATTAAATATTTGTTCTCCATGCTAGGTACTTACAGACTGTAATCAAGTCACCCCTTAACCTTCACTTTGTTAGGCTAAATAGATCAAGCTTCTTGATTCTATCACAATAAGGTTGGTTTTCTTATCCTTTAATTATTCTTGTGGCTCTTCTATGAACCCTCTCCAATTAACCAACATCCTTCTTGAATTATGGATTCCAGAAGTGGTCCCACCATTGCCATATACATCGGTAAAATAACCTCTCTACTTCTATTTGAGACTTCCCTGTTTATACATCCAAGGATTGATTTAGTTCTTTTGGCCACAGCATCACACTGGAAGGTCACGTTCACCAGATTTTCCACAATGACTCCTAAATCTTTTTCAGAGTCACAACTTCCTAGGATAAAATCTCCCATTGCGTAGGTGTGGTCTACATTCTTACTTCCTAGATATATACCTTTGCACTTAGCCTGATTAAAACACACATCATCTGCTTGCTTACCAAGTGGCACAAATTACTCTGTAACTGTGACATGTTCTCTTTGTTATTTACCTCTCCTCCAATTTTTTTTCCTTTGTAAACTTTGTCAGTGATTATTTTGTTTTCTTCCAGGTCATTAATAAAAATGTTAAATAGCACAGGGCCAAGAACTGATCCCTGTTGGACCTCATTAGAAACACACAGATTTGATGATAATTCTCCTTTTACAGTTACATTTTCAGATTTTCAGACATGGCAGTTAGCCAGTTTTTACTCCATATAATATGTTAATTTTATATCTTGCTAGTATTTTTAAGCAAAATGTCATGCAGAACCAAGTCAAATACCTTACAAAAGTCTAAATATAATACATCAATGCTGTTACCTTTATCAACCAAACTTCTAGTCTCAACAAAAAAAGATGTCAAGTTAGATTGACAGGATCTATCTTTCACAAACTCATTTTAATTGGCATTGACTACATTATCCTCCTTTAACTCCTTATTCATTAAGTCCTGTATCAGCAATTTCATTATCTTGCTTGGGATTGATGCTAGACTGACAGGCATATAATTTCCAAGTGTATATTGTTTACCCTCTTATAAATATTGGCACAACATTCTTCCAGTCTTCTGGAACTTCCCTGGTGTTGCAAGACTGATTGAAAATCAACCTTAGTGGTCCAGTGAGCTCCTCAACCAGCTCTTTTAAAACTCTTAGTTGCAAGATATAAATACCAGATAATTTTAAAATGTCTAACTTTAGTAGCTGCTGTTTAACATCCTCCTGAAATAGTAGTGGAATGGAATGACTACATTATCTATGTTTTCCCAAATACAAAACAAAAATATTAGTGGAATACTTCTGCCTTTTCTGCATTATTATTGATAATTCTACCATTTCCATCTAGTAATGGACCAATATCTTGTTAGGATTCTGTTTGTTCCTAATATACTTAAACTTTTTATTTCCTTAACTCTGATAGCTATAGATTTCTCTTTGTGTCCCTTTGCTTCCCTCAATTTTCTGTATTTCCTAGCTTCTGATTTGTATTCCTTAGTATCAACTTCTCTTTTCTTCAATGTGTTGTATATTATTATTATTTTATATGTTATAGCTGCATTCACTTCCCCTTTAAACCAGGGTTTTCTTTTAAACTAGTATGGCTGCCTTCCTCGATTGTGGAAGTTTGGCTTTTCTGGTATCTAAAGTGTTCTTAAGCAATTCCCAAACATCATTCACATTTTTTTCTGATTACATCCTTCCTCCCAACTGATCTGGCTCATAATTGTTTTCAACTTTGAGAAATTGGCCCTTTTAAAGCACTATCTATCTATCTATCTATCTATCTAGATAGATAGATAGATAGTGCTTTCCAATTGATATATATATATATATCACTGGTATGGACTTTATTCTGTTTGTACATTTTAAATGTGATCAAGTCATAATCACTTGTACCTAAGTTACCTTTAATTTTAAGTTCTGTGATCAGTTTGTGTGTATCTGTCAAGACGAGTTCTAATTTAGAATTCCCCCATGTGGGACGTGACACTTTTTGAGTTAGGAAATTGTCATCTATAATATTTAGAAATGTCAAAGATGTTTTAATGCTGGCAGCATGAGACCTCCAGCACATGTCACTCAAATTGAAGTCCCACAGCCTTTTTTCCTACACATTATAGATAGTTGCATAAGTAACCTGGCATTGTGTAGTGTGATATGGTGGTCTGTAGCAGTATTACCCCATCTTGGGCTTTATCTGTTAGGACATAGATCCATAAGCATTCAAGCTCATTTTCTTCTCGGTTATTGATGACTCGGAAACAGGTTAGGTCATTTTCAATATAAAGTGGCACCCCCACACACACCCCATTGTAACCATTGATTTTAACATTCCAACCATGGGACTCATCCAGCCAGGTTTCAGTCATACCAACTCGATCAAATCTATGCTCATAAATAAGCAATCCCAATTGCTCTTGTTTGTTACCCAGGCTCCTATTAGAAAGATCCTGAACCTCACTCCTCACCTGCTTAGAAACCTTCTAATTTCCAGCATAAATTGTTCAGAGTGAGTTTATACCCATTTGTTTTTTTTGCCAACACTATCTTTTAGCTTAAATAGCTCTGCTACCTCCCTCCTGTTATTTACCTCTGAAGTATTTGTAGAGAGCAATCACATCCCCTTTCAGCCTTCATTTTGCTAGGCTGAGCAAGCCAAGCTCTTTTAGTATCATTTCATAAAATAGGCTCTCAATTCCCCTGATCATCTTAGTAGTCCTTCTCTGAACATGCTCTAGTTTGAATTCAGCTTTCTTGAACGTGAGTGACCAGAATTATACATAATATTCTCAGTGAGGTCATATCAGTGACTAATACAATGGTATTAATATTTCTCTGTCTGTACCAGAAACATCTCACCTGATACATTCTAGGATTACTTTTGCCTTTTTTCATGGCTGCATCAAAAATCTATTGAAAGGATATAATTTCCTATTAAAATAGGCAGTTTAATAATTTCTATAGAGTTCTCCAACATTTCTGTAGAACTCTTATGAAGGTATCATACTAAATTGATAGGATAGATCTATAGATGTGAGTCTTCAGTGTTATACCAATAAAATAAAAACCAGCAGGATCTTATTAAAGGGGAAAAGACAAAATACCACATTTATTGTGAATACAGAAAGAATCATAGTAAGCAGTTAGTTATAGCTATAACATTCCATTCAATTTCATATTTATTCACACATTCATTCATACAAACACACACATGCACACAGATTCTGCAAGGTTGTTATCATAGTTAGCAGCCTTAGAGTTGCTTATGCCAAGCCACTGGCCAGGTGGCCTGGACATGAGGAGGGAGCAGGGCTTCGTCAGATGCACATCTGATGCTCCTGGAAGCTGGTTTGCAGAATCAGACCCCAAAGTTCTTACTTTCCAGAGTCCATTTTTTATAGGAATTTCTTCCTATGTCAGTCTATGGGAATCGCTTCATCATGCTGTTGCTGAATCAATCAGCAGATGTCACATTCCTGACGGCTCCGTGCTGCCAGATGTTATCTTGTTCTTTGGTTCTCCCATTCTTGAGGCTGTTGGGTGGATTCCAGTCTGCCCTCCCAGGGTCCTCTGGTTATTTCCACTTGACGCCTTCTTTAGCCGATGGACACTGGATTCTTAGGCTGGCACCTCCCTGATCATTCAGTTATTATCCACACCAGGCATCCATCCACATACATCCTCTATCTCTATTTTAATCACAATTGTTAACAAAGCGAGATGAATACAACAAAAGGGCGGGGAGTCTCTGGGTGCTGTTTCTATTGTTACAGAGTATTGCTTTGAGTCTCTCTCTGTGTGAGTAGTTGTTGTTACAAAGAATTGCTTTGAGAACAGACTCTGTCTTAGAATGTACTAACACAATTAGCAGCTTGCAAGTTTCACACATGGAGAGAAACAGTACCAAAAACCAAGAGACCTCTTAATTAGTAATACCCTGGAATTTAAACTATGGGGAATCAAACTCATTTTGGATTTTAATACAGAACTTCTTTAATATGATCCAACATCAAATGCGAGTGAGTAACTCACTACTCCAGCTAGTTATTTTCTGATTACCATTTACCTGTTGTTGCTTAATCCTCATTATGGATTAGATTATGACAATATGTTCTGTCATGAGATCAAATAGGTTCCCACTGCAGTGAGGGAGTAAACCAGGGTAGCTCTGTCCCTAGTATGACTAACCTTCCCAATGTGCTGCGGGGAGGTGGTGGGGAGAACCAATTCAAGACTCTGCCCACTTCCTGGCCCCTATGTGTGCCAGGGGACATACCTGGCACAAGGGAGTAAAAAGGTGCCTTACATTGTGTAATTTTTGTACTGGTATTTTTAATACATCTAAATTTAAGACCTGAATGGAAATAATGGACACTTTTCTATCCCAGAAATATTATCCTGCTGTTTGGATGTATGCATTCTAAACATTAAAGCTTGCTGAGTGACATTTGAAATATAAAAGTAAGGATTATACATCTTTGATGTGCTTTGCTTGTACTCATTTCCAACAAGTCATTTAACTGTAAGTGCATATGTAATGCCAACAGACCCCGGTCGTTAACAGGCAGGATCGAACCGGAGACCTCTGGAGCTTAGTGCATGACCTAAAAGCCAACTGGACTAAAAGCAGACTCGTTTTATCTCTCTCTTTACGTGGTCTTGGTGCCACTAGATGGGACAGAACACCACACCCAGGAGGTGTGTGGGTTACATACTTCCCCTAGCTGAGGAAGCGCATCCAGAACTTCAGAGATTTCCCAGTCAGAAGTCCAGATGAGCCCCCGCTTGTAATGCCGACAGACCCCAGTCGTCAGTAGGCAGGCTCGAACCTGGGCTCTCTGGATCTTAGTGCATGAGCCTCTACCGCATGAGCTAAAAGCCAACTGGCTGTTAGCCAAGGCTGTAAAGCAGACTCATTTTTAAGTGGTCTCAGTGCCACTAGATGGGACAGAACACCACACCCACGAGGTGTGTGGGTTACACATATTTAAACTCTCAAAACTGGAGACTCTCATACAAAACCGATCTTCCACACAAACTTCCACATGGCTGGACTTTACAAAAACAAGACAAGCCATTTACAAAGCACACTTCACTTCTCTACAGAGGAAAAAGGACAGTAAACTATCTAAACTCCTACATGCCACAGGGAGCTACAATAGTGGTACCCTCAACTCACCTAACAATATTATTAATCTATCCAACCACACACTTAGCCCGGCAGAAAAGTCTGTCCTATCTCGGGGACTCTCTTTCTGCCCCACCACTGCCACGAATATGATACAGTTCTGCGGTTATCTGGAAGCCTACTTTCGTCGTCTCCGACCCAAGGAATATTTTCAACACACCACTGAACAGTGCAGTGACCTACAGGAATCCTCCTACCAACACTACAAGAAGAAGAATTCTGCTTGGACTCCTCCTGACAGTAGAAATGACAGACTGGACTTCTACATAGAGTGCTTCCGCAGATGGGCACAGGCTGAAATTGTGAACAAACAGCATCACTTGCCCCATAACCTCAGCCCTACAGAATGCAACGCCATCCACAGCCTCAGAAAGAACTCTGACATTATAATCAAAGGGGCTGACAATGGAGGTGCTGTAGTCATAATGAACAGATCGGATTATGAACAGGAGGCTGCCAGGTAACTCTCCAACACCACATTCTACAGGCCACTATCCTCTGATTCCACTGAGGAGTACCAAATGAAACTACACCAGCTACTCAAGAAACTCCCTGCTACAGCATGGGAACAAATTCACATGGACACACCCCCAGAGCCCTGACCAGGGGTATTCTATCTGCTACCCAAGATCCATAAACCTGGAAACCCTGGATACCCCATCATCTCAGGCATCGGCACTCTTGCAGCAGGATTATCTGGCTATTTGGACTCTCTCCTCAGACCCTACACTACCAGCACTCCTAGCTATCTTCAAGACACCACCGACTTCCTGAGGAAACTATCGCATTGGTGATCTTCCTGAAAACACCATCCTGGCCACCATGGATGTAGAAGCTCTTTACACCAATATTCCACACGAGGATGGAATACAAGCTGTCAAGAACATTATCCCTGATGAGGCCATGGCAGACCTGGTGGCTGAGCTTTGTGACTTTGTCCTCACCCACAACCATTTCAGATTTGGGGACAACTTATACCTTCAAGTCAGTGGCACTGCTATGGGTACCCGCATGGTTCTACAGTATGCCAACATTTTTATGGCTGATTTAGAACAACGCTTCCTCAGCTCTTGTCCCCTAGCGCCCCTCCTCTACTTGCGCTACATTGATGACATCTTCCCATGGGTCCATATGATGAAGGAGGCCCTTGAAGAATTCCATCTGGATTTCAACAACTTCCACCCCACCATCATCCTGAGCCTGGCCCAGTCGACACAAGAGATCCACTTCCTGGACACTACAGTGCAAATAAGTGATGGTCACATAAACACCACCCTATACCAGAAACCTAATGACGACTATACTTACCTACCTGCCTCCAGTTTCCGTCCAGGACACATCACATGACGCATTGTCTACAGCCAAGCCCTAAGATACAACCAAATTTGCTCCAATCCCTCAGACAGAGACAAACACCTACAAGATCTTTATCAAGCATTCTTAAAACTACAATATCCACCTGGGGAAGTGAGGAAACAGATTGACAGAGCAAGACGGGTACCCAGAAATCACCTACTACAGGCCAGGCCCAAAAAGGAAAATAACAGAACACCACTGGCCATCTCATACAGCCCCCAGCTAAAATCTCTCCAGCACATTATCAACAATCTACAACCTATCCTGGAAAATGATCCCTCACTCTCACAGACCTTGGGAGGCAGGCCAGTCTTCACTTACAGACAGCCCCCCAATCTGAAGCAAATACTCACCAACAACTACACACCACACCACAGAAACACTAACCCAGGAACCAATCCCTGTAGCCCAAGGAATGGTAACATACAAAAGCCAGTGGGAGAACATTTCAATCTTCCTGGACATTCTATAACAGATTTAAAAGAAGCTATACTTGAACAAAAAACCTTCAGAAACAGACTTCAAAGAGAAACAGCAGAACTAAAATTAATTTGTAAATTTAACACCATTAATTTGGGCCTGAAAAGGGACTGGGAGTGGCTGGCTCATTACAAAAGCAGCTTTGCCTCTCCTGAAATTGACACCTCCTCATCTATTATGGGGAGTGGACTACATCCACCCTGATCGAATTGGCCCTGTCAGCACTGGTTCTCCACTTGTGAGGTAACTCCCTTCTCTTCATGTATCAGTATAATAATGCCTGCATCTGTAATTTTCACTCCATGGATCCAATGAAGTGGGTTCTAGCCCACGAAAGCTTATGCCCAAATAAATCAGTTAGTCGTTAATGTGCCACTGGACTCCTTGTTGTTTTTGTGGATACAGACTAACACAGCTACCCCCTGATACTTGACATATTTAAGTGATTATCTCTTATTGATTATTTTTGAGTATTTCTGAATAACCAAGTCTTCCAGTTGTTTCAAAACCAACACCCATAGTTTCTTTCTTGTTAGCACCATACTAACTGCTTCTGTGCACGTATTCCTACGGCTATCATTATTAATCATGAAAAAATAGTTTTAGTAGTGAGGATTGAAATGCAGAATTACAACATGGCAGGCTACCATTTGCTTTCTAATAGCATATACAAATATGTTTACCACAGTTCTCTGTCTGAGCCAAGGACTGAGTTTTGAAAGTGACAATTGTAATCTGAATGTTCATGTCATATTGGGAGTGAGGAATTGGAGAAGAGGTGTTAAATCTTCTCTTGCATAGTATACTAATCACTGGCTTATTTTGTATTTTGTAGTAGATGAGTTGGTCTCAATATATTAGAGGAGCAAGGTGGATGAGGTAATATCTTTCGTTGGACTAACTTCTGGTGGTAAGAGAGGGAAGCTTTTGAGTTAAATCTGTTCCATCTTGTATTTATCTGCAGCACTCTGAGTACATTTCCCACACCTGATAAGCTCCGTGTGAGCTCGAATGCTTGTTTCTCTCACCACAATTTGGTCCAATAAAAGGTATTACCTCACCCATCTGGGCTTTTATTAGGCAGGTCACTCTGGTAACAGCAGATCTTGTATCTTATAAACATTGAGCACCAACAATTCCTATGTTTAAAATTGTGCTGGACTGAAAAAAACAAGGAGATTCAAAGCTAAGTCTCAAGCTGACACTTCAGCTGTGCATTTATCTATTTAAAATTTTTTTCCTCACATTATTTGCCTTGTGATGAGATACAAGTCTTGTTTCTATGCATGTCCCAGGGGGACAGCAATCATAAAATCTTATGCCAGCCTACTTCAATATGATGCAAACAATCAATACAGAAGATTCAGTCTATGAAACAGCAGCCAGCCAACAACACTGAATAAATACAATTTCAGCTCATTTAACATTGACCAACGTTTTTAAAATGAAGGCTTGAATTGCTTTGAGAATTAAACAATATTCAGTGTCCTTAATACAAATTTATCCTCTAAAGAAAAATCCAAGTTACAATTAAAACTGAATGAAGGACAGAATTATTTTTTAGATCATATTTCTTGTTAGATTGCAAACACTTAGGAGTAGGGATTATGTTGTTTTATACGCGGGTGTCACACTTAATAATGGAAAGTGTGTTCGGCTTGATATTTTGAACTTCTTGGCTTTTGTCAGTCACTATTTAAAGGGGACTTTTTAGGCATATATCCAATTATCCTCTGGTTAACCTTTGCATGTCAGCAGTGCTAGTGCAGCTACAATCACCACAGGATGTTACATCAGAATAAAACAACTTCTTACATGAAAGGCTCTTTATCGAAGAGACTAGATGTTTGTGAATTTAAATCTAGATTACCTGCAACATAGACACTAATAGCTCTTTCAGATTTCGCATTTGAACAACAGAGAAGTTGCTTATCATCATTATCAGATTGACCACCAGCAACTATCTTACCTCTGTTCCCCTGTAGGTACAGTTCAAATAAATGAGAAAGGCCCTAAGGGGAAGATATTGCCTAAACTGAACAAAATCACAATTTCCCTTTAGGTTATATATATATATATATAATATGATCTAAAGGGAAATTATATAGGCCCCGATACTCAGCTGTATTGGGATTGCTTTACACAGTCCCAGAACTGGCATAGCTGGCATAGGAGTGTCACTTTTGGGTAGAGAGATATTCTAATAGCATAGAGACCCATAACCACCATCTTCCCTATGGCTGACATCACTGGAGGAAAAGGTGCTTGATGGGTCTAAAAGCAATCATCCCACCCCCCATTCTTGTTATGCACTCTGTGGCCAAAACCAAAAACTCCATCAGCCAACTGTGTGAGATTATACTGCTTCAGGTTTGCTTAAATTAAAGAGAGAGAAATAGAGAGCAAGAGAGGGAGCGCTGATGCTCTATCATTGAAAAAAAGTTGCAAGAAATTGGTACATCTTCTGAAGTAACAGGACAAAGCAAGGCTACGTTTTATAAGCAGTGTGCTGAAAACTTACACAGGAAACCTTCTTTAAAGTGTCTTCATCTTTATCTGCCCATAGGAGACTTCAGTAATCACAAAGGCTCCCTTTGCATGGTAGAGGAAGCATGGTTAACATTTTAAGACAGAGCTGCTAAGTGCAAGAGCACCATCTATTGGCTTTCAAGGAGTGGCACTGACCATGGCCAATCACAGCCAGTGCTGAACATCTGGAAATGGGAAAGGTGAACAAGGCAGAGGAGAGGAGGAATATAAAACAGATTTTAATTAAATGTTAATCATAGGCTGTCAAATGACATATTTCTTACAGGCATTCATGCTGGAAGTACAGCTGTATGCCCTTACATTAGTCCACAGTGAGCATTCAAAATCAAGACATTAAAGTAGTATAATAAATATTAGGTCTTTTTCTAAACCTGGGAAATATCCTGGGAATATCCTGATTGTTTTTATTCTATATAAAAACAATTCTTAACAAATAATTATATTAAAAATATCCTGTGATGGAGGAGGGGTGGAAAGCTCTTCTATCCAGTATTACTATAACATTCAAGATGGTGGCATCAAAATTCCTTGGCTTCACATCACTAACTTAAAAGAACAATAATTTGTAAAGGATGATGCTGAATACAGGTAATGTTGAACAAGTGGAACTGTATTAGCCCTATAAACTGCTCTGCCCATTTGGCTGAGTAGTTTCAGACTAACTCCCCACATTTCCTGTTCCCCTGGCCTGTCAATACTCTACTGCCTCACACTCTAGTTCCACTGATCATGATATAAAACCAAAATATTTTCTAAAAAGTTACCAGCATTTTAATGAAGTTATTCTGAGGCTGGTGAATGGGAGGAAGAAATAGAGAGAATGTGTTAGACCTTGCAGAGGGCCCAATGTGTCACATCTCTTCATGTGTTAAAGAAGAGTTATTAATAGGCTCGGATTACATTTTTATTGGTAAATATTGGTAAACGTTGATTTCACCTTACACACACAAACTGACAAAAACAAATTCCATCAATAAAAATAGAAATCTACATATAGGCAAAGAAAAATGCTGCTTGAGAAGTTTTCAGAGCTTGATTTTTGGATATCTATATACTTTGTCATGTGACATTGACAATTTATTTTAACTGTTGTAAAGCTTTAGCTTTTTGCATTTCAGCATCTCTCATTAAATAATTATTGTCTGACCTCCTCCTTTTGTCTGACCCCACCCATAATTTCCTGTAACTGTGAAAGTTTAAATAAATAATAAAAAAAAAGATGCTTAAAACACATAATTTTGCACAACGGTGAAAGTCTCATTGGACAAAAAGAGGAAAGATACTTAAAAATAACCATTTATATTGAAATTATACCAAACATAAAAATTGAGTTCTGCCAACCTATTTATAGCTCATATGTGGCATATTTCCCAACCAGTCAATTCATAACTGAACTCAGGCATCAGCATGTTTTTAAATACATATGGAGGATTCCTATAATAATGAAGTCATATTTTCATAGAACACTATAAGCATAAATCTGCTCTTAAGCAAAACTGCTATATGTATGTATACTGAAACAATCTGAGACTTGAGCTCTAGTTAAAAGTATATAGTGAAATATTGTATGTTCTACACGCACTGAAACCTGTTTATTGCTAACTCCTATATAATTAAACTTTACTTCGAATGAAGTAGAATTCAAGTTACAAACTGTTACATGTTATATATGTATGTATATTTAATCATGGGGGTTTTGTATATTTTTGGTTTTGTATAAATAAAAGATAAAATGGGAAATATTTTTTCCTTTTACCTCACGTCACAAGTCTGTCATCAGTGGAGCATCTCACAACACAAGCTCCCTTTGATATTACAGCAGTCATTTGGTGTTCAACTCAAGATGGCCACCTTGGCTTTAAGTTCCACGTCTAGCACAACCAAAGGGTGCAGTTAGAGGTAGACTCCTGACATGGCTGGGCTTTTGAATTAAGACAGCAATAATCCTTTCTCCCTTCTGCCGGCTCTACCCAGAACCATATCCCAGAAGCACCCAGCTCTTTTTAATGTTGTCTGATGGCCCCTGACTGATTGACTGCCTAGCCCTTCTAACTACTGAAGAAACAATTCTCACTGGTTTCACCAGCAGCTGAGACTGGGTGGCCTCTCTAGGCAGCTCTTGGAGGTCTAAACTTCTTCTGTCGTCCCCCCAAAAGGACACCTTCTTCAGGCAGGATGCAACAGGGTGGCAGGGTCTCCAGCAAGATGCATCAAACACTTTGCTGTACACACCATCATATCTCAGTTCCTGTTCTGTTATGTGTGAATGTTTGTATGTGTGATCCTGACACCATCTTAATACTGGAAAGTTTCTTTTGTGCTTTAGAATGTTTGATGGTGAGTCAGATTTTCTCTGTAATGGGTTTAAGATGTTGATCTGGTCACTTCTGTCATCAACATCAGATGAGTTCTGAATGCCAGGCTTCAATTCACTTGAGTAATTTTTTAACTAAGATAGTTAATTATACACTAGGTAAAGGAAAATGTTCAAATGCACTGTGTATGTCTGTGCTTTTTTAAATAACACAGTAAGGAGGCCAAACTGTTTCAGAAAATAGAAGGTAACTCTAAACCTCAGAATTTCACTATTTAAATAGTTTTTTATTTCTCAAGTTATCGAACTGTTGAGAACCTGAATGGTTCAAGTTATCGATAATGCAAAAGGGAGGATATTTAAATTACCTGTTCAAAGCTAACCCTGTAAAATGACTGAGTAGCCTTAGACCATTCCTTGTGGACATACATCCACATAATGAAAGCTAAAATCACAATTGGTCTCCTAGTTGGCTGTCTCAGCAGAGAAAAGTATGGAAATTGAGTTAGTCTTTCACACCTGGGGGCAGGCAGGTGGTTTCTGCAGGTCACATTTAAAACTTGTTGGCAAGAATGCCTGTTCTGCACTGCCACTTCTGTATCTTGGAAAGGACTTAAGTCTCCAGAGCTGTCAGTCCAGCAACTTTTATGAGCACTGCATTCACATTAAAACAGAAAATATAGAAACAAAAGGAAAACAATATATTCATAGAAATGTAGGGCTGGAAGGAACCTGGAAAGGTGATCAAATCAAGTCCCTACACTGAGGCAGGACCAAGTAAACCTATACCATCCCTGGTTTTATAATGTTGTATGTTTAAAACGGTGTGGTTTTATACATTTCAAATTGGACTCCTTTCATAAGGGAACAATGGACCAGATCAATAGCTCCTATTAGAAAGGAGAAAAACTTGTAGTGAACTTTCTGCTTTCAAGTGAAAAGCCAATGAACCAAATAGGTTTTCTCCAGCTGTTAAATGAACACTTTTGATCCAGAAAAATGTACATGTACCTTTTAAATTACTGCCCTGCCGTTGACATTGCTATACGAGAGAACAGGAAATAAATAAACCACATTCAGTAGCTTTCTTATTGGAGTGTGGGGCTGATCTAATGCCCAAAGATGTACATTGAAAGACTCTCATTGACATCAGGGGGCATTGGTTTGAGCCAACAATATTTTGCCAGAAGGAAAAATGCTTTGTTTCAGGGCACTGTAAAGTTTGTAATAGATTCAAAAATTCCTCTAAGATTTATGTATTTCTATAGTTTCTTTTTTTCAGAATCTCAGTTCAGTAACTGATTTCAGAAGAAATTGAGTATATTATAAAAATACATAACTGAAATGTGGAATGCATAATATGCCTCTCACTTTAGTAGCTGGAGCTGCCTCGTGCAGGACAGAGTAATTACAGTGGATAAATTAAATATTTCTAATGAAGATGTGGTACCTATACATGAGCTGTTATTCCCAATTGAACATCCAATTAATAGAATTAATAAACACAATTCTTAATTTTATGTTGTTTCAAATCCTAGTGAGCAGCCTTCATGGGCCACCCAATTGGACTGCTGTGAACCGAATCCAAGCCATGTGGTCTGGACCCCAGGGATGTTTCGAACTCATGGAGTCTGAACAGAGTCCAGCCACTACCCCACTCTAGGGGTCCCTAGGCACAAACTCAGGGTTCAGAACCTCATGTTGGAACTCACTGACCAGCCACCTGAGCTCAGCACTCACCCTTCAAACTCTCCAATACTTAAACACACCTCGCCCTCAGAATTCCACCCAAGCTGTGAAGTTTCCGGTTTACAGTTTAACTCTGAGGGGCATGCAGGAGTTGTGAAGCAGACAACACACACACTTTGTACAGTCTAACAACTGTACGCTCTTTTATATTTGACCGTGTGCAGTACAAGAGGAAGGATACAGATCATACAAAACAATTAAACATCCTAAACACAATGTCCCTTACTAGCTCACCCTTCCTTTGAGAATCCTTAGGAGATTGTCTGTGTTCTGCCAGCCAGTCAAGGTCCTCTCCTACCTTGACCCTGCAGCAGCTGACCTTATTTTAATCTGGTGCAAAATGACTATCTCCCCAGTTACCCACTGTAAGTCCCTTTATATTCTCCTGTTGGGGTTACCTGGGTCTTTTGTTCTACTCCTGGTAACTTTCCCTTTCTCCCAATTCCCCCCTCCCCACCCCTGTCATACAAAAGGGGGAAAGTATCTTCTCCCAGATAGAGCAAACTCAATGTCCCGAGGTGTTTTACTTTGAGTAGACTATCGCTGAGTGCTGATCACTCACCATTGTCTCTTGCCTGATGAGAGATGATACAAACATATGCTAACTCATGGTGGATCCACATACATATAGGTTTTCCAAAAACAGTAATTTCAGGATACAATTTCAAAAAATCCATAACTCAGCAGTGGTACAGAGAACCCCAATTTGTTACATATGTATTTGTCATGGTTAGAGAAGTGTATAAATAGTGTTTGATACTGATTAAGAGAAACAGTAACAGTGACTAATATTGCTATCTCCTGAAAATACTGTATTCTTTAGTTTGTGTGTGGGAGGGGATCAGCTGTTGACTCAATGACTGTCAACACTGGCATTTTCTCTGAAATATGTTGACGTTAAAGGAGCCCATATGTATGAATATATATTCATTGTACCACTAGTGCTCATTCAATGGGAAAAAATCATATTAGTTTTAATGTAATTGTTTGTTTGTTTGTTTTTTGCATTTATTCCCTTAGCTTTACAGTTTCCCCTACTATTTGTCTTGGCTTTGCCTCATATTTGCTAGGGAAATGTCCAATAGAACAAAATAGAAAACTATCCAGAAAAGTGTTGCAAATGCTAAGTATTATCAATAATAATATTATTATGCTTTTTATACAAAAATAAACTGAGATTAGTAGAAATAAAATATCTTAAGAAAATAAGGAGGGAAGAGAAATGTGATACTATAGGCTGTTAACAGGTAACAAGAAATAGAAAGCAGGTGGAAGAACCCAGAATTAAGATTGGGAAGGAAGAGCCAAATTATATATATTTTGCTTTATAAACAGTTTTTTTCCATAAGTTTGACAACCCATTTAAAAAAAACTTCTCTTTAATTGAAAGTGTTTTTATTTAAGAATTTCAATATAACAATAACTTGAGGAGAGACTTTTAACTTAACTTTTAACATCCGATGAAGTGAGCTGTAGCTCACGAACGCTTATGCTCAAATAAATTGGTTAGTCTCTAAGGTGCCACAAGTACTCCTTTTCTTTTTAACTTAGTGTTATGTTGGACTGAAAACTTTTCTTCCTGTTTTTGGCCTCCACTAGATGGAGTTAGCAGCTGAGGTGACATCTTTGTTTCCGGAAAACAGTTTGAAAATTCTAAACACAGGTCAGTGGAGTGACATGGCAGTCTTAGTCAGTCCCTTGTTGACATGCAGCCACAAAATATGAACCATCATCATAGTTGGCCTCCTTGTTACAAGGAGGCTGTATATTTACCGGAGCATAACCACATAATTCTCTACATCACACAGAAATACAGACACTGCAATCCCAGAGTGCCCCAAACCAGTGGTCTGTCTAGTCCAGTATTTTGTCTTTGATGTTGGTAAGTATGGTAGGTTTCAGAGGAATATCAAGGAAACCTGGTAGTGAGCTGTTATGGAATAGCTTATTTGTGGAGCAAGTTTCTTTTAAAACCTGTCAGATAATGGTTGGTTTATGATTTGAAGCAAGAGGGTTTACATCTTTTATGGCTCAAGACGTAAACCATCACGCTTGTGGGAATAAGTCATCCACTAAGTGACAGGGCTAAGATGGCATGTCCTCTCTAGGCAATTTAGTCCACAATTATCCACTCTAGAGCACCTTGTTTCTTCCCCTTAAGTATCTGTTTCTTGCCAGTGTCAGGGACAGGATACTTGACTAGTTGGTTCCCTCGTTTGCTCCATTGTGGCACTTCCTATGAGAATGCAGAGAATTGTATGGTTACATTTCAGTAATTGTACAATATTTTTGTCCTCTGAGTGTTGAAGACAATTTCATGGGCATAATATGCATCAAGGCACATCAAAAAGCCAATCAAATTGCTGTCTTAAGTCATTTTATACTTTATGTTCATACTTTTCTCCTACCTTTAATATTACTCGGCAAGTATTCAGATATTTCATTAATACAGTTTTTACTGAAAATCAATGTCAATTTCAACATGAGGTCCAATATAAAAGAAATTCTTTACAATTGCTAGTTTAACTCTCTTCCTTGTCTGAGTCTTATATTGAGGTGACAGTTGTTCTGAGGCTGCTTCACAGCTTATACTATTTTTATTTTCTTAGCAATTGAGGTTCCCTTAATTATTAATTAAATACAATTTATTTTCCTCTAATTCTATCATTTATAAAAAATAACAGTAATTACAGTAAATAGGGCTCTGTATTTAAACATCTTCATTAATTTTAAACTAAAGTCTTTGTTTTATGTGGCAGATCCTTTTCTTTTCTGAATTAAATTCGTCCACAGTTTTATTTTGCTTTTCACTTGATGAGTAGATTCCCCAAATGTATTTCTGCACTTCTATCCAAACCTCTGTTCTCATGCTAGAGAGAGGGCCTAATTTCTGTGGAAGTTGTGCATGGGGTCTGGAGACACTGAGCCCACTGACCTTCTGAATGATAATATTCTTCTTCATCTAGTTGTTCTCAGCTACAACCCTCAGCTTCCAATTGACATCTGTCATATCTGGTTTATTCTCACCATCATCCTTTCCTCACAGGGAACACTTTGTGGGTAATGTAGCATAGTGGTTTTGGCAGGAATTTGTCTTAGTTTTTGTTGATTTTTTTTCCCCTTCAGCTGTACATGCTGCTCTATGTTTATGTTAGAGAAGGCAGGTCAAAGAAGTTCACCTTGTAATTGGAGACAAAAGTGGTGAGGTTTCTGATCATCCTTTGTTCCCATGGGAGTTTGTTCCACAGTCTCAGTCTGGCTCCTGAGAAAGCTCTGTCCCCTGCACACTTGAACATTTACCCTTGTAGTAGGAAGTTCTTTGTAGTTTAGCTTGCATAACAACAAATGTTATTGATTACAAAACATGTGACATGCTATACAGCCAGAAATCAGTCTTATGAAAATGGAAGACCTGATGGGTCACTTTACTTTCAGGACTGCACTAATAAAAGGCTGACAGTTCCTTTAAATCTAGAGAACTAAATGATGGAGAAAGTAGCTCTGAGGACAGCCAGATTAGGAGAGAGTTAAGGCCACAGTATTTTGGTTTGTTTTGAAATACAGTTTTGGTATGGAATATTACTGTTTGAGTCAAGCTACTGAAAAAAGATTATTTAAAAGTAAGCTCCCCCCCCCCTCCAAAAAGAGAACAAGGGAAAAGGATATCACAATCTGGGGTGTAATTCAGACCAATGAGGGGTTATGTTACCACCTCCCCTGTAAACTTGGGTGACTCACAATGCTGTGGTGATGTAGCTCCCACCTGGGCTGCTCACAAACAGCCTTCCAGCATGCAGGTAACAAACTGAGTGTCTGTATATAGCTGTGGCCTGCCAGACACTCTCCAGTCACCCTCTGGCTTCCACCAGCCTGGCTTACTACTTGCAGGGTGACCCCAACACCCTGCCAGTCTGGAATTTCTCCCCAAAACTTATGTTCTGCACTGTCCAGTTCTCTCCTGGATAATTCAGATATTTTAAATCCATTTCCCCTTTAAGGGGTCAATGTGTAACAACAAAAAAAAGCAAAAAAAAAAAAAAAAAAGCAGCTGGAGCAGAGTTGCCGAAGCAAAAAAAAAAAAAAAAAAGTAATATTGGGACAAATAGAATCCCGACCTTGCATCAGTCGGGACGTAGGACAAAGAACTAAAAATTGAGACGGTCCCGATTTTATCAGGACGGTCCTGATTTTATTGGGACATCTGGTCACCCTAGCCAGCACGTCCCTTGGCCCGAACCACTTCCCGCAACCCCCATTGGCCTGGAGCGGTGAACCGCGGCCAGTGGGAGCCGCGATCAGTCAAACCTGCAGACATGGCAGGTAAACAAACCGGCCCAGACCACCAGGGGCTTTCCCTGAACAAGCGGCGTCCCAAGTTTGGGAGACACTGTAGAGAACTAAAGGATGGGGAAGGTAGCTCTGAGAAATTAAAGCTTTAATTTGAGTTACCAAATAATTCAGTTTAAACACAACACTGGATTAATTTTGATGTAAAGAATAAAACGAGATTGATTTTAAGTGAGTGCAAGTATAGTCATTAAAATCAGAAATGGTTACAAGAGAAAGAAAGATAAATGTTTTCTAATAACTAAAACATAACAGACTAGACTTGGTTCAAGGTTACATTTTTACCAAATATTCCTAGCAACAAGCTGACCAGATTCTTAGGTTCAAGGTTACATTTTTGCCAAATATTCCCAGCAACAAGCTGACCAAATTCTCAGGTCAGAACCATTCCCAAAGTCTGCTTCCTTTGTTGTCTTAGGTGCGTGTGTGTGTGTGTTGTTTATTAAAATGAAAATTGATCTGGCCCTGCCCTCTTCACTGCCAAAGAATGGCCACTTGACAGTGATTGCCAATCAACTTTGATGACACCTTGCCAGAGGTGTCACCTTATCCTTTGTCTTCTAGAAACTGGTTTAGCCATTCCCCAGACTTGTCAGGTAAACACATTTCAGTCATAATTTCAGGTTATGTTCATAACTTTAAATATAAATGTTGCTACACACATTTCACTATGTTATTATTGACCAGCAGGTTATTAGTTTTGAAATGATACCACACAAATTATATTTTGTGGTGTGTAAGGTGTGATTAGAGGGGTGCATTTGCTCACAGGAGATAGTTAGAACAGTGAACTGGGGGACAATTCTTGAGTGAACTAAACTTATTTACTGTATGGCAAGTCTCATACTTTTTACTTCTGTTCAGGGAAGAGAAACCGAATGTGTAAGAGCTACTTCTGGAACAGAGATCAATTAGGAAGCACATGAAAATGAGATAAAAATGTGTTAAAATGTATCAAAGTTTGGCTTTGGATTTGGGTAGAAGTTCTTGCTGTTCTTGCCATACCGGTTTATGTAACTCTGCTGAAGGCTCAGCAAGAGCTTCCCTTAATGACAGGATCTGTGTCATCTCTTATCATATGTACAGTGGCCATCAGTACATCAGTGTACAGTTAATAAGTTATAAACAGTGCTATTGTTTTTTTCATTAGGATTCAAGATGCCCACAAAAGTACATTATTCATCTGACTTTAGAACATCTTGAATATTTATTTTAAGGCCACATGTCTATCTGATGCAGTTTCACTGGTTTCATCTCTGTGTTATTAATGTTCAAAGCTTCAGGTGGTTCCCATGGAAGACACAGAAGAATGGAATATGGCACCCATGACTGCTGGAAAGATTGCAAAAGTGTGTGTTAGGTGGGGGGGCGCGGGAGGAAGCACCCAACAGAGGCCAAATTCAATGGCATTGAGACTCATGTGCTAGGTCACCATGCTGCTTGCTCAAATGTGACTCAGCCACCCTTCCATCATGCCAGCAGGGAAGGCGCTCTGCCATTACACCACCCAGCAGTGGTCAGGAGCAGGGGACGAAAGGGTGCTGGGCCCTCTTCCCCCACCCTAGTTGTGCACCTGATGAGTCCAGGTTCTCAAAAGTGGTGGGGGCACAGCCCCCTGTTTAAAAAGTACTGGGGTATTGTCCCTCCCCCCATTTCTGGCACTGATATGGATTGCAAAGAGGAAAAAAATAATTTATCTGAATAAATTATCATGTGTGCGCACAACGGGTGGGGGGAAGGGGAGGTAGCCTAATAATCAAGGATACTCTATTTGCCCCTCTCATCCACATCCACTGTGCACAGTGACAGTGCCA
Organism: Natator depressus; assembly: GCF_965152275.1. Lineage (NCBI taxonomy): Eukaryota > Metazoa > Chordata > Testudines > Cheloniidae > Natator > Natator depressus. Next base: position 144,216,515 of record NC_134234.1, read on the forward strand.
AAAAGGGTGTAAAATTCCACTGTCTGAAGAAATACACCCAAATTCTGCTTACACATGTATACTTCAGAATATTGCAGCCTGTGTGCAATTTATGCAAAAAATCCAGTGCTACAATGCTGCTTCAGTGACTAGAGCAGAGTAAGCAGCAGAGCTCAACTGAGGAACAAATGTCAGAGGAAGGTGTGATGGGGTGTTCACCCCACACAAGGGGAAGTAAGTTAAATTAGATTAATTAACCTGATAGACTGGGGGAGAGCCAGGGATTGAAATGCTGACTGACGATGAAGCCCAGCTGAAAAGGAACAGGCGGGACTGGTATAAAGCCAGGAGGTTGGCAGGAGAAAGGGACTGTCTGGAAGTAATCTTCAGTCACTCTCTGTGAGAAGGGAGGTGTGTTTGGGGCTACAGAGTTCAATAGTCTGCAGGTACCCTCTTTGAGGAGGGAGTTTGGGCTGATAGTCCCAGAGAGGGGAGCCAGATGATGTAGGTACGAGTCCAAGAAAATAGAAACTGGGTTTGGAGAAAGCAGACCACAGTTGCTAGTTGCTGAAATCCAAAGTAGAGGGAGGGCCTGCGTTCCCCTACCAGCCACTGGGGAAGTGACACACACTGGGCAGTGGAGAGAAGACTGCCATCTTGTATAGAGAGACTTTGATGCTCTGGAAGGGGATGACTTGAGTGAACTGTCTGGAGGGCTAAACTACAAAGAAAGAGCACCCTGAATCAGAGATAGAGGTGGCAGGGTGTGAGAATAAGTGGCAGAAGGGGGTGTCAGACCTTTAAGGAAACAATCCCCATTGAAGTCAGGAGGAGATTCCTTAGCAACCTGTGACAGATAGAACAAAAATGCTGTCTTGTTGAAAAAAAATCCTGTCATACACAGATACAGATTTAACCTGATTTTCTTCATACAGCTGACCAGACTACTGCTGACTCTAATAAAAGCTCTTGCACTAGATTTGACTGTTGGCAGTGCCGGGATTCTTACAGGATGGTGATTTTAAAGGGACACACCTTTACCCTTCCCCAATGGGCTAATCTAGTCCTTTTTCTCAAATGTATGACAGCATTATTGGGTCAGATCCCCAGCTGGTGTAAAGTGGCAAGGTCCCCTTGATTCTCACTGATTTACAGCACATGAGGCTCTGGCCCTCAGTCCTGAATACCTCCCCCCAGTAGTCTTGTTGTGGATACATGCTGGAGGTTCTTTGTCCACTTTAATATGCATGTGTGTGAAGGATTGCTTTCTAAAGGTTTTAGTTGTCTCTGATGATCCTGAGGCATTTTACCATCAATAGCTTTCCTGGAATTGTGGTGGTTTTGTACGGAGTTGTTAGGGAATTATTTAACAAAATGTTTATCAGAAACTATTGGCTCATCAAAACCAAAACATTTAGTTGGGGAAAGGTTGATTTTGACAAAGTTTTTAACATAATTTTGAAAAATGTGTTGACACTTTCAAAATAAATAATTCTAGTTTCCTAGATTGAAACAACTTTGTTTCAAATTTAAGTTATTTAGAATAAGGAAAAAAATTAAAAATAAAAAGGTTAAAAACAAAACATTTCAAAATAAATAAGAAACATGTTTGATATCTTGAACATTTTCATGGGACGGGAAAACCATTTCCCACATAACTCTAGTTTTGTACAACTTTTTCTTCTATGTTTGCTTGGATTTTTTTTGTACTGTTCCTGGATGGAAAGCAGGATATATTCCTCTTCTTGATTCTTCTTTCCTTTATACTGCAGTACACATTCAGAGTTACTCCAAAAACTACTTTATTTCCCTTTGTCTACATTTATTGTGGGATCTTGTCTGGCACTCTGGGAACTTGCATAGTTGAATGTAATTTTTTTTAAAAAAATCTCCTATTCAGGAAATCACAGTCACCCCCTGCTCCCCCAAAAATGAGATCTTTTTTCAGACACTTTATTTTCAGTCTTCAGCAGTCTGAAGTGTGGATTCTACCTTTTTGCTGACTTCTAGCTTTTTCACTTTGGTTTCCAATTTATCCTTCTCAGTCTCACTCTTTATGCACTCTTCCTCCAAACGTACATATTCAAAATGCATCTGCCAATAGAATATATACAGAGAAAAGTATCCAGCCTAAGTACCATGGTGACTAGCACTGTGTAAATACCTAAAATAGATTGAGCGTTCTTTTGCATACAGTTCACAGTTTTCAAGGCCCCCAGTTCTTTATGACACCTTCTAGAAGCTAAATATTTTGTAGTATCTGTTTGTATTGGTGACAGTGTGCTGTTTTTTCTTCTGCAAATTGAAGCTTATTACATTTCTGCTGATGTTCTGTCCACAGGTGGTCTGTGTCAATTATTTTTTTGCTTCTGGGTAACGAATGCCGCTACATACTCATTTCAGTTCTGTTGCAGAGCACCGCAGTTCTGACAGGCTGTGAGCTGCCCTCCAATCAGATAAATGTGTGACCAGCTTCATTAGAGAGAAAAGGTGGGTGAGGTAATATCTTTTATTGGACCTACTTCTTTTGGTGAGAGAGACAATTTTATCAACCTAGTCCCTCTAATATCAGGACCCACATGACTACAACTACACTCCATGAGCAGCTTCATTCTAGTGGGAATCCTCATGTCCTGACTAACCTGGAGTTCTCACAACTTGACAGTGTGTTTGCCTCATCCATAATGGATGACTTGTCCTTTTTCCTTCTTGGTTTTGAATTTTGTCACCTGAGCTAGACATCAAGCTTTTCCTTGCCACATGTATGATGCCCATTTCCAAATGCTAGAAAAGTTAAGTATGTTCTAATTTGGGGATATGAACTACTAGATTGTCTGCAAGTAATTTGAGACATGGTGGTCTTAAGCTTTACCATACACCCTGTCTGTGCACTGTTTTTCATGCCCAAACCATGATTTAATAGCACCTGTGACATATTAGACTTCTGGTTTCAAGTGCATCCAAAATATTTCTGAATCTTCTTGTCCATATCGGACATTGTTGAGAAATTGCTCCTTTCTCATGACTTAAATACTGGAAACAGCTACACCATTGCCAACCTCAAGCATGCAAAATTCATAAGTTACCCTCCCACCTCTGATAATGGCTTAAAATGAGTACTTTAAAGTAATACATTGTGCAGGATTTATATTTGCCTTCTGGTTTTTGAGCCTTTAGTGTTCATATTTTCAGGCTCTTTCCTGCAAGAATGAGGGTTAAAAACTTACCTTTAAAATCTGAGTTTCTCATGACTCCAGGTGTTGGATCTTTAAGAAAAACTCCAAATAACCTGTCACAAATTCACTCACCAGCCACTGTGCCACCTTGTGGATGACTGAAGCATTGCAGGATTTTTCCTCAGTAGTCCTGCTGATCAAATGCGTCATTGGTCTCCTTTTGCCTTGTGACTTGGCCCTCTCTCTGGGTCACCTTTGGGCTCCCTCCTTTGGGGTAAACTGGGATTTTCTCCTTGTAGTCCCAGGAGCTCACACCAGATCAACTGTTTGGGTCCAGGGTCAACAGCCCTTCTGGATGATTGATCCTGTGTCTGGTGTCTTCCTGATGAAGCTGTAGGAGAACCCAGCCTCTCCTTATACCTTGGCTTCCAGCCTAGGGACCCTTGTAGAGGTGGTTAGGGTCTGTCTGCTCAGACTTATTGCTTCTTCACTGAGCTACTCCCTACATTCTCCTCAAGGGCCTTGTTTTCTCAGTGGGGTCTGTCTTAAGGGAAAGATCCTTCTTCCAGTTCTCAACATAACAAAGGAAACGAAACTAAATTAACAGAAATAAAGAATGACATCAGCTTCTGTGTCCTACTAGAGACCTTCAGACATCTCTTCTACTGCTCTGTGCTCACAGCCAACCTAAGGTGGCGTAGTGCTCTGCTGAACTTCTTTCTGGGAGCTAAGGATCAGAGGTCTGTTACCTCCCCAGCACGGGCCTTCTCCTTTATTAAGTCTCCTTCTCCAAGACTGACGTGCCTTACAGATGTGATGGGGAGGGGCTGCCTGGGCCCAAAGCTGCTCTGTAACTACTTCTTGCCTGCTACAGGGATTGCATAACTCATCCCAGTGAGTCTCATAAAATCATAAGAACTGACAACACTGGCATAAAGACAATGATCATGGCATACTGCTGGGTGTATTGTTGCATTTTGTACAATCTACTTTTTCCGTTGCATGTTGTTTTCTTTCAGGTTTTTTTTTTTTAAGTTGATGGTCTTAAAAGTCTTGATCTTCAGCTTGTTGGCGTCAATAGCATACCCCTGGTGACTTAAATAGCAGGAAGATAGTCTTTTCCCACTAGATTCTGGGCTAGGAGGTGTACTGTGGCTGACCACAAAGATGGCTGCACACATAGTTGCTGTTAGCCTCTTCTTTCCTCAACACAAATGGCCACTCTGCTTACAAATCAAGAGATCTATGCATATGGACTTAACCCTTCAAAATACTAAGCATTCATGCAAGATGGTGAGTGCTCTCAATTCCCATTGTAGGAATTCCACTTTGTAGGATTGACCTCCACCCCCAAAATGGAATCTTACTTTAAAGTTTATAGAGGTGCGTAAATAGAGTAAGAGTTATTCACAGAATTCTAATGAGATTATTTTTGGTAAATTCCTGAAATCTCTATTAATGTATTTGATGAATAGAAGAACAGTAGACAAGATAGACCTTTCACTTTTAGATCATCAGTTTAAATCCAGCCCAAATTAACAGTTACTGAGAGTTACCGCCACATGGCAGCTCCTCAGTTTGAAATCAGGCTCATCTCAGTCTGTGTTATAAAAAACTGTCTTTGCAGATGTTACTATTCAGCACCCTTGTGGAATTCTCAACTGAGATCCCAAGGATTGGATGTGCATTCAGATGTATCATCCTTTCTCCCTTAAGTGTGGTCCTTAGGCCCAGAATTGAACCTCATTAATAGGGCATGATAAGTAAGTCCACATTGCTATACTCTGGATAAATGTAGGCCTTCACTTTCAAGTGCTGTCAATCGAACGTATTTCGTGAGCACTGAATTCATTTGGAATAAAGGTATTGATTTTTTAGCAAATCCAATGCTTTACATTGTGCCAGCGGGACTAGCAATATTCATCTTGCATTAAATAGTTTTATAATACAACACCATGAAAAGAGATGTAGATATAAAGAGTGAAAAATGAAAGCATCCAAGCCCTTTTAAGCACTTACCCTGGGGGCACCAATCTTTCTTAACAAAGCCATCAATAAACCATTTCAGGAATTACAACAAAACAGCAATCACTGCCCAGGTCCTGGATATATGTACCAATCAATCAATACTGTGTTGGTGTTAAAGCTAAAAAAAAGAAAAAGATATTTCTTAGGAAAGTAGAAGCCTTGAGGTGAATGTTATCTAAATATATAAAAATTAATAGAATGCACAAATGATGGCCCTACATACAGTCCCAGAAAAAAAATTGATGTAAATGTGCCTAATCACAGTCCAGAACACACTGTCTCTGCTCAAAGAGAGCAGATTCCCTTATTTCTCATTTCCATGAAGGGAAAGTTCCTTATACGCCTCCATATAAGGGTGCATTAAGGCAGGATTCCTGGATCTGGGCTACAGGCTGGAGAGGGACACAGAGTCCTTTTACTCACAAAGTTGAGGCATATTTAGCAATGGGAAATCCCATGCCTGGAGGACAAGAGTTCACCATGGCGACTGTGGAGCATGAGGGAGTCTGGGCTGAAGACAGAGCTAGGAGCACTACTTTCACAGCTCCTCCTTGTCCCCACACCTCCCTCACATCTTCTTTCCCCCCTGACTCTGGTGCTGCCTGCTCTCAGCAGATCAGCAGTAGCCAGGCTGTGAAGCAGAGTGCAGGCTGCCAGCAAACAAAAGAGGAACCAGTTGCACTTTCACTCACTCCTAGAGACCAGTCATATCATAAGAGAAGGACTTGACCTTGAACAATGGTTGGTGATTCCTACTCCTTCTTAGCACCAATTCAGATTTTTCTGCCTACTCTTCTCCCGAAAGAGAGCATTCTGCTAGATGCTGATCCACAGTTTAGTTCCTGAACCGAAAAAGAGGGAATTATGATCTTGTGGGACTTAAGAGACTTTCTTTTTGGGCTTGGGCAAAATATTTAATCCCTTTGTGCCCTAGTGCCCCATCTGTAAAATAGGGATATCAAAATATCCGTATGATCGCTCAGTGATGAATTGTGAGGACAAATTCATTAATGTTCAGGTAGTGCTCAGGTATAGAACTGTATAAACAGACAAACTAAAGGGGCTTTTCCTTTACATATAATTTATGCCCTGACATATCCAGTGCTGTATTACAGTTCAGGAAAATGACTACAGTGCCATCTGCATTACAGGATGGTACTGTGTTATTAGATCCATTTTTGTAACCAGAGCTGGCCAAAATTTCTCCCTCCAACATTTTTCAATGGAAAATAACTTTTTATTTTTATTTTTCCAGAGAGGTGTTTTTTTTTTCCAAAAAAATATTTTGTTAGACAAATTTGCCCAGCTTTTTGATGAAGAGAGAAAACCACACGCTGGGGGTCTCTTGGGCAGGGAATGTTGGTTGAAAAACTGGGAATGTCTGCAGAAAATATCAGTTTCCAACCAGAACTCGTTTAACCATATTTCCGGACTTTGTCGTGTAATGGTAGTTTACTGTCACAGTTTTTAAAAAAAAAGGATGGTTAATAAGCTCCATGATGTCTGGTCCACTGTGTGTGCCAGCATATTTCTTCATTTTGTTTTTCTAACATCACTGACATGAAGAAGGCAAGCTATAGGTGGGAAAAGGATCCTTGAGCTTTCTGTTTTATTTCTTATTTTCCCAGGATGTCTGCAAATCCCTTGTTTTCCTATCTGAAACAAAAACAACTGTTGTTCTGCAGTTATACATCCTGGATTCTCTGTTGAGCAGTTTGTCATGAAATGAGCAGTTTAGAATCTGTGCTATAGATACACATTCTTCCTTGTATATTTCCCTTAGTTAGTGCCCACCGCTGGCAGTTCCTATTTACTTTGATATGTATTTCTTCAATAATTTGCCTCAGACTTCTTGGTCTTTCTGCTCTCCAGTTAATCCTTGGTATTGCAGTGGCATCATTCAAACATTAAGATTTTGTCCTGCTTTTTCTTAGTGCAAAGTCAGATTTATGACCTCTGTGATTAAGAAAACAACAAGGCAATATTAACTTTGATTAAATCAACTAGCAATTAATTCTTCAGGAGTTCAGCTGGACATGCTGGGTCCCTACAGAGTATTATGCCAAATCTTCAAGCAAAATTTGTAACCACACTTTGACTCCCCATAAGGTTCATCATAATTGAAAAATAATTTCAGATATGGGCATGCAACTTTGTTTGATTATATAATGGTGCATCGCCCATCTTTAAATGATATATACATTGATCAATCCTGCAGTTAGTGGTGGTTTAATCAGTTTATGACCTCCCCTATTTTCCTGTGCCCAGCCTTGCAATGAATGATACTTCCTCAATGCCGTTAGTTTTTGATGGCTTCTGAGAAATCCACGTTAAGTGATCCAATTCAGTTCCTGTATGGAACCACAGAAAACCACGGATATTGGAGGTAAGTATTTAACAGAGGTTTTACAAGATCTAAATCACCTGGCACTTATTGTATTTATTCCAGTTGCTATGAAAAATATAGATGCTGAGATACCAGGTAAGACCAGGGGCTGATATCGTGGCTCTAAGGGGTCATTCTTCACAGTCAGGTGCAAGAAACTACCTATTGGAAAATTATGGAATAGTCTGTCCATAGGAGAAATTTCTTCCTATTTCCCTATCATTTAGAATAAAATTATCATATGTGTCTTCGTCATTTAGAAATCTAAATCCCATTTTCAATAGTGATTTAGGTACTTAGGAACCTAAGTCTAAGAGAAAGTCAATGGGACTGAGGCTTCTTCAGGCCAATTGTTTCAAGGTTTTTAGACATCTAAAGATGCAGATGCTTTGATGCTTTGAAAATATGACTAGGCCCCTCTCTGCATTGTACGTTCCTAAACAGCTTTTAAGATATGCCCCCAAAATGTCTAAGTCCGTTTTGAAAATGGGACTTAGGCTCCTATGTCACTTAGAGTACAGGTGCACTGAAGCTCGGAGCCTGCTTCCTGGGTCAGGTAGGCAGCTGTGCTAGCTCCACTTGAGCTAGCATGCTAAACATTGCAGTATAGCAGGGGGTAGCAAGGGTGACAGCTCAGACTAGCTGCCTGAGTATACGTCTATCCAGACCTCCTGGGTACATATTCCAGTAGCTAGTCTGACACTGCTTGTGCTACGCTGCTATTTTTAGTACATTAGCTAGAGCAGAGCTAGTGAGTATGTGCCTAACAGGGCTGGTAAGCCCGCACCCAGCCTCAGTGTAGATGTACCCTAAGGCACTTTTGAAAATTTTACCTTTAGTGGTTGTCCTGTAATCTAAAGCATGAGTTTATATCATAGAATCATAGAATATGAGGGTTGGAAGGGACCTCAGCAGGTCATCTAGTCCAACACCCTGCTCAAAGCAAGACCAATCCCCAACTAACTCATCCCAGCCACTGCTTTGTCAAGCCTGACCTTAACAACTTCTAAGGAAGGAGATTCCACCACCTCCCTAGGTAACACATTCCAGTGTTTCACCACCCTCCTAGTGAAAAAGTTTTTCCTGATATCCAACCTAAACCTCCCCCACTGCAACCTGAGACCATTACTCTTCGTTCTGTCATCTGCTACCACTGAGAACAGTCTAGATCCATCCTCTTTGGAGCCCCCTTTCAGGTAGTTGAAAGCAGTTATCAAATCCCCCCTCATTCTTCTCTTCCGCAGACTAAACAATCCCAGTTCCCTCAGCCTCTCCTCATAAGTCATGTGTTCCAGTCCCCTAATCATTTTTGTTGCCCTCCGCTGGACTCTTTCCAATTTTTCCACATCCTTCTTGTAGTGTGGGGCCCAAAACTGGACACAGTACTCCAGATGAGGCCTCACAATGTTGAATAGAGGGGAACGATCACGTCCCTCGATCTGCTGGCAATGCCTCTACTTATACATCCCAAAATGCCATTGGCCTTCTTGGCAACAAGGGCACACTGTTGACTCATATCCAGCTTCTTGTCCACTGTAACCCCTAGGTTCTTTTCTGCAGAACTGCTGCCGAGCCATTCGGTCCCTAGTCTGTAGCGGTGCATGGGATTCTTCCTTCCTAAGTGCAGGACTCTGCACTTGTCCTTGTTGAACCTCATCAGATTTCTTTTGGCCCAATCCTCTAATTTGTCTAGGGCCCTCTGTATCCTATCCCCACCTTCCAGCGTATCTACTGCTGAGGGTGCAATCCACGCCATCCTCCAGATCATTAATGAAGATATTGAACAAAACCGGCCCCAGGACCAACCCTTGGGGCACTCCACTTGATACTGGCTGCCAAGTAGACATGGAGCCATTGATCACTACCCATTGAGCCCAACTATCTAGCCAGCTTTCTATCCACCTTATAGTCCATTCATCCAGCCGATACTTCTTTAACTTGCTGGCAAGAATACTATGGAAGACCGTGTCAAAAGCTTTGCTAAAGTCAAGGAACAACACGTCCACTGCTTTCCCCTCATCCACAGAGCCAGTTATCTCGTCATAGAAGGCAATTAGGTTAGTCAGGCATGACTTGCCCTTGGTGAATCCATGCTGACTGTTCCTGATCACTTTCCTCTCCTCTAAGTGCTTCAGAATTGATTCCTTGAGGACCTGCTCCATGATTTTTCCAGGGACTGAGTGAGTCTGACTGGCCTATAGTTCCCAGGATCCTACTTCTATCCCTCCCTTTAAAAAAAATGTAATTGTGGATGATGTTAATATCCATAAAATTTATAGTTTTTCTTTCATACTAAGCCGTTGGCCTCAGTGATCTCTTGTGGTAACAAATTCCTCAGGTTAATTACATGTTGTGTAAGTAAATATATATTTTCTTCAATTTTAAATTAATTGCCTTTTTATTTCAATGAATAGACACATTTTCTTGTATTATGAGAGAGGGTAAATAGGAGCAAGTGACTTATATTATAGGTTCACTAGGTTGTATTCTTCCATTATGCACCGTCTGATTAATCTTTTCTCTAAACTAAGCAGTCACAATCGTTTGTTCCTTTTCACACAGAAGTTTTCCCATGCCTCCTCATTCATATCACCTGTTACTGGATCATTCCTATTTTTGCTATGTCTTGACAAGAGTATCATATTCCAGATGAGGACATACCATTGATTTATGTAATTGCATTATAATATTTTCAGACTTATATTCTGTCCCATTCTTTATGAATCCTAACTAGAGTTGAGCAAAAACTTTCAAGATTACAAAAAGTTTCCTGTTCCACATTGAGACTTTTCAAAAATTTTCACAAAAAATACAGAGTGAGAGACAAAAGTAACCTGGTGTTTAGTCCCCATTCTGCCTTATTTGGCACAGAGACTTAAACATTGGTCTGCTTTCTAGGTGAGTCCCCTACCCTCCAGGCTATTGACTGTGCTGCTATAAAGGGCTCTCAATATATCCCATTGGATAAATAATATTTATAAATAGTAAAATATCCAGTGGACTTGAATCTGTGTCTTCCACGTACCAGGGGGTACCCTAACCAGTAGGCTATAAAGTCAGTCTAGCTCTGGCTCAATGAATGTTGGCTAGAGAGAGATTCAAACAGCTTAAATAGGAGATGGACCCAACCCAGAATAGCCAAAAGCCTGGTGGGAGACACAGCTTCAAGGATCTGCTTCAAATCATGCGGAGTAGGTACCTGAATTTGCATCTCCCACATCCCAGCTAAGTTCCCGAACCATGAAGCTATGTGGCTATGTTAAGAGTGCTCTGATTTTGACCAGAAATTCTATCTTGGACATGAGAAACCATTCCCAGATAAAGTTTCATTGAAACCGACCCTTTCCAGCAAAAACTTTTGGGTTCTGCCAATTGGTATCTTCTGATCAAAATAATTTAATCAGAAAATTCCTGAACAGCTGTAATCCTAACTTTTTTTTAAACATGCCACAACTCTACATTTCATATGATTTCACTGAGCTGTTCACGAGGACCAAAGCTTGTTCTTGAGCAGTTCCAGTTAATTTACAACCCAGCAATATGTATGAGCAGTTAAGCTTATTCCTCTCCAATGAGCATTGCCTTGTATTGGTCAACAAGGAATTTCACTTGCTATATTGCTGCCCATTCCTCTGTCCCACCAAAGTTTCTCACAGCCATCTCTAGATCTGAATAACTGAAATAGTCTGTTGTCACCTACAAATTTGTTACTTCACTATTAGCCATTTTCCTAGCTCACTAATATTAAACACCAATCTCAATGGAAAATCTGTTGATCTTTTGCAATTACCAAAACTATTTATTCCTACTCCCTTTTTTCTGTTTAATTATCTAGTTTCTGACCAATTTCAAAAGTTCACCTCTAACCTCATGAATACTGAATTTTCCATAATAGCCTCTTGTGAGGACTTTTGTCAAAGACTTTAGTAAAGTCCAAGTAAATTATATCAATTAATTATTTTATCCACTGGCAACTAAAGGCAAATGAATCAACCAAGAAGGGATCATATGAAGGGAACATTATTTGTTTTTTAAAACAATTTGTTTAAATATAGGTTTTCAAGTATTGAGTGTGAATGTTGTGTGTTAATGACACTGCCAATGTCTGTCTGTGCATTCATCTAAGTATTTATATGGCACTCACTATCCTCATCATATATAGGCAGAAAGACAAATACTGATGGTGAAGGACATGGGAGGTTTTTTTTATCTCTCTCAATTAAACATGTTTGTTTGCATTTATAGAGTGAACACTTATTTTGACTTTAGTCTAAAGGTTCTCGTTTAAGTTCTGCAAAACAGAATATAGGAACATATTTGTAGTAAAAAGCTGAAGCTTATTTAGAAATGACCTTGTTAACTTTCATGCTTTAGTTTAAAAGTAAAAAGTAGTTGGAAGGAAAAGATATAACTGTACTTGTGCCTAATGCACTAGAGAGCTCTTTCAGAACAATTCAACCACATCAAAAGATTAATATGGCTCGTATAATGCTGTCAAGATCAGTGAGACCTACTATACCGTAATTTGCTGAGTAAGTGCTGCTCACAGAAGTTTGAAGTTGCTTTGGATAAATTTTGCACCAAATATTTTGAAGTTTTGAAGATATTTTATGACAGCAACTAGTAAACCTCGAAAAGTTTGGCAATTCAGTTCAGATGATCACCCCCAAAGTTTGGATACTTGGCTAACCTTATCTGAACTATCCAGATCTCTTGAGTTTTCAAAATTGGGCTAAAAAAGTCAGGAGGATTCATATGATTCACATTATTCCCTGTGTCAGGTCAGGACTGAATACTCTAGAGCAGCTGTTCACAGTAATGTAGCACTTTTGCTTCTAGACTGAAATGAAAAGTCCAATGATAAGAAAGTAAAACATAATGAGACAGAAAATGATCCAAACTTCATAGCGCCTTAAATAAATAAATATGTAAAAATCACCCACTTAGACAATCTTTAGCTTGGTAACAGAAATAAATTTGCTGAAACTTATCTAATTGAGTTTCTTCCTCCGCCTTTGCCTTTGACCTCTCATCTTCTTTCAGGCATATATGCACCTCTTCCTCACCAGGTAAATATTTTGACATGTGCACATCCAAATCTAGGAAAATAAATACAGGCTTAATATAATTTTAATCAAAGACCCATGTCACACTGCTTTTGTCAATCAAAATACAAGAAAAAAAAGTCAAGATAAGTTTAGTATAATTAAGGACAGAACAGAGTTCTGAATCTCGAACAGGCTGAAAAGGAATATAAGCAGAAAACTGTCGAAGAGAAACCGGACTTATGTTTCTGAGCCAGACCACGTTTCATTAGGCTTTTAATAGAATTTTCCATTTAGTTCTACATTTTCTTCCAAGCAACTGTTAAGCTTTCAAAGACTTAATTGAGAGCATTGTACTATACAACTGTATTAAAAACTCCTCTGTTTAAGAAAACTTTGGTTACAATATTTTAAAGTAAGCCTGAACAGTGGCACTACTTAATACTGTTGGTTTTTTTAAATAAAGAAATACATCCTGCCTTACCTGCCAACCATGTTATTAAAATGAATAAAATATAATACAGATTTTCCTTAATAGAGAAGCTTGCTGGGTTTTTTTAAGTGGTTTTTAATTTGTTATTATTTGTTTTTTAGGAAAGAAACAGAGGAGAGAAAATAATACACATTTCATATTTGTTTTATTCCAGATAATACAAATTATAGACAAATTTCACTGGTGGTGGTCAGGAACCCTTAGGATTCCATGATATGTGTTTCTGTTTGTCTGATCCTATATTCAACGTTGCACTGAGGTCTGTTAAACATTGATAAGCTGGCTTTTTTTGCATCAGGTCCTCTGAGACCATTGTGCTTAAATGCCATAAAGACCTGGATTAGGTTTATGTATTGTCAAGGTAGGTTAGATGCATTTTAGTAGTCTGTCTATTCTTCCAAAGGTACCAAATCAGGTTGGTATCATTGTAATGCATATCGGTATTATTGTAATGCATAGCTGGCTCGAATCTTAAGACTTTCATGCAGTTTAATAGAGTTTTCCAATACATTCATTCATTGGCTTGTCAAACATGTTTTTCAGCATTAAAACATGGGGGAAAATATAAAGAACACTGCAGTGTGTATTCCACAATCTTGATACATTAATCCGTGAAAAAAACAAATACTTCTTCAGCCTTATGGCCAAATGTCTTGTCTTCTCAGCTACCCAAAAGACCTTTTACTGTAGACTTTCTTTCTCTTTTTTCCCTGGCCTTCTCTATAGTTATTAATCAAAACCAGAACATTATGCCTTATTTTCTAAACATTCCACTTAATCCTTCCCTTCTGTCTGAGGGTACAAGAAATTAAAATGAATGGGTGACATGTACAGTACTTTGATAGCATGCTGTTTGTTCTCTAATTCTCTGAGAGCTACTGTACCCACAGCTAAGCCTTCAATCTCAATTGAATTTAAATCCAAGCTAGGTTTCAGCATTCAGTATCCTTTTCTGAAGTGCTTTTATTTCGGGCCAGTTGATGGCTACTTTTTGTAGGTGGAAATTGTGCCTGCAGAATAAACTCCTGCAGTTGAACGGCAGATGCAAATCTGAGTACTAGCTCCTCTGACTTTGCACCTGTGGGTGCAACCGAGTTAACTAAAAGTGCACTCATTGAGAGTTGTGCCTGCAATCTATTTTGTGGGTGCCAAGAAGTGGGACCACAATGTGTGACTGTAGGGCACAAACCTGCAAGGTGCTCGACGGGAGAGTGCTGAAGCACCTTTCAGAAGGCATCGAGTAGCACATTTCAGGAGAAGACTTCTAACTTGCACCCAAAAAAACAGAGCCTGGATCTCTTCCCATTTGAAAATGTAGCCCATACTTTAAAGACCTGAGTAGAGTATAGGACTTGTACTGCCCTTCTGTCCAGGAATAATTTTTACCCAGTACAGTTTTCATTTTCTCTCCCGCTGGAATCACTAAAACTCTTTAAGCTATCAGTTACAGTTTAAAATGAAATAATGAAGACTTTCAGGGGTAATTACTGACTTTTCAGTTTCTGTGGAAAGCCTGCATATATGGAAAGAATACCAAAATATGATATTTATAAATTGCTTGTCTCTTAATCGTAAATCATTATTTCCAGGATGATCATTTATTTGATTTTGGAATTGTGATAACTAGGAATGATCACATTGTAAATAAAATTCTAGTGACTATGGTGGGGAGGAGAAACACATAATGTATTTCTCTGGAGAATCCAGCCCTAGGATGCTGCAGGCTGAAGAGATACTTCACAGGAGCCACAACGGGTTATTTAGTTCAAATGTAGATTCTAAAGTACTATAACCAGCATGAGATAAAAGTCCACTAGGAAGGTGGACTTTTCATTATTATTTTGTTTGTTTGCTTCTCCACAAGTTCATGATCAGAAGAAACATGTAGCTGTTTTTATTCATTTTGACAGCTCCTGTCATTCTCTGGAGGATTTTTGTTTTCTTGCTGGGACTGCTAAATTGGCTAGACTATTGGAACAGAACAGAACAAAACCCCACAGTTTATCAGCTGGCAGTTGTGAAAACATATGCACTAAACACACTGGATAAAAGGAGATAAACTGCTAGCACTCTGTCAAAGTAAACCTGAAGAGCACTATTTTTCCACCATCTTTGTCTCTTTTTCTGTGCCCCTCTCATTTTCTCTTCTTTTTACTTTATTCACATATTTCAACCTACATGGTGAATGTTTTTTCATTCTTTTACGTATGGGTGCATTTACATTGAGTGGCAATATGTTCATTTAAAAAAAATCTATTCTTGTTTTGTTAAGACTATTAAAATTCTTCAGCAAAACACTATCTTAACATACTACATTCATTCAGACACAATTTAGTGTTATACTATAACTAACGTATACAGATATACTGCATACAGTACATCATAGAAATGAGAGTCTGTAGAAAACAATCCATGTAGTAAACTAGGCCATGTGAGCAAAAGTCTGCTTTCAAATACTTCCACCCAATGCACACTGAAATTAGTGTTAGGACAGACTCTGGCCCAATATTTTCAAAGACAATAGTAGCAGAAGGGACAGAGATATCAGCAGGTTGGTGGGTATTTGCTACATTTAAATTTCCACAGCATCGTGTTGTTATGCTCCAGACTGCCCTTCACTCTGGATGATGTCAAAGTACAATGAAATATGAAAACAAGGAACTGACTTGAACCATGCCAAATGTGAGAATACTTGCTTTGCCAAAATGCTGCAAGAACTGAATCAGGAAATTCCCTAGGGTGCATGACATATTGTCCAAACTTGAATGTTCAGGTAGTAACATACAATACACTTCTATTATCTATTGTTTAGTCTGGAAAAGAGAAGACTGAGAGGGGACATGCAATCAAGTTTTCAAGTACATAAAAGGTTGTTATAAGGAGGAGGGAGAAAAATTGTTCTTCTTAATCTCTGAGGATAGGGCAAGAAGAAATGGGCTTATAAATTGCAGCAAGGGATGTTTAGGTTGGACATTAGGAAAAACTTCCTAACTGTCAGGGTGGTTAAGCACTGGAATAAATTGCCTAGGGAGTTTGTGGAATCTCCTTTACTGGGGATTTTTAAGAGCAGGTTAGACAAACACCTGTCAGGAATGGTTTAGATAATACTTAGTCCTGCCTTGAGTGCAGGGGACTAGACTAGATGACCTCTCCAGGTGATTATCTGTATATACAGTATTTAACATCCATCTCCATTGTCAGCAGCTGGTGTTCATCTTTGGACTTCAGCATGAGTTTTTCAGTGCCATACCACAAAATACTTAAGCCTGTCCTACGTATCTTTACTCACGGTAAACTTCAAAGTGCTTGTGTGTAGATGAGTTTTAGATCTCCAGAAGCAGCTTTGGCCAGAGTAATTGTTCTCTGTATCTCAACATTGCAGTTGTTCCAGGTAATCTCACTAGCAAGATAAATATATTTGTTGACATCTCTAAATGGCTTAGAGCCAAGTACGATGTTAAACTGATTTTCCACTGTTGGTCACCAGAATGGCATCACCTCTTTTCCCACCACATAGGTTTTCATACCTAACTTTCTCCTTGTGTCCTCAAACTCTTCATAGTGTCTAACAAGTGTAAGTCATGTGACCAGCTAAGGTTCAGATGTTTTCTGATGTAGATTTTTACTTTCTCAAATTTAAAGCTGATCCTAAGAAGTAAACACTATCTTCTGAACCAAGTGTTAGCCAGTTTGATATGGCCCTGGTATTTTCTGTATAGAACAGAAGAAAGAATACTGGCATTTGCATAGACGGATGCCCTGAGACCATAGATGAGAACACTTCTTGTTGGCTACTGTAAATGATCTTATATTTTATAATGTTCACATTTATGCCCTAATTAATATAGTTAGTTTTAATGTTTGCCTATTTCTCCCAAATATCACAATCTGATAGAAAACCACACCTCCTGGTTTTGAACATTATTTATTTGAAACCATGTGTTGTTGTTTTTTTTAAAGACAGACACAGTAGACCACAGTGCTTTGCCACATTGACTCTGTTTGTCAGCAGGTAAGAGTTTCATAAATTAATGATTATGGGGAGATTTTCACAGAAGGGAGTTAGGAACCCAACTCCCATTGACTTTCAGTGGCATACCAAAACTCCTTTTTGTGCCTTTGAAAATCCCCTGTTTTTCGCTCTAGCTACAATAACATCTATTCTCTAACACTGTAAACTTTCAAAGGGCATTACAAATGTTAATTAGTACTCCCAGCATACTGGTTCAGTAGACTAGTCAGTAATGTTATCCCATTTTTTCAATAGGGGAAAGTGAGTCACAGACAGGTTGCTCAATGTCACACAGTGAGTGGCAGAAACTCAATTCAAACTGAAATGTGCATGCACAGCAAACGTGCTAAATGCTCAGACAAGTGTCCATATAGAGGGCTTTCCCAAATTTGTGCATGCTCATTTTGTACTTTTACATAAATGCTTTTTGAACCCACACCATGGATATAAAAAAAAACACCTCACGTTTGTAGGTTGTCCTGCTGAATTAATGATAACTCAGTGACAATGCTTATAACTCATTCTAGGTGGCTGATTAGAGATGATCACAGGTTTGGTATATTTTGTTGTAAAATGGAATATGAGAAATTTAAATATGTGAACTGTGGAGTGTGAGACACTACATAAAATTTTATTAGCAATCAAATCTCCAAATGTAGATGGTTTCTCCCCTTTCCCCCACCAT
Organism: Natator depressus; assembly: GCF_965152275.1. Classification (NCBI taxonomy): domain Eukaryota; kingdom Metazoa; phylum Chordata; order Testudines; family Cheloniidae; genus Natator; species Natator depressus. The sequence goes on from NC_134234.1 coordinate 144,234,319, forward strand.
TGCTTTACAGGCCATTATTCATCAGTGCTAGAAGACTGTAGAAGTAACTGATGATATAAACTTTCTCTGAGGCACTTTATAAAGTGCATTTTATTTACTTTATGATTGACAACAAGTTGCAAACTATTTAGATTGCATTACCCATGTATGACAATGTGTGTGAAAGCACAGAAGGAGATGGAGCTACATAAAATTAGCATTGTGGGTATGATGGACTGCCCCATTCTTGTCAGTGCAGTGTTGCTTAATTCTAGCAACGAGGATCAATCCACTCAACGAGTTTCAATTGCGGAAATATTATTACCATGATAATGTGCTGAATTTCTTTTTGTATGTTCTTCTTTGCCTCTTGTGGTTTTTATTGCTTCTCAACTACATTAGACTGGATAATTAACTAGTTAATTGTTTACCTATTTAGGCAGTCATATTAAGACTGAATCACAACTTGTGGGAGTTTTGGGTGTATGGGGCTGCTTGGAAATCACTTCAGTATTAGCCATTCTTACTTACCATAAATCTATTTTTAAAATATAGATGAAACAATTTGTTTTGCAGATCAGTTTATTAACTTGTCACGAGTGAAAGATTCAAAGACTAATTGACTTCAAAATACAATATTAAGATATGTTTCTACATACAAGTACAAAGAGAAAATATTTAGTCCTTTCAATATTATCCTAGATATTTGTCCTGGCTAAACGTGCATCATTTTCTTTTAAGTAAGCTAATCTACCACAAAAACTGAGTCAGACCAAGATGAACTTGTAATAATTCTACTACTTTGAATTTGTGTATCTTCTTCCTTCAAAGGATTTTGAAGAGCATTAAGACTCAAAACACTATTGAGAGTTAGGGAAGCAGTATTATCCCCTCTTTGCAAATTTGGAAACGGAGCTACAAAGAGATTTGACCAAGAAATCGGTGGGAACAGAACCACAATTGCCTGACTCCAAATTCTTATGCAATTTGGAACTGGCAGAGTGCAGGCAATTCATTGGAAACTACAAAACCAAATTTCAGAGTAAAAAATATCAGCCCAAATGAATATCAGCCACATGGAACAAGACACCGGATAACAATCTGTAATTAAAATAAGGCAACTTGAGGCTATTAGCATTAAAAAGACAATTAGAATCAAAAGGGGTTAAATTACCACTGTTACCAACTCTCAGGATTTTATCATGAATCTCTCAAATTAAGCTTCAGATCCTGTAGTCAAGTGACTGTGACATCTTAAGTAAATAAGTTAACAAAAAGTAAATGTCTAGTCTTCATGGTTGCAAAGAAACTACAAGTGGCCTCATAGTTCTATAGCATGCTGTACTCATCAGAATTTCTAAGATGTAATATTTTTCATCAGAAGACATTGTGAAGGCATTGTGGGGTACTTTTCTATAAAACTGATTTTGTTTCCAGTAGTCTATGCTTTAAAAGTCACGCAAATTCTATAGTTACCTAAAACAAATGTCTGCATTTAAATAGTTCTTTAAAGAATGTTCTTCAGTATCTAGTTCAAAAATCTAGTATATTAGAGTATATACGAATATACATTTTCCATTTTAAATTTTGGAAAACGTACATGCTATAGTTTGAAAATATCTAGTTACTAAGACCCAGAAACTACTATCTGTAGTGACACTGAATAGTCCTTATTCTGGAAGCAGTACCACTAAACCAATGTGAGTACTTGCGAAGTAAGGTACTACTCAACAAAGGTGGCAGGATCTGGCTCATATTGGTTTCAATGATTATGCCATTGTTTTCCTTGCATGTGGAAGGTCTGGGATTCTGGAACCTTTTTATTTTTGAAAATGGAGAATAATCCAATGTTCTTTCTTATACAGGGACAAATTCTTCTCTAACTACAATTGACATCACTAGCAGCTGTGAATAAGTAACTAAGGGCAGAATTTGCCTTTTAATCCGGATCATTGTCCTGTATCAAAAATTGCCAGTATGATTATTCAGGTTGTATTGTAGATTATCGATTCAGTTATCCTTCATTCTCTAGAACCATATCACCCACTGAAAACCTTTAGTAATAGATTATAGTGTATTATTCCAGTGCACTGACAAACCAGTGAATGGGAATTTATTGTGCTTCTTAAAATCTATGCTAAAGGTTTTAAATATATGTTATGCTACCTCTGTAAAGAATACACTCTGACAGACAGGGCTAGATTGTGCCATTAGGCATACTCCTAATCAAGAACTCAGGGGTAGCTCCAGGAGTCATCAACCCTCCATGACACCCCTCTCAAGCACAATTATTTCAGCGTTTTCTCTTCACTTTGGGCAGGGAGTGTCATAATTTTCTCTTGGCCTCTCTCTTTCTCCTGGCTCTTCGCAGCAAATAATGACACACTCCCATGCTGGCTCAGCTGCATTGTCCATCCTATTGGGGTGGGGGAGGGAGTAGAGGGTTCTAACCACCTCCCTTCTTTGTGTACCTTGGTCCAATGCTTGGATATTCCACAAAAGATATTAGGGTTGGTGCTTAATCCCCTGTACAGTCCCTGTAGTCCGTGAGTCAGAGTTTCGAAAGTGTTCTGCTTCTACCACTGGGGCCAGCTATTCAAAAGAGCTCAGGTCTCTCTGAGGCACCTACATGAAAGGGCCAGATTTTACAAAATTCTCAGCATTCAGCTGCTCTCATTGAGAGCAACAAAGCTTCTTTGAAAATCTGGCTTATTCATGGAGGCACATAAACAGGAAGTGAACTATTTCTGAGAATCCAGCCCAAGTTACAGTCTAGTCCTACACCAACTTTGATTAACTGCTTTAATGCATATATTTTCAAGTCTTATATTAATAATAAAATACTTACAATTTACTCTTTAATACTCAAGAGTGTGAAAATACTATAAATTGATTGGCTGCAACAAAAAAGGAAGGTAGTCATATGACAAATTATTTTATGTTTAGTAAAATATAGGCATGCCAAAGATTATGGAAAGTGTCCACCAGCCACTGCAAGAAATAGGATAGATTTTCTAATTTTTCTTACTTCAGAAGAACCACAACATAATTGTTTTCAGATAAGGCAACAATATGACATAGCTAGTGTGACACTTTTCTTCCGGCCTTTGGTGAGAAGAAATAACTCCTATACAGCCTGTCATTAAGTTCCCCCAATTTAAAATTGTATCCTCACTAAAATGCAATTTTAAACCTAATTAGAAGCTCATGTAACTCATAAAAAAGATGGCATGTTGCACTAGTTGGTTGTGCTTAAATTATGAAACATTGTCTGTAAAAGATTAATAGGACACATAGAGGCAAGAACTATTCTTAGAGAAATGTGTAAACATTTGTGCACCTAGTGTGTATGCAGAACTACCATGACTGTAAACACAAAAGTGGTAATTATGGGTGCAAATTAACATGTGGGGTTTTTTTTCCTGCTAACTTAGGGCTGATTATTCAAAGTTCAGTTCTAAATATGTATTTCAGGGTTTGTGGGGTTTTTTAACTTTATTTTTATTTTTCGTGATTACACAAGAATACTACACTGCTACATAACGACATTTATATTGGGAGAAATATTTTGCCTCTCTCTTCTTCACTCCATGAAAATGAGAGCTGCCATCATGCTCTCTGGCTGTTTTAAATAAGAATCTTGGGCCAGGGACCTAACGGTATCATCTTACTTACTTCTTAAAGCATATACACTCCTGTATAAAACAGAAGTAAAGGGGCCTTGTGCATGGGTGTGGTGTGGCAGCAGGACGGGCTTTCCTATATTTCTCATCTGGTGCCCTAGCACAGCAGCTCCACAGGCACTCCAATCTAGGGATTTGGGAATGTGGCTGTTGCTGCTACTACCTCCTCAAATCAGATCCATCCTCCATGCTGTGGAAAGAGGCACTCTGGAGAAAATTTCCACAGTGCATGAAAGGTGCAGAATCTGCTGCAGAATCTCATGATCTCTGCTACACTGACACATCCTATGCAGTAAAGCCATGCTGATGATGCTGTGTTTAGTGCCCTTCATGACCCTGGAGGACGGGCCATCATTTGGAATATATTTCTAGTTGAAGCAATCGTCTTCCATACTATTAGATATACAAACAGATAATAGGGTCTGACTGAAATCCGTAGAAGACTTAGAACCAGGCCCATAGTTAGCAATGATAAAACAAAAAAGAAAAGAATCAAGTGAGCATCAGCTAGTGTAACAGTCCATTTTCCATTTATATTTCTGTCCACCCTCCTTTAAGTTATTTTGTAATGAATATAGATGATAAATTCCACATCAGCCAGTGAACAGGAACTGAATTCTCATTTTTAGAATGAGAAAAGTGACATGAAATTTAGTAGAACTTTCACCATCAACATTATTCATGGGAGCCATGTTGTTGATTAAACTATCTGTTGTACTCTTTGCATGTCATATCCCATCAATCATACATTAATGTAAATTAAAAGACTTTCAGGAAAAATAATTACTGAGTCACCACGTATACCAGCTAAGTGTTGCATTTATACTTTTTCAATACTTCAACTGCTGCATAAACCTCTGAATAATTCATATGCTATTTGAAATGTCAGATTAGAAACAATCAACCAGTTGCACATATTAGATAATAGTGAGAATGGGAAAAATACAACTAGCAAGTTCACTAGATTCTTCATAATGAAATGTAATTATTATGTGTAGCTTTTGGAGGATCTAGTTAATCTCTATTATACACTTCAGGCAAGCCAGGAGGAACTGCAGTATTATTGGGTTGAGATGCAGGTTCTTTTTTTAAAACTATCTTCAGCAATGAAAGTATAGCACTGGTTCATAGCACGGCAAGTCAGATTTTGGGTCAGGTTTATTAGCATATAATATGGCAGAAGCAAGCTTTACAAGATTGCTCAATTTCATCATTTTCTCACCATATTTTAATAATCAATTCAATATCAAGGAATATGTAATGTATCAATTATTCCTGCATCTGTGTGGCACACTTTTGGCTTTTCTCCATTCATCTGCCCCCAGTTGGCTGGCACCAGAATCCCCATCTTCCTCTTCTTTTAAATGATTGTCCGGCAATTGGCACACATGCAAGCGGGCTAGTGTTTGGTGTACTTGCAAGTCCTGTGTGGTAAAGAGGGAAGGTAAACATCTTGCAGTGGGAAGCTGGGCGTAATTCTTACTTCCTTCTTCAGGCATTGAGAACTCTTGCTACTCATACAAATCTCTGTGTGTTGACAGATTAATTCTAGTTATGCAGATTCATAGGTTTTTAGGCCAGGATAAAGGACCATTATGTCCACCTAGTCTGACCTCCCCCATAACACAGGCCATACAATTTCACTCAGTGATCCCTGCATCTACCCAACAATGTGTAGTAGAACTACAGGATACCTTTTAGAATGACATCTTGATTCCTAGAACCCAAGATAGAGATTCAAGTTAATAAGTCAGTTTTAGGTGACACACTTTGGATATGCAGTGACCTTTGTTGTGCTGGTCTTTGATCAGTTGCAAATCATCATATATGGGTTTGGGAAAGGATTTTCTCTTTGGCAAACTTACTTGGCCAGTGACTACAGTGTGCATGTGTATTTCTCCTCCCTTTACCTTTGCAAGGATATCTCAGAAGGACAACATGATTCACTCGTTCTAGCTGTGTGTCATTTTGCCCTCAGATCAAAATGTTTTCACCAGTGCTGACAGGAAAACTATTGAAGCATCATGAGGCTTATTGGCCACATATCTTTGATAGTTCTGATTTTATAAGGGCAGAACTGATATTTGGGGCTTTGTCTTATATAGGCCCCTCTTGCCCCCCATCCCCTGTCCCAATTTTTCACATTTGCTATCTGGTCACCCTATCTTTGTATAAGGATTTCTTTTTACAGCTTTTTTCATTATGACCTTACTGCTATGTGAAGGTAAGTGCCTTAACCCAGTATTTCAAATTTGTGACTGGGTTTCCAGTATGAAATGGAGGAAAGAGCTGAAACCGATGTTGGTTACTTCACTGTGGTGGTGGTGTTGACACAGAGATAGATCTCATAACTGGAAATAAATATGAGGCGTCAGCACTCGGGAGCTGCAGTATATGGAGACAACAAACAGATTAGAACTGAAAAAGGAGATGTTTTCTTCCAGTACAGGAACTTATGTTGATTGTGTGGCTTTAATATTCATGGTAACAGTTTAGTGAGTAGCTTGCTTTTCAGATTGACTTAATTCTTTAACCTAGCTGTGGTTGGAGGCCTTTAACCCAGAGACCTGTGGGTGGTATATTTATTTGCACCTTAGGGAGGGTAGTGGCAGCACTGCCTTCTGTGACACATTCCTGAGAATCACTGTTTGTGAGGAAGAAAGAAAATGTCACTTTACTTATGGACAAACCAATGCAAATATGATTAGGCATTATTTTACAGACCTAAATTTAAATTTCAAAAGACAGAATGTGGCCTACAAATGAAGCAAGCTCTGAACCCGTTATAAAAATAAATAACAAGCTCCTAAAATGCTCTTAACTATGGGGTTTACTCTGTATTAAAGAATGCAGATTTCTTCCATTATAGTTAATGAAAGGGGCAGCAGCAGTCAATTGTGAAATAATAGATTCCCACAGTAAGATGAGAAACACAAGCAGTGTAAGGTTTCAGAGTAACAGCCGTGTTAGTCTGTATTCACAAAAAGAAAAGGAGGACTTGTGGCACCTTAGAGACTAACCAATTTATTTGAGCATAAGCTTTCGTGAGCTACATCCGATGCATCCGATGAAGTGAGCTGTAGCTCACAAAAGCGTATGCTCAAATAAATTGGTTAGTCTCTAAGGTGCCACAAGTACTCCTTTTCTTTTTACAAGCAGTGTAATTGCAGTGTTATTGGGCTGAGATTGGGTTTGTCCTTCAGTGATACAGAGTATAACAGGAGCTCAAACCATGGCATAGGAGACTGTCACTTGTAGGTATCTATTGTATAACTAAGTCTTAAATGATTGCTTTGATTTCTTCACTAGCTTAGCAAATGTTAGTACAAAACTAAGTAGCATTCTTTTGCAAAGGGACTGCTCAGTGCAATAAAAATAAGTCTCTTCACAGGCTTGCAGGCTAGAAACTTGCTGTTCTATTTAGCTGCATCACAAGGGGTGTGGGGAGAGGAGAGGAAACTCCCACTGACTAAGGAGGAAGTAAGGGAGGGTGGAATATGTCTCCATCCCATAATAATTGGGATAACTCAGTTAACCCCATGATGACCACTTTAGTACACATTCACTGTAGTGTAATAAGAATATTTTCAAGACCCATTATATAACCTTTCCTTGTTCTGCTACCATTAACTAATGGAAAGTCGTTGGTTCAGTCTGCTCTATTGGAACGTTGGTCCATACCCAGCACTAACACCAGAGTGGTATTCTGAAAGTGCCATCCTTTTAGAGGTGCCATCCTTGAAAGAGAAATGCATTCTCTTAATGTATAATGGCTGTCCAGGTAGAAATGTAAGGGATTGTGGCATGTATTGAAGGAAAGCCGCCGGTCCTATTTAATGGTTATACTCTCAAAACATCAGTTCTAGTGTCCATATGTGTGTGTGAAAATGCTCAGTGTAGAGCTGTTGCTGTTTGCCTACCTAGACACAAGGAGTGTGGTATCTAATACATTGCTTTGACACATGCTCTGGGATATCTTAAGTCTGAAAGACTCTGTATTAAATCAAATTATATTTTATTCTTCATAATTGGATTATACCTCTGAGGTTTCAGACTTACTGCACATGAGTCTCATCTCAAAATTTGAACATAAGAATGAGTTTCTGACTTGTTCTCTCTCTTTTTTTTACACCCGATGTCCAGCCATATGGCCATAATTCCTATAGAATTCAGGGATTGGTGGGGGCATTGAAGGTCAATGCCATCAATGAATTAGAAGCAAGATGTAGTCTTACTCCACTATTTAGGCTAGTGAATGGTACAGTTCAGTGTCTCAGTTCTATAGCAGAAAACATTTAAGTAACGTAAATCTGTAACCACACCAATGCTGCAGCCCTGGCGCTGTTTTAGTTTCAGTACATTATAGACTCCAAAGAAGGATCAGGGCCTCATTGTGCTAGACTCTGTGGCAGTCCCAGAAAGTTCAGCATCAAGCTACAACACGTGGAAGAAACAGACAAAAGGAAGGTAGGAGGCTAAAGTAACAGCAAAATGGGTATATCTGCTGAAAGCAATGGGTAAATGGGGCAGTTGTCCTGATTTAATGGAACAACAGTTGGTCTAGCTCTAAAGTCTATTAATTGTTGTTCACAGGAGTGACTTTATATATGCTGTCATAGGTGTCCTACTTTGGGAGCCTTTTGTTTGACTTCAGTTTTTCCCTGCTGTATTTGTTGTATTTTGAAATAAAACATATCTCAGCACAGTTTTTAAAATTCATTCATGTTTCATTTATTATGCTTCCTTTATTTTTATTGTACTACTGTGTGCATACCTAGAAAGAACCTATTTTTATACATCACTTAGGCCTATTTTAATAGCAAATCTCCAGTAATGAGGGCAGTTGCTCAAAAGGCACATTTCTGTTTCCACCAGGGTATGTGCCAATTATAATATAAAAAGATAATATTATTACTTATAATTATTTTGTAATTATAATAGTATTTAGCATGTAAGTGTCTTCGGTCTCAGATTCTCAAAACTCTTCACAAATCGCCTTTCTGAGACACATGTGGTGTTATTCCTGTTCTACATATTAGGAAAGTGAGAGACATGCAAAACGTGCAAAAAAGATGTCAGTAACTGACAGAGTTAGGATTAGGATGCAGATTTCTGACTCCGGCTCAATCACTAACCTCTGGACCATGTTTAGAGCTAGACTATGACTTGGACTACATGTCTTAGCAAAGGAGTAAGAAATTCCCTTACATTCCTGATTGGGATATGGGCACAGAGGAGTAAGTGGGTGCTCTGTTCTCATGTACTCACTCCAAAGGTGAAGCTGTGAACTGGTGCTGAGTCGTGGCTTCCCTTTTAAAATCTGTTTCTCGTTCAAAAAATCTCAAAAAGCTAGGGTGAAACGCTGGGATTTCTTCCTGGAGCTCTAGGAAAAAACAGAGTTAATAAGACATATGCACCTCTAAATATACTACCAAGTATATAAAGACTAACAATGTTTTCCACATCTCAGGGACGATTTTAACCTGTTGATTCTGGGAAACTTTCACGGGAGAGTGCATCAACCACTTTGTTAGAAGCTCCTGAGATGTGTTGGATGTCGAAATCAAAATCTTGGAGAGCTAAACTCCACCAAAGAAGTTTTTTTGTTATTTAACGTGGCGGTATGAAGCCACCGTAGCGCAGCATGGTCGGTTTGCAGGTGGAAACGCTGTCCCCAAACATATGGGTGTAGCTTTTCCAGAGCGTAGACAATGGCGTAACATGCTTTTTCACTGACTGACCAGTTGCTTTCCCTCTCAGACAGCTTCTTGCTGAGAAACACTACAGGGTGCAATTCTTGATCCGGTCCTTCCTGCATTAAAACTGCTCCCACACCACGCTCGGACGCATCTGTGGTTACTAGGAACGGTTTATCAAAGTCTGGGGCCCTTAGTACAGGGTCAGACATGAGTGTCACTTTAAGCTGGTTAAAGGCCTTCTGACACTCTTTGGTCCACTGAACGGCATTTGGCTGTTTCTTTTTGGTTAGGTCTGTCAGTGGGGCGGCGATTTGGCTGTAGTGCGGTACAAATCGCCTGTAATAACTGGCCAAGCCTAAGAAGGATTGAACCTGTTTCTTTGACCTTGGGACAGGCCACTTTTGGATAGCATCCACTTTGGCCTGTAGGGGGTTGATAGTTCCTTGACCCACCTGGTGTCCAAGGTAAGTCACTCTGTTTAGGCCTATTTGACACTTCTTAGCCTTAAGTTTGTCCTGCCTCCCTTATGCGCTCAAAAACTTTTTGTAGATGTTCCAGGTGTTCTGCCCAGGAATCCGAAAATATGGCCACATCGTCAAGGTAGGCGACTGCATATTCTCCTAATCCCGCTAGGAGACCATCTACAAGTCTTTGGAAGGTGGCAGGTGCATTCCGCAGCCCGAAAGGGAGTACATTAAATTCATACAGCCCAATATGTGTGGTGAATCTTGGCGGATTCATCTAGCGGTACCTGCCAGTACCCCTTGGTTAAGTCCAAGGTAGAGATGAACTGGGCCCGTCCCAGTTTCTCTAATAGTTCATCTGTGCATGGCATTGGATAGTTGTCTGGGTGAGTTACAGCATTTAGCTTACGGTAGTCCATGCAAAAACATATCTCCCCATCTGGTTTGGGAACTAAAACCACAGGAGATGCCCATGCACTTCCAGAGGGGCGGATTATACGCATCTGTAACATATCCTGGATCTCCAGTTCTGTAGCAGTTTTAGCTTGAGGAGACACCCGGTAAGGTTGGACTTTAATTGGGTGAGCATTACCTGTGTCAATGGAGTGGTATGCCCGTTCAGTCAGTCCTGGGGTGGCTGAGAATGTCGGCGCATAGCTAGTGCACAGCTCCTTGATCTGCTGTTGCTGAATACGCCCAAGAGTCATGGAGTGGTTCACCTCTTCCACACCACCAGCACTTTTCCCTTTGTAGTAGATACCTTCAGGCCACTCAGCGTCGTCTCCTCCCTGGGCTGTAAACTGACAAACCTTTAACTCTTTGGAATAAAAGGGCTTTAGAGAATTAATATGGTACACTTTAGGCTTTCGGTTGGAGGTGGGGAATGCTATGAGATAATTAACAGCTCCCAGGCGCTCATGTACCATGAATGGCCCTTCCCATGAGGCTTCTATTTTATGGGCCTGGAGCACCTTTAAGACCATGACCTGGACCCCTACTTTGAAGGAACGCTCTCTGGCATGTTTATCATACCAGGCTTTTTGCTCTTTTTGAGCATCCTGTAAGTTTTCTTTAGCAAGGGCTAAAGAGGTTCGGAGGGTGTTTTGTAGGTTGGTTACAAAGTCCAGAATGTTAGTTCCTGGAGAAGGTGTAAATCCCTCCCATTGCTGCTTCACCAACTGTAATGGCCCCTTAACCTCGCTGCCATATACAAGTTCAAATGGTGAAAACCCTAAACTGGGATGTGGTACAGCTCTGTAGGCAAAGAGTAACTGCTGCAACACTAAGTCCCAATCCTTGGAGTGCTCATTTACGAATTTACGTATCATGGCCCCCAAAGTTCCATTAAACTTCTCCACCATGCCATTTGTTTGATGGTGGTAAGGAGTGGCAACCAAGTGATTTACCCCATGTCAAGGTTCCTTCTCCACTTTGAACTCTAGGGTACAGATGTGGGGACCTGCATGAAAACCCCCTAAGCTTACTTTTACCAGCTTAGGTTAAAACTTCCCCAAGATACAAACTATTTTACCCTTTGCCCTTGGACTTCCACTGCTACCACCAAATGTTTATCTGGGTTTATTTTTATTAGGAAAGCATTGTTTGGAAACATCTTTCCCCAAAAAATCCTCCCAACTCTGGCACCCCACTTCCTGTGGAAGGTTTGGTAAAAATCCTCACCAATTTGCATATGTGACCACAGACCCAAACCCTTGGATCTTAAGAACAATGAAAAAGCATTCAGTTTCTGAAAAGAAGGATTTTAATAGAAGTAAAAAGTAAAAAAGAATCACCTCTGTAAAATCAGGATGGTAAATACCTTACAGGGTAATTAGATTCAGAACATAGAGAATCTCTCTAGGCAAAACCTTAAGTTACAAAAAGATACACAGACAGGAATATCCATTCTATTCAGCACAGCTTAATTTCTCAGCCATTTAAAGAAATCATAATCTAATGCATATCTAGCTAGATTACTTACTAAGTTCTAAGACTCCATTCCTGTTCTGTCCCCGGCAAAAGCATCACACAGACAGACACAGTCCCTTGTTTTTCTCCCTCCTCCCAGCTTTTGAAAATATCTTGTCTCCTCATTGGTCATTTTGGTCAGGTGCCAGCGAGGTTATCCTAACTTCTTAACCCTTTACAGGTGAAAGGATTTTTCCTCTGGCCAGGAGGGATTTTAAAGGTGTTTACCCTTCCCTTTATATTTATGACAGTGGCATTAAGCTGTCATGCTCATATTGCGGTTTTGTGTCTTTGTAACTCAGTGTCATCATGTATTGATGCAATTCCATGACACAAATATTGCAATGCAATCTCAGAAGTAACATCATTTTGTAATTATTTTGTGCTGCTTTATGACCTTACTCAACACTATAGGACACTGGTTTCCCACCCCTTTCTGGCTGCTGAAAGGGAAGATGGTCTCTTTCTTGCTCCACCTACATTTCCTGTCTGCTTGGAAGGGCCTGTAGTTATATGGATGTGCACTGGAAGAGAGCAAAGCCAGAGTCTGTGTCAAACTGCTCTTACTTTTTTAAAAGCAGTTCATATTGTTAGTGCCTTTTTAAACAACAAAATTGAAGGTGCCTTTGAATATTCTCTTTTAATAGGTCATTTAAACTCCTTTTTGGGATGGACATAGAAAAGAAACCTATGGACTTATTCCCATACTGGGCATTTGTGGCTGATATTGAACAATTCATCTGAAGTAATGACTCTGGGTGTCCAAACATATAGCAAAATAAATAAATAAATAAATAAATAAAGCTCACCTGACCTGATAATTCGAATGCATAAGCACATATCTGAGAGTAAATCAAATGATCTTGTCTATATGTATTTGGTGTAAACATTACTTGTTCTAAAGTACTTAGAAATCTCATATGAGTTGAAAATACAGGATATTCTTAATTGTTATTATTTTATTTTATTATGAAAGATTATAAATGGCCAGTATATAAGTATATTTCATCAAGTTATTTTAAAAATGCATAGCTGGCTTTGTCTATCCCATAGCTTTAGAAATACTATTCCTTTTTTACATGTGTTGATTTTTGTACTCCAAACAAATACTTTTCCTTGGAACCTGTGCTTTAATCCTTACTTTCATCTATGAACCAAAATATTGTATTACCATTATATATTCTAATACTAATCCTTCTTACATTTAACACTCAAATCAAATTTACCCTGGAAGTTGACCTCTGTTTTTTGCTTACAAATTCTTGTGGGAAATCCAAGGAGGTTACTTTTACACTGAACATAAATTCTCATGTTAGAATATGTTTCATGCTTTATTCTGACAAAGGAATAACATGCATGTTTTATTTATCCTCTATAAATTGTATCAATCCTCACCACATATTTAATATACAAAAGTTTATAAATGATTTTTTTTTATTGCCACTTTTCCAGATTACCAAAAACAACTTCTAAGTGTCCTAAGATAACAAATGATGTTAGTTAAACTATTGATTTTTGTTTGTATAGTTGAACTGCTTTGGGATAAATGCCCTTTGTAGGTCACCTTGTTCTGTCTCCCACTCAAAAGGGAAAGAAAAGCTATCTCTTATTATGCAGCTGCTAAGACTGATTAAGAAAAAAAATGCACATGAAGGTATTTGTAATCTCACCAACTAAATAAAACAAAATCTACAATATAGAACTGTTCTTGTTTGTTTATTTGATTACCATTGGGTATATTTGCAATGAAGTATATAGAAATAAAGATTTCATTCATATATGTGTAAGAAGTAGTATTGAAAACAAGCAAGTACAATAGTCTTTTAAATTATACTACTTTGTTTTTGTGTGATTCAATTGTAGGTTTATTACTGAACATAGAAAAAATAAAGATCAGTACTTGGAAAGTCATACATATAGTATCGAGTCTCAAAGATAACTGGTATCTGAATATCATAGGAAAGAAGAGAAAAAGGACTTTAGGGAAAAGAGACCAGGGCTTCTGCGAGGGGTAATGGCAATGGAGCTCACGCTGCTTCTACCCACTATCTCCTCCAAGGTCTGGCCAGGGTGGGAATGGTCTTTTCCATCCAACCCTGTCATCTGAAGGCAAGTATCTTCACCAATTCATGTTGTAATTCTTTAGAGGACTTAGCTGCCTCATTGTTTGGATTCAAATTGGACTCCCACTGTGAACTCAAACATTCTCCTCCTGCCTCTTTTAGCTTTGTGTTTTGAATTTAGTGCTGCTTCTGATGTTTGAATAGGTTTCAGTTCATGTCCCATAATGCATAACCAGTTAGCCTGTTAATTTCTAATTTAAGAGTCTGAATAGAGCACAGCTTCCTCTGCATGAATCCCCACCTCCTTCACTTTTTGCTTTCACTTTTTTCCAGTGACACTCACCTCTCTTCCAGCCTTCAGTGAATCTATGGACTACACTATATTGGTCCCTGGGCTCAGATCTGTAGGTCCAATGGATGTGTGGTTAATCTCCCACTGGTTGGAGCAGTCTTACAGGGACTGCAAGTCCTAGAACCTCTCAGAAAATATCCCAATAAATCAGCCTGCAACTGAATCAAAACTAATTACCAGGAAAATCACAAGTTCTTATTGTTTTTAGGGCTAGCTTGAGAGTTTATTCACGGCCCTAGGCAAGGAGTGGAGCAAAGCTGCTCTGTGCCTGGGAACCTTCAGAAAGAGGACTGTCTCAGAGCTATAATGTCCATAGCACCTGTTTGTGTGAAATGAGGAGGAGGGAAGTATGCTGTATTGGACCATTGCCAGATATAGCATGTTTCTCACTCTCTTTCTCTAGCCAGTGGAGAAGCGAGGGGTAGAACCATGACTTAGCTCTGCCTTTCACCATCACTTCCTCATGAGAGGCCTGTATTGGGCCCTCAGCCCTACTCTCCTTCATGCGTGGAGTTGGGGTCTAGATAAGTCCTGTGAGGCCATATGCATATGGTACTTCTATACACTCTTTGTAGCCATGTATGACCAAGCATCAAGCAGACAGATGTTTAAACTTCCCCATACACTTTTGCTTATGCTCGTCATCTCCACTCTGAGTTATGCTTTCTGTTCCAATCCCTTTCTGCCTCTGTTAAGCAAAGATGGCCAAACATGCCAATTTTGTGATGTGCAAAAAATGGGTAATAGGAAACAACCATCAAATACTTGTGACCTAATTTACAATAGGATTTGGACTCAGGAGATGAGCAACAAGTACATTAACCCACTGGGCCACTTGTCTTAAGTGCTTCCAGAGTTGGGTGCGTGTGTGTGTGAGAGAGAGAGAGAGAGAGAGAGTCTGTGTGTGTAATTTTTGTATTACTATTAAAAAAATAGAGGGACTTTGTTCCTGACCTCATTGATGTAAATGGGAAAGTTGATAAAAAAATGTACCATAAATCTTCCTAAAACTTTGATAACCTTTGATCTTTTGAAAGATTGTGCCAGGCCTGTAACACAGGTATATGTGGAGACAGGAAATGTTGCAAGGAAGCTTTGTGTTGCTTTCACGAGGGCCTTACACAGTAGTAGTCCTTGATATATGGGGCTCACAATGACTGCTGTCTCATAGCACCCCGAGGAATGGAAGCCACTTCAAAGAGGGAAGGTTGGCTAAGATTGTGCCACCACAGGATGGCTTGATCAGGGAGAACAGGCTGCATCATCTAAATAGCTGGGTGGAACAGGATTATGTCAGAACTCCCCTAGAGGCAGGACAACTCTGCACCATCCCGGATGTGATCCTGTGCCTGTGGGGATAGTATGTTAGATAAGAAATAATCCTGACCCTACTGACTTCAGTGGCAAGAGTTGTGGGAATCTCTCTATTTCCCACACACCTTGTTCCAGGTTCTCTTTTTTCCATCAACTCCCTCCTCCTTAAGGGCTGCTAATGAAAGGCCCAGATTATGACCTTGCAATCCAACTCTGTCTGGGATCTAGCTGAAAGGGCATAACGTTTGCTAGGCTTTTCAGTTTTAATAATAAAGTTCAAGAGATTTGGGGATCCTGGGGTAGAGTTGTTTTTCAGATTTGGATAAGTATTCCACTTTAATTAAGCTGAGTCCAAATCCAGTAAAGTACTTAAGAACATGGACAACTTTAACCACGTGGGTGTGAGTTAACTTCAGTTGGGCTATTCATGTGCTTAAATGCTGTGTTGGATCAGATCCTATGTGGGTAAAGTTTAAGGTTGATTTTTATTTTTTCCATATTGTTTTCTGAAACATATGTTAAAGTAGATTGCAAGCTGTTATTTTATTCTAGCCTTAGTAGTTGAAATCTCTGTGACATTGTTAAGGTTAACATGCATGTTTTACGTACGTCTTTAGATCACTCTGTTTCAGCTAAATGCAGATAGAAAAGAAAGTAGGAATATAATTCCCAAACAATATTTCATAGCCTTAGAATACAATCTACGTCCACGAAGAATCCTTGGTTTAGTGTTCTGTGCTTATTTTTCAGGACTATTGTAGACTTTTTATCAAGGTTGGGGTGATATCGCCAAGTTGGCCAGAGATATGATGAAATTCCTATTTACAAGAAAAATTGTTGTACTTTGTCTACTAGGAAGAAAAATGCCTTGATTTCATACATCTTTCTCAACCTTCTTTGCCAGAGTTCATTCTTCTCTATATTCTGTGGACGTTCTTCAAGCTCTTTTGGTCCATAAATCATTAGATATTTTATTGTTTTAGGATCCTCAGGCAGCAGAGCATTAGTACATTCAAAAAGCCTTTTATGTAACCCAGACTGGCTGTCTGTTTAGCAAACACAAAGGATATGTGCATCTTAATAACACTTCTGTATTCCTATGAATAATGTGTGCAAAAGGCATTACATTTATTGAAATATGATATTTGAGAGGTTGGGGTTTTTTTAAGTCAGATGCAAGCCACAAGCTTTCTTTTCTCTTCGAATGAAGACATTTTTTGATAATCTAATCTTTCAAGTGTCTAACATATTTGGCTATAGATCATCACATTTTAGATAGATATCAAACTGTACAATCAATTTGAAGAAGAAAAGACTGTGGTTTTCAGGAAAGGGGGAAAAAGAAAGAAAACTGATAGTGGAAAAAGAGGGATAGAGGAAGACAGACAGGAGTGAAGGAGCGATGGTGTATATAGTAAATATAAAAGCATGTGATGTGGAAGTGTGATACAGAGGGTACAGGGTGTAATAATAAATCATTGTATATACAAGCCAACAATAAAGACCTCGTATTTTCATATTGTACATAACCCTTTCCAAGGCAAAGTTCACAGTGTTAACAAGGCAAGTCCTCTGTAGGCCTCCCAGCTCTCAAGTTCGGTAGCCACTATTGGAGTGCATAAAAGCCAGAGTTCTTGATAGTCAGAGAGGGCCATATATTTAAAGGTATCATTCAGGTGCCTTAAAGATGCAGAAAGGAGTATAGTAGGATTTTCAGAATGCTGAGGTGACTATCTCCCGTTTAAACTAATGGATTGAATTCTGATTTCACCTCCCCGTATGCTTTATTTATGCATGCCCACAATATAGGCAGCAGGATATTTTACATGGTCTGACAATGCCAGCACATAGTCTCCCTTATCCTAGTCTGGTGAAATTCCGATGGAAACTGTATAGTATTTTTTATTGTATGAGTCTGTGACCATACGTGATCTGTTAACATTCACACCAATCCTAGACCCTATCTGAAATATTTAAGGTAACAGAGGCGCTTAAGTCCTCCAAAATGAGTTCCTTTCTGGATGATTTGATTATTTTATTATTAATTTGATTAGTTGGATTATTTTATATGAGTTTCCTATGCTGTAGTGCCACATACTGTACTGCATCACTTCATCTACTTCTTTTGCAAATCACTAGTTGACAAATCCATTGGAAACAACCTTGTGCCATCGGTCAGTGGGGAGCAGAAACCTTTAAAGGGTCCATCTCTCCCTTCCAACAAACAAACAAACAAATAAACCTACTATATCATGACTAATACTTAAATAGCTGCAATCACAACCTCAAGCACCTTCCATGGTCTTAGCTAGCCTAACTTTTTCACCAGATGAAAAGGCTGCAGTCTATTCTCCTTTAAATCTTTCCGGCACAATCTACTTTCTGTACATGTCATTCTGGAGTTTCCAAATGTTATAGTCTTTCTCTACTGTTTCCTCTAATATATCATGACAACATAAACATGCTGGACCTTTCAGCTTTGTTTCTTTACTCCTCCCACCCCAGCCTTCTCTGCTCCTTAACTCACCACAGGATGGAGAGGGAGGTGATTTGCCTCACGGTGTTCCCTTTTATAGTCTGTTGTAGCTAAATTAAATCTAACAGCAATTTGATGAGAAATTTGCAGTTTCATGATTTAGGCAACAAGGAGAATAATTCAAAAGCACTGTGTTCTAAAGGGAGATGGCTGTTTCAATGACAGTTCTACTCCATGCGTAATGTTTAATTTGTTTCACGGGGAAATGATCTATATATTCATAAAGCATAGTGTGCCAGGCATACTTTCACACATGTGATAACACTGTGGCTAACCCCCTAGTGCAAAGTTCATAATAGCAATCAAGCTGTTCAAATAAGGTTTCTTTATCCAGACTCAAATATCATTTCCCTGGTGTGGATTGAGCTACTGTCAGCACAAGTCAGTGTTTCTGGGCGTGAAACATCCTTCTGCGGAAATTTTTCACCCTATTTTCTTTTTATGAATTAGATAAACCCATTAATTTCAGTGAGATAAGGTGTTTGTATCAGATTCTTAAAGGCCCTTGGTTGTTGAGAGCCAGATTATGCATATTAGGCACTGGTTCACGTTGGGGCCATGCAGAGCACTACTGGCCTGGTGGAACTTCCAAGAGTCATTGTTCTAAAAGAAGTCATCAGAATGTCTCCCTGACCTCCTCTTTGCATATGTGTGTGGTGGGGGTGCGAGGAGGGAACATCACCACTGCTGCAGCATGCTCCACCTGCATGACTGCCAATTCTGCTAGCTGGTGATAGTTGGGGGCAGCCAGGCATGATGCTGAATCCTCCTCTTCTATCCTCCCCATTCTCTGCCTCAAGACAGAAAGCAGTACCTGCACTTTAGATTATAGGAACAGCAGTTGGACCTGGCCCCTGCATGGGACTTATTGTACCCTAAGATTTTAAATGCCCTGTGTTCATATCATGTAAAAAAATACAGGCATTTACTTTTGAAAATTTGATGATGACAAAGAGGTCCCAACCCTGAAACCTGAACCTGGTTTCATTCATCTGAAAAGCTAGAGTTTTATTGCATTACCATAGGCTTGCACCTGCTACCGCTCAGATAAGCACAATGCAAATTTACCTAGATCTTTGCAGAATGACATTTTCACAAATAGGGACACCTTTTTAAAAAAAAGCCTGGCCTTGTTTGTTTCACTTAGCTTTGTTGCCTTTTTAAAGTTATTGGTTTTGCTTAAATAAATCTGATATGAAAGTTTAAAGCATATATAATAATTCACACTCACACCTAATTTGTTACAATAATTGGGGGGTGATCAATATCTTGAAAATATTGAGCTTTATTAATTTAATGTTTATAGCCATGCCTTTCTATAATGTGACTCTTTAGATGTATAACATTACCACCTCCTAGGAGGCCAGATCTGAAACATGATCAGTTTTTTCCTGGAAAAACACTGCCACTAAATGCACCACTATTGATCTGACATACTACCCACTCCAGAAATTTGGGCCTGATTGTGATATCCAACCTTGTGAAAATAGGATCCTCCATGCACAGAACAACTGTCCCCTGTACTGTATGGAAGGAACAATTCCCTTGCCATCCCCGCATCCCAGGACTCCACAAAGAGTGTTCTGCACAATGAGGGTTACATGGGAAAAGGATGATGATGACACAGGAAAGGGAGTAGGCCCACAATGAGTAGGGTGATGGCTTTGTGATGCACCCTGTCTCCCCCTCCTTCAACAGGAGACTGAGTGAAAAAGGAAATACAGCCAGGGCTCTATTACCTGTTATCCAGAGCCCACTCTGTGCTGGAGATCCTCCTTCAAGAGGGCTAATCATTTCAGTTTCAACAACTGGCCATTTTCTGATGAAAGAAAAAAATGCATCCAAAAATTGTCAGAAATAAATGGGGAAGTTGTTCCTGATCCATGTGGATGTGATAGAATAGGAAGTGTGTACAAGGAATCCTTCCCTTGCTTCCTAGCATGCCTCCACAGCAAGTAGCCATCATTTTGTTCTTAGTGCTCCAATGAACATTGTGTGTGAAAGGATACTCAGGTAACTAGTGCTCATTGGAGAACTGAAACGGGTAGTGCTTCCAGGCCAGGCAAGATCATGAGAATGGCAACAAATTCCTCCCACCACTTATCCTTACTAGATAGCGCTCAGGTAGCTGTAGTGGAGGAGATGTTGCTACACCTTTTAAATATGTGTAGCAAGGAACACCTCCTGCCACTTCCCTGTGATCCCAGTGCCTGATGTGCCCCTGCAAAGACAGTGCTTTTCCTTCCTTCTTTCCTTCCTTCCTTCCCCTAATGTACTCTGCCTCTTTGAAGGTATAATTTAACCCCACACAAGCAGGGTTTCTATTATTTAATAAATGTAACCCCTGCATTTGCAGTAGCTTGGGCACACAATGGGTTAATGTAAAATTGAACTTGGAATCCTACCTTCTCATTACTCAGCAGCTCATATCAGCCTTGGCGTGAACATTATCAACAGCACTATATTTTTTAGACAGGGTCAACATTTTATTCATATTTTTAGTATGAAACTGTATTCTGGATCCTGAAATATTTATCAGTTTTTTAGTAAGTGATGTGTACTCTTTTCCCCTGTTAGTGTTCAGTCTACCCCATAACTGACCATTCATATTTTAAAAGTCTTCCTCTTTCTAATCTGTAATTTATGTCCCAGTGCACGTAGTTTTAGGCAGACGCTGCCCAAAAGCATTACACAAAAGATGCATTATTTCATGGATCAAAGGTCAAAATGTTCATGATTTAATATGCCAGGGGTCACTAAGTTTTGAAATGGCTGCATATTTCTAAAGTGATGCTTAGTTCTGAAATGCCTCTCCCATTTTAGTAACTGACACCACTTTAGTTAAATTGGAAAGCCAAAAACACTTCAGAATGCTTCAGTTGCTGAGTTATGGGGTGCATTTATTCTGTGATGCCTTATGCAAATCTTCAGTGTAAGATGAATTTTAGATTCCAATTCAGTATTCAACATTATTTTCTTATTTAATAAGCATGCTCCATAAGGATTCCTTCAGTAATGCTGCCTGGCTGTGCGGCTTCCCATGGCAGTAATTTAATGACATTTTGATAGGTCCATAATTAGAAAGAATTTTATATGAAATAGTGTTTCTTTTTTTCTGTGGAGAGGATATATTATTGGATATAGAGGATATATTATTATTGTCTTTTGCTGTTCTAGTGTATAATTTTTGTGGAAATTGGCAGTAGTAATAGTATGAGTTACAGTCCATATGCTATATACATATACTTAAATGCACGTTGTACCATAAGAGTCTCTTAAGTGTGTGTGTGTGTGTGTGTATAAATGCACATAGTACCATAAGGGTCTCTCAAGTTACTATGTAGTTAGTCATATCAATTTGGTGCCTTGGGTGATAAGAATAACTGACAATATTGTTTAGGACTGATATGGGCTAGTGATTTGTGAAAGGTTATGACTTACATCATCATGGAATGAGTCACTGCTGGTGATCCTTACCTCTGTTAGTTTTAATATGGATTATGTTTACCAGAACATTCACTTGATGTTAACGTGCAGTAGATAGAAAATGTCTTTCACAAAAGGAATGAAAAAGGTCTTCCATCTTCCAAGAAGCCGGGCTTATGCAGCAATATCCTTATTCACATTTACATTTCACATGTCCAATATGCCTCCAACAGGTTAACACTAGACCTTCAAATAATGCTGAAAAAATATTTAGTGAATAAATGATTCAAGAAAACAGAGACATTTGCTGACAAATTCAATCACCAAAGATTCTTCAAACGTCTCTACTTTTCACTTAGTTCTGCACATTGTGCATTTTATTTAATTGCATTTTACTTCATCCAAGTGGTGTGTTTGTATAACCAACGTGAATGGAATATGTCAAAATGCAACACTGGATTGATGGTTGCTGACAATTGATGTCAGCACACACACACACAAACACACATATACACATATGGGAAAATCCCACTCGTGAAATACAAATGAAATTGGATAAAAACTGTTACAAAGCAAAATATTGTAAGTGTTGGTTATTTGATTCACAAGGAGTGCTGGTGCTTGTGGGTAGTGATATATAAGAGGTAAAATGATGCTTTAGTAAAAATAGATATTTTTAAACTTCCCCAAACTCTTTTAACCACCACATAAAGCTTTAATAATCTCAACTGCGTTTTTTTTTGAGATAAGCAGACTAAAAAACAATAGTAATCCAAAGAAAGATATTCTTTCCTTCAACAAGAAACATAAACATGATAGAGTGTTGTTAAATACATGTCAAAAACAATGTATGTAGAGTAGACAATGGGTAAAATAAGCACTCCAGACCCAGTTTGCAAAGTGACTTAGGCATTTAGAAGCCTAAATTTTCATTTAGACTCTTTTGAGTCTATTTTGAAAATGGGAGTCAGATGGTTTCGGAAATGTTACCTCCTATCTAATGATGTTACCTCCTATCTAATGAGAGGACTAAACAAAACTATAGCTTTTTCAAAGCTCAGACCTGTCCCCCCTGTTTCATTTATGAAGATCTTCAAACTAACTAAACTATGAGTTGCAACTCATAGATCTCATTACGTAGGGAGGAAAATGCAATGGGGCAATGGTTTTGAGCAGGAGGGAACATACTCAAATGTTGAGCACTGTCTCATTATCTAATATTTCTTGTTTTTTAAAATGTTGTGTTTTGACTTTATTCCAGTCCTCATCCAGTATTGTAGATACGTCCCATATCTTCAATCATCAGTCTTTTTTTTCTGACAATTGATGAAAGACTAGTGGTTCAGTAGAGCTGGTCAAATTATTGAAAACTTGCCCTTTGCCAACTTTAGCCTTTGTTTTCTGTTCTCAGACTGTCTGTGAACAGATCATAATTTTCAGAAATTTGTTTGATCAACCTTATTTGAAAAATTTTCTATCTGAACATATCTGTGACTGAACTTTTTGAGAATTACTTCCCTTCTTTGATAGTCAAAAATAGAAATGCAGGCTGTTTTGAGAACCTGTTTCAATTACATGCTATGATCCATTTCCCTGGTTAGGTAAGTATAGCTCTTAGAAGCCTGTTTTTGGTGTGAGTACTGCTAATAAGAATATAAAATTTTGTTTTCCATCAATATTCTGCAAAATTCAGTGAAATGTTGTTGCTTCAGGAGATATTCCTACCAGCAAACTTGTTTACTAGAATATCATAGCATGGGAACACAAAGGTCTGCAAACCTAATCAAACTGAGTATAAAAAATCTAATGAATATTTACAAAATGCAATATTTGCATAACTGTAATCAGCAATGTTAAGAAAACATACTATATCAATTAACAAAAAACTAGCTTTTGCTGTTGAATTTCACAGAGAATTACCAGATTTTTTACCCTCTCTCTGAAATCCCTTGATTATTTCCACTGTGATGCTGGACACAAGATAAAAAACAACGTTTGGACACCTCCTTTTGTTCATATACATTTACATTATTCCTTAATCTAAGAAAACATATTCCAGTGCAGTATTTTGAGACATTTCACAGGTAGAATAACCCGCTCATAGGGAGATAACCCCTCCTGTGATTAGAGAGCACTTTAAAGTAAGCAGAGCCATTCAGAATTTTAGAAGAATTAAGTAACCTATGCTATATCTGACGTTTGCTCTGTGGTGTCTTACGGGGATTCTCTCTTCTATCTTGAGACCTTTTTTAAACAGCCATGCAGGTGGTGTTTCTTCTTTCAACTGGCTTACCCAATTTATTTGACTGCTAGGAAAAAAATAACGTTATGTGCAAGAGCAATTTGAAGTGTAATGTTTGCAATTAATTTGAAGAGAGGATGATCATCATCATAATCATCACAGTGTCAGCCATTTTCATGCCATTGCAAGGTGAACACTTCTTCTGTCCATCATTCTGGAGATTGCTTTGTTGTAATCTGGTCACACTTGGAGAGTGTGGGTTGGCAAGTTGAAATATAATGAAGACCCTCACAGAAAGCACATATAGGGATCAAAAGAGTGTACAACACTATATTTTTGGATCACAGTGTTAAAGACACCATTTCCCTTTTCTATGGTGAGGTGAAGACAAACTAGAGAACACGACAAAAAGATTGCCATGGATAACGCTCTTAACTGAAAGTCAAAGATGATTAATGAGAGAGATAGGAGAACCTCATTCTTTTGACTTAAGGGGCAGATAGAGGAGAGTGAAAGAAGGCAAATAAGATGTGTACATAAAAGAGAAACTTATGATGGTGATCTTAACTCCCCTCAGAAAATGGAATTGAATGTTGACCCATTTTTCATTGGAATTTGACTCTTTCAATCTTATCAGTCTTTTTAAGGAAGATGGTAAAAATGTTCTCTGTAAAGAAGCAAAAAGAAGCCAAACTTTGATGGAAACTGAGTTGTCAAAAAGGAATCAGAATGTGGAAAAAGCAGTCCCCACGATTTTTCAAATTGATATACGGTACTCTTCTCTTCAGGCATAAATTATTAGAGTAATCTTCTTCCCCACTCTCAACAGCCCTTCCTACCCTACTGCCCCACTCAAGCTAAAACTAAGTTGGCAGAAGGAGTGCAACAAAGTGAGAGTTATTAAAAAGGAATTTGGTGTGAGTTGTAGACATTGACAGAGTTAGTTGGGTATCTGAAAAAAAAACTTGCTAGACAAAAAGAGGGAAAAGTAACAGCACTATGTGTTAAAGTAAATTTGAAGTTAGAGATAAATTGGTGGATGTATTTAATGTCCTAGATAACTTAGGGGAACCTACTTATCTAAGAGCTGTCTTCCTCTTTTTATCCAGTCCAAGAAGCCACCGTTTCAGAAAAAGGAAAAAAATATGGCTAGAGGATGATTTCTGTTAATGCTGACACATTCTTCATGATAGAAGAGGAGGCTTATTTCATTGACAGAAGTTCCTCCAGAAGAGGACACATTTATTCTAGATAGACAATTTGTAGGTAGGGGGTTTGATTAGGTGGGAGAGTGGGTGATAATCATGAGAACCACAAGGTAATTCACCATTTGGGTACAAGGATATCTGATCTCATGAGGTTTGTACTGGATTTACTTTAAGGAGTGCTTCTGATACAACCTTGGTTATGTAATAAGTCAATTTCAGTGATATAGATCATTATGGAAGGTCCTGGGAGTTAAATTTAGGCAATCAGAAGGGATTAAGTTAATTATTCCTATGATAAGGGTCAGGATCTGGATTCAGGGTAGTCATGCCTGGTGGTTGGAACAGTGGTCAAAAACAGGTACCAATAGTCAAAGCTGGATATAGAATCAGGACTGGGCAGAAGGCAGTGTTGAAACTGAGGCCGTGGGTCAGAACTGGGGTCAAAGTTTGTAGACAAGCCAAATCATAATGGTAGTCAGAGTCTTGGAGCAGGCTAAAAGTCAAAGCCAGTTTGGAGTCAATCGAAGTATCTGGGGCTAGGAGGATGGTGCAGGGCTGGAGCATGTCAGGAACAGGGCTGAAGCAAGGTCAGAACAGCATACGAACAAGGCTGAAGCAGTCTGGAACAAAGCTGGGGCAGGGAAAGGTTAGAGGGCAGTCTGGAAGCCTAGTGAACGTGTAACACCCCAAGTCAGCAGGATTGTTCCTAACCAAGTGGTGCTGTTACACAGACTAACTTGCAGCTCTGGTAGTGAAAATGAGATACTTGTGCTTGGTGGGGGGCGGGTGTCATCTGATCTGGGTCCTACCCAGGTATAGGCTGCTTCAGCACACCTGAGGGATGACTCATTGTACCTATTGAGTGCACAGGGGGCGCAAGCCAATCCACATCTAAAGTCCCCTTCCCCAATCTAAGGGGAGGAGCCACTGAACCCAGGGCTCAAGTGAAGTCAGGGCACAACAAATGAGAAAATAGGGGTGGAAGGATCACAGGATCAAAAGCAGAGGGGAGCACCGAGCAGAGAGCTCCAGACAGAACCCTCTGCTCCTCTAAGGTGTCCAGGGAGCCAGTGGACGTGGACGTGGTGCAGAGGAACTCTGCCCAGTTACGTGACCTAAGGGGGGAGTGAAAGTAGGCCCCACGGTCACAGAGCACCTACCCATCCAGCATCGTCCTCCTGGTATGGTAGATGGCCACCTTGGCCAGTGCCAGGAGGAGATTGATGAGGCGGTCTTGTGATTTCATGGGGCCATGGATGGGGTATGCATAGAGGAGTAGGTGAGGGGAGATGTGCTGTCAGAACCTGAGGAGAAGGTTCTGGAGGAGCCAGAAAAAGGCTTACAAACTGGTGCACTCAAGGTAGATGTGTGCCAAGGTCTCCCTCACACTGCAGAAGGGGCAAGTGTTGGCGAAGGGTGGGATTGGGGGTGAACTGTGCCAGATACACATCCGTGCTCAAAGCTCTGTGAAAGAGTCGTCAGCTAATATCCCTGGCGGGCTGTGAAACCAGGTTGGAACATGGACTGGCCAGTGAGTCACTGTAGCTGAGTGAGCAGCCCTAGTACAGCTGCAAGTTTGTCTCAAAGTAGGTTTCTTTGGAATGTTTCTGCTTCCATGTGCAGGGGTAGGTAGCCATGGGGAATTTGTGTCTGTGTGTGGATGAGAAGATGGTACAGAATGGGAGGGGTTTTAGAATACTAAGTACTTTGGAGCTTTGGGGGATGATTTCCACCTGAACTAAAAGGGGACTACTCTGCTAACAAAGATTTGATGGGTTATTGATAATGGAAACTAGCAGAAAGCAATCAGTTGTTGAGGCGTGTTCAAGGGGGACCATAACATTTATTGGAAGCAGTAGAAATAAAAGTGAAATTATTGTCCTGTAGTGAGAGTAAGAGTAGAATTATGACAGCATCAGGGGAAGACTATGACTGTAGAGAAGAAGCCCATTCAACTAGTGCACCAGAGGTTCAGAAGAAAAGTGGTTCAGTAAACATAAATGGACATACAGTTACTCGTAAATCCTATAATATGAAATATGAAATGTAAAAAACTTAAATGGCAAATCGAGCTGGCTGGAATGTCTGGCTTTGGGAGAATTATGCTGATTTCTAAAACACAGTGAGATGAAATCATTCGGATACTACAATTTCTGGTCCTCTGCAACTTGGGGAAAATAAGTTACATTTTCGAAGTTGGGGAAACATTTATCTGAAGCATTCAATTTCTTGGGGGAGAAGCAGTTTCTGTGTGCAGATGAAGCTCAGATCACACTAGTAGCTCTTGCTTTTGCACACTTCATTCTTGAAGTCATCTGCCAATGATAGAGTATTAAAAATGTCATTTTCCTCCTGGTTTGAAGTTCATTACGTATCTGAACAAGCCTGAGAGGTAAGGTTATGTCGATATTAGATATATCAAAGTCTCAAAATACGCATATTTCATAAAGAAAGGATTAAGGGAGATAGACAGGAGCTTTTCATTGTTTCATTTGCCAAAGCAGAGTAAAATCAAATAGAGCAAGAAATTAATTTATCCAAATAGATCACTAGCGAGACTGGGGCTGACTCAGCAAAAAATGACACATATCTGTCATCTATTTCAGTTTGTGATATACTAGGAATGTGTTATACAATCAAAGCAATTTAAAAATGAAGAAGTTCCCCTAGTGATATCTGTATTTTTTTAACTCATTCACTTTTGGGCACTGATACATTAATGGGTTCACATACATGGAGCAAAATTGTATATCGGGGCAGCAGGTATCATGTGCTGAGATCTCCAAACAGCAGCATTAAAACATGTTTATCGCAGCAACTATTTTCATCCTGTAGACCCCTGCAAAGAGTAGATTAGTGTGTGCTTCCAATTACCAGAGACCCCCATCTCTGTTACAAATGTATAACGTCAATGATGATCTCTTCTGCACCCCGATCCTGACACACAAACAGAAACAAATTCATATGTGGTGTCAGCAACAGGCCAATTTATATCTAGAGTGATTTTAATATCATTTTTAACTTTGCACAGGAAAATGGGTCTGAATGAATCCAGTCCAGATTGTAACCACAGATAATAGAAAAAAATAGGGCAGAGTGTCAAGCAAAAAAGAAACCAAAAAAAAAAAAATACTGGATCATTCCACTTTAAGGCAGTTACAGATGTGCACGATATTTCCCCAACCCCATCCTAATACACTTGATGTCAAAACAAGGCTTTCTTCAAACTAGTCCCAAAGACTCAAGCAAGAAATAGATAGTAATAGTAGATAGTAAAGTAAGAACTGTTTTCTCTCCAGGCAAACTCAGACTTCATCTAACTCTCCATGTAGATTGAAAAGAAGATACTTGAAAGTAAAATAAATGCAAACTGATGTTAAAACAAGATCTTCTGATTTGGACAACAGCAAGAATGTCAAGAGCACAATGTCAATGCATAATTCATCCCAACGTGCATAAATATTGTAGTGTTCTAGCCTAGGTATTGCAGCTATGCACTGTCCTAAGACCCTTACCCAATACCTATTTCTAAATACAATAAAATGAATTAAGAATGAAGTGAGCGCATTAAGTAGTGAAATACAGTGGAGTAGTGTAGACTGGCTATTGGTACTACTTGGCACACACATTCTGCTGTCCAGTTAGAATCCTGTTTTGGAACCTGGATCTCTAATATGCCGATTACAAAATTATTCCAGTAAATCTCCCCCTGACCGATCTTTGACTGAGAAACACCTATTCTTGCTTCCTTCTTCAACTGGCTGCCCTACTTTTCACCTCTCTGAGCAAGTGTCTCCTACTCTAACATTGAACCTGCCCCTACTCCAAATGCCTGGTGTTCTGGGGGAATTTCCCCACTTTTGACTTTCTTAATTTAGAACCTCCAAAGTCTCTTATTTTGACACACTTTGAAGCATTCATTGAGTTTTGGTACTTAAAACAGGAGGTCAACCTCATTTTTGCAGCAGTTTGAAGAGTGCACATTACACAGTTTTGAAAATCCAGAGAGAGATTCCCCCTGCTGAAATGATGAGAGAAGCCATATGGCAAAAGACAAATAACAAGGCTTTTGAATTTTTAATAGACAGGGGTGAGCTCAGGGAAAATCCACAGGGCAAACAAACTCACTATTTTCTTTATTTTAATATTCCCACTTTGTTGGGTTCATAAGTCTATGACATATTTAATTAAAGACAGAGAATGTAAAAATGAGGACAAAAATGTGTGGAGCAACGGAAATATTTCTTACTTATGCAGTAGACTGTCTCTAATGGAGCCCTTTCACAAGCAAAACGAGAACATGCAGTGTATACTGCAGATAAACTAGCAATGGTTCATCTTTGGAGTATAAGGGAGTTCTTGCATAGCAATTTTGTTCAGGGAGAGGAGAACATCCACAATAATGTTGACACTGGTGCTAAGAATTTTATCCATACAATAGTCAGTGATTCAACTTGTAACATTAAGATTATTTTGCATGATTGACCCTACAATGAGATGTTGCTTAACTTGGTGGTAAATAGAATTGTCCCCTGTTGTGTGACTAGTGTGTTTGGTTTTGGAGCCGTGACCCAGATCATATGACTAGGGTCAGGAACTACCTTTTCAGTTGCAAAAAAGCACCTATCTATTTGGGAGAATTTGCATAACAGGAGCATCTTTCCCATAGTGAAACTGCCCCAATACTCTCCCTCCATCTCCCCCTAACCATTTAGCAATATGATGGGCAGAGTGGTCATGACTCTTCACGAAGAAAGCCGGAGAGGCAGGTCACAGCAGGGCAGGGAGATAAAACAGTTTGGTACCTGGCTGCAGCAAAATGACAAATTCTGTGGCAAAGAATACTAAATTCCACGGCAAATCATATGGCCACACATTGCATATTCCACATGGCCTTGATTAACATGGATAACATAATTTGATATCTCTTAGAGCTATTGTTTCACTCTCTCTGCAGACTCAGGCAAACACTATCTTAGAGGACTTTCCCTTCACCCTCTCCCCTGGTTCTTGTCACGCAGACAGAAAGCAGAAGACCAGAAGTCCAAGGTGCAGGCAATGTGATGTTTATTGAGGTTAGTTTTCAGCAAGAATGTCCATAACTCTGATGCTGCAGAGCCTGGTTCCCCAGTGTCCCATTCTCTCCCCTCCTTAGCAGGCATAATTATACCTGAAATCCATGCCCTTGGTCCCACCCCTTACAATTTGTGTTTTCATGTTCTATTTGGGGCAGGGCCATGAGTCTGGGGTCTTCATCCGACCTCTTTAGTATCCCATGGGAGGGTTAAGGAGTGACATTGTGCTACAGTCAGGGACAGGCATTTCTTTGGGCTTTTACTGCATTATACCTCCCACCCAATCGCCCCTTGCCCCTCCCAATTGGTTGCTTGACCTTAAAATAGGAGTTGAGGCTGTCTTAAAGTGTGCTCCCGTATATTATACTCCCACCATGTGCAGTAACACTTTAACTGTTCTTATCTGTTCCCATTATACTAACAAACCCATCTGGCTAGGCAGAAGCAATATACACAGTGTCTTTGTCCTTTGTTCACACATAGTCGTAAGAATATGTGTATCAAGAGTCAAACGGACCAAGAAGACCTAAAATTCTATCTCAGGTGAAAATACAGGCCTGAATCTTACATTATCACTAGCACTCCTAATACATCCCTCCATTGGTTAAGTTTGCTTCATGTTTTTGAGATTCTCTCCGCAACCATAAATGATAGAAACATAATTGTTTTGATTTTTTTGTATTGAAAGTCTAAGAAAAGGAGAAAAATGGAAGATGGTTGTGACCCCTGCTTAAATTTCTCCCCCCACCCCCGAATTTAGATCACCGGTTGAGAACCCCTGTTTGCTTTTAAATGCAGCTGTAACAAAATCAACACTATTCAATTGGTGGGGCTGTCCCCACTAAAATCATGGTGCCCTTAAACAGTTACTCCATCAGGTCTCACCGTATATCAGCTTATTCAATAGAGTAATAGTGACCTTTCCCACTATTCATTAGTTTCTCTGATTGCTAGTGACTTAATGTTATTTTTCATATGGCATATGAGGGTGTAGTAGATGTGGCAATCTAGATTCCAGCATGAGACATCTTTTTGTTTACTGATGTGTCAAAGCTGAAAATGATTTTGTTGGTCATTTATTTGGTTATAACATTTGGCATTTCCTGTACATGAACTCTTATTCGAATGAGATTCGAATGAGATTCAAATGAGCCTTAACTGTGCTCAATTTACAGTTGTCCATTGTGGACTGGGGATTTTCAGAATTTTCCCTCCATTTTCTTCCTTTTTTCTTCTTTTCTTTAAAAAAACACACCCTTTTTTTCTACCAGGAAAAGTTGGAAAACATTTAAAAAGTGAGAAAATGTGAATAAAACATTTTTTCACCTTTTTTGTTAATGGTTGGTTCATTTTACTTTTTTCAACTGGAAAAGGGTCAAAAAGTGTTGTTCATTTTTTTTAAAAATCAAAGTTAAAATGTTTATTCTCACATCTCATTTCAAAATGACAATTTCAATAACTTTTTCATTTTTATTTTCCTAATCATATGATCAAAACATATAATTGAAATTGGCATTTTCTTTACAGGAAATTTTGATTTTTACTAAACCACATTTTCATATGGAAATATTTTATTAGAATTTTTTTAATTAGCTTTAGAAAAGTTTTTTATACTAGAATTCAATATTATTCATTAATTCAATTGGAATTCATATTCCATTTAAGGCAGAATTTTAAATGGCTAGTGATGAAGGTATGCTGAACAATTTACAATTCCATCTTAAATCCCTGATCCTTACAGCCCTTTGTTTTCAGTGGTTTTTTTTTATTATTATTATTATTTGTTTCTGGGAAGTTATTGGTGTTTATTACTACAACAAAAAAACAGATAAAAATCAGTGCAAAAAACTATTAATATTTTTTCTGGATAAATATCAGGGTTTATTTTGGTGGCAGAAGGACAGAGGAAAAATGTATTCAGTAGATGAATGCTCTGATGAATGGAATTCAATGTGGTTTGCTGCAGAACTAAAAGAGAACTCAGAACACAATGCCACTGCTAAGATTAAGAAAACAATATATCTCTAATCCCCAGGTAAAACTTTTCATGTGAATAAACAGTTTACTGTTGTAAACTTAGAACTATAAATATTTACATTTAATAACGGGGCCATAACATTTGGAACACATACACTCAACTTCATCCTTTTCTTCCTTGTGTTCTGAAACGTATTGTGATACAGATTTTCATTTTCTTCCCATTTTAGTGTTTCAGATCTTTAAACCGTTATCTGCTAACAGCTTGAAATGTGTACATGGTGGGCGTGAGATTTATCAGTATGTGCAGATGTACACGCACTTCAGCGCCTGCATGCGTACCTGTTTGTTTATTGTGTGTGTCTTCTAGACTAATACACAGCCTTACTTCAACAGGCATCCTTGAATATACATATTATAATACATCTATCTCATGCAATGTATTGTATTTTCTTGATAAAACAAGTTATTTGTTATATATTTGAAAGATACAAAAGTAGGGTGAAAATTGGAAAAAAAAAATGAATAATACTTTTTGAAAACCCAGGATTTTTTAGGTAAAAATAGGTTTAAACTGAAAATGAAGGGGTTTACTGATCCTGCAGTAGATTTACTTATTTGTTTAACTTCATGCAGTGCGTAGTCCCATTCACTTTTCGCAGTAGGTGAAGTTAAGCATGTGCATAACTCTTTGTAGGATCAGGGCGTTAATCACTTTACTTCTTAATCATTTGACTCCTGTAAAATCCCATTGAGGTTAATGGCTAAGCTGCCATCGATTTCACAATTCAGGGGCCAGGATTTCACTATATATTATGTACTAACATTTAGGGATCATGGTGGATAAGTAAGATCCTTTGTTTTCAGACTTTCTGGTTTTCAGTTTAATTTTGTTTTTACTAAAAAAAACCCAGTGTTTTGCAAAAGCTATTATTTGGGGTTTTTTAACATGAATTTTGGACCACTCTTGTACATGCAAATTCTTATTGTTGAGTAAATCAAATATGTTTCTTGCAGTAATAATAAATTAATCTATATATAAATGTTTGTTTAAGTAGAGCAATGTAGAGGAAGATACACATCCACATATGTACATGCATATGTGTACATACTGCACTCCATGAACTAAACCACACATTAAGCTGCTTTTACTTTCAATACTCTTATTTTTCTCTATTTTTTCACACATTTAAAAAAAATTGTAAAACACTGATAAATTCCAGGAAATTTTAATCAAAATAAAAAGCAAAAATGAAGGGCCTTGTGAATAAGCAAATCAAGATAAACTCTCAGTGCAATGCTGTAGCAAAAAAAGGCTAGTGTACTTCTTGGATGTACAAACAGGGATGTAGTGAATAGAAATAGGCAGATGATTTTAACCTCTGTATATGCCACTGGGGAGACTGATACTGGAATACTGTCTCTGATTCCGGTGTCCACACTTTAAAAGGTAAGTTGAAAAATAGGAGAGAGTGCAGAAAAAAGTCATAAAAATAATGTGAGGGATGGAGAAATAGCCTTAGATTGAAAATCTTAAACAGCTCAATCTGTTTAGCTTATCAGAAGGAAGATTGAGAGCCATGACATGATCTCAGTGTATGAGTACCTTCACAGGCAGAAAACACTTGTTACTGAAGGGCTTTTTAAACTAATAGAGAAAGGCATAGCAAGAATCATAAGAACATAAGAACAGCTGTACTGGGTCAGACCAAAGGTCTATCTAGCCCAGTATCCTGTGTTCCGACAGTGGCCAGTGCCAGGTGCCCCAGAAGGAATGACCAGAACAGGTAATCATCAAGTGATCCATCCCCTTTTGCTCATTCCCAGCTTCTGGCAAACAGAGGCTAGGGACACCATTCCTGCCCATCCTGGATAATAGCCATTGATGGACTTTTCCTCCATGGTTCTTTCTTTTTAACCTTCTTATTGGTCTTGGACTTCACAACATCCTCTGGCAAGGAGTTCCACAGGTTGTCTGTGTGTTGTGTGAAAAAATATTTCCTTTTATTTGTTTTAAAGCTGATGCCTATTGATTTCATTTGGTGACCCCTAGTTCTTGTGTTATGAGAAGTAGTAAACAACACTTCCTTATCTACTTTCTCTACACCAGTCATGATTTTATAGACCTCAATCATATCTCCCCTTAGCTGTCTCTTTTCCAAGCTGAAAAGTACCAGTCTTATTAATCTCTCCTCATATGGAAGCTGTTCCATACCCCTAATCATTTTTGTTGACCTTTTCTGGACCTTTTCCAGGTCCGATGTATATTTTTTGAGATGGGGTGACCACATCTGCACACAGTATTCAGGATGTGGGTGTACCATGTATTTATATAAAGGCAACATGATATTTTGTGTCCTATTATCTATCCCTTTCTTAATTATTCCAAGCATTCTGTTCGCTTTTTTGACTGCCACTGCACATTGAGTGGATGTTTTCAGAGAACTATCCACGTGACTCCAAGATCTCTTTCTTGAGTGGTAATAGCTAATTTAGACCCCATCATTTTATACGTATAGTTGGGATTATGCTTTCCAACGTGCATTACTTTACATTTATCAACATTAAATTTCATCTGCCATTTTGTTGCCCAGTCACCCAGTTTTGAGAGATCCTTTTGTAGCTCTTTGCAGTCTGCCTGGGTCTTAACTATTTTTAGTAATTTTGTGTCATCTGCAAATTTTGCCACTTCACTCTTTACTCCTTTTTTCAGATCATTTATGAATATGTTGAATAGGACTGGGCCCAGAACAGACCCCTGGGGGACACCACTATTCACGTCTCTCCATTCTGAAAACTGACATTTATACCTACCCTTTGTTTCCTATCTTTTAACCAGTTACCAATCCATGAGAGCACCTTCCCTCTTATCCTGTGGCAGCTTACTTTGCATAAGAGCATTTGGTCAGGGACCTTATCAAAGCTAGAAACTGAAATTATATAAATTCATATTCAAATGATGGCACACATTTTTAACAGTGAGGTAATTAACCATTGTAACAAACTATTAAAGATACCGATGGATTCTCTATCTCTTCACACAGCTTCTTCACATCATGCATAGTGAACTTGTGGAACTCATTGCCAGGGGACATTGTGAAGACAAAAAAACTATAATTGGTTCAAAAAAGAATTAGCCACTGATGGATGTCTTCTCCATGAGTATATCTATTAGCCAAGATGGTCAGGGATGCAACCCCATGCTCTGGGTGTCCCTAAACCTCTGTCTGCCAGATGCTGGGACTGGATGACAGGGGATGGATCACTGGATGAGTCCCCTGCTCTTTTTATTCTCTCTGAAGCATCTGGGACTGGCCACTGTTGGAAGACAGGATACTTGGCTAGATGGACCATTGGTCTGACCCAGTACAGCCAATCTTCTTTTCTTTTCCTCTTATGTTCTTGATGTCTTCAAACCAAGATTGGTGCCTTACTGGAAAATATGCTTTATCCAAAATACAAATTACGCCTTCTTCAAACACAAGTTATTGGGCTCAATATAGGGGTAAATTGGTGAAATTTAATGACCTGTGATACACAAAGGTCAGATTAAATGATCTAACAGCTCGTGGCCTAAATGCTGTGAATCTATTTTATTGATGTATCCCCTTCCCAGAGGTGTGTATCAAGCCTCCTCCTTGGTGCGTGCTACTTGGAGTGGGTTCTCCCCTCTCCTTACATTGGTTGGATTCTGTGTTCTTTTTTGTGACACCTCATGACTCCTCGCTGTGCCAGAGACATAAGAGAGCTATCTCTTGAGAAACTGAATAATGCTACCACTGCTGCAAGGCATACACAAAAAAAAGTGAAGTATATCAACACAAACCCCAGCAAGGAAATAACAGGAGCAAGAAAATAGGATCTGGAGAAGGAAAGAGTTAGCGATTACTATGAATGCTAACACATCAGCAAATTTCCCACTTCCCAACACTCAGAAACTTCCCAGGAAGATGGCTGGAAGTGAATACTGCAGCACTGTGAATGCTGAACAGCTTAAATAAATGAGGGGGGGGGAGCCTGTCTTTGCCCTCAGGTGGGACAGGGGCCTTTTCTGTCTTCCTGGTCTGCAGAACTGTGGAGGTCTCAGCTGGTTCTCAATACCCAGTGCCAGGGTCTCTCTTCCACTTTGGATCCTGGTTTCTGCAGGGTTGGAACTGCCTGACCCAGGCACTAGATCCCACAGCACTGGGAGACTCTCTTTTGTCTTTTGAGAGGGAATTAATCACAGACTCCCTAAGGTGTTCTGCTTATCTCTCATCTCCTGAACTCAAAACTGAAACTAAACCTAGTTTCTTTGTCTCTGAGTCCTGCTGTCCCCTGTCACTGAGGGACTGAGCAGCCCTGTCTCATTCTTGGCCCAACAAACTGCTTATCCATATCATCCCATGCAGAAGCTTTCCCGTTGGCCTCACTAGTCCATTGTGTCCGCATCTCTGACTCTCAGAACGCTAGTGAATGGTGTCAGAGGGCTCTGGTAGCTGCTATTATTAATTATTATTATTATTATAGTTCATAGAGCAGGACCCTATTTGTAGCCTCAAACAAAACACACATGCTCTACACAGTTCCATTTGGCTCTGCACGTGCAAAAGATTTAAGTCTCCTGAGGGCATTTGGGGGGTAGGGAGAGACTTTTAATTTTAATTTAGGCTCACACTTCATTTTAAGTCCATAGGTCTCAAGCTGAGACGTGTGTATCTTGTTCATGGTAATTGTGACAGGAAACTATGTGATGCAAAGATACTCAAGGGCATTCTCCCTAAAAGTTATGAAAGCAAGCTGCTGAAGCACCTGGACAGAGGTGAATACTGAACTTGAGACAGATGACAGATAGACTGAGACTGACAGAGTCCCTCTGCCAGGACACTGAGATAGGAAGGTGTTGTGTGTGCCTGTGAAAGACCTTCTGGTAAAGAATTTCTGTTAAATAAAGGAGACTCTCCAGGCAGGGTCTCTCTTTAATAACCGAAACTGGTCTAGACTTGTTTATATTTCAGGTGGAGGGAAATCAAGACAGGACTCACCTGCAGTGCCACACCTAATCAGGGGTGTTGGATAGGGTGACCGCCCATGCCTTCACAGTCCCTTGTAAATTTAGTGACCCTAAATTACCAAACAGACCATATTACCAAACAGACATTGCCTGTAAAAGAGTTTGAAAGGGAAATTTCAAAATTTATAGTAGGATCTTTAGTCACGTGTCCTCCCAGTTCTTTTTCATATAGCTCTTAAGGAACAATTTGGTATGTATCTCCAAACTCTTGTACTACAGTGTTTAATATTTTTGTTTAACGTACCGAAATATTGCATAAGTAAAATGACCATGAATATGAAACAATAAGTAGTATGCATATTTCAAAAAGTAAATAAAATACTTGAGATATTTGAAAAGCAGTTTCTAAACAGAAATAACTGGCTAATTTACTGTATTTTGGATTAATTACATATATAGATATCTACCACTGTAATTTTACATGGTACTTAAATGAAGTATAATATGCTAAAGAAAATAATGCAAAACAAAATCCTTGCACCAAAGTGTTTACAGTCTAGAAACCCACACTGCTGTACTGGGAACAACCAGAACATACTGTGGGGATGTTATTGCTAGTATGCTTCATAGAATTAGTGGTTTTACAGAAGGAAAAAGTGATATGAAGGAGGGGAGGGAGAGGACCTGCCATATATTGATTAGGCTTTCCCGGCTTCAGGTGCACCATGAAAAAAGGACAGGGGACAAGGTGGGGATGTAGCAGGAAAGGCAGGTAGATTTGTAGGCAGGATTGAAAACATCAAGTGTTTTATATATGAATGAAGCATGTAGTTCTAATCATATCTTCATTTCTTTTTTAAGAAAATTAATGATTTGCATGTTATAATGTTTTCATTTTGAGCATGAGCCAGAAATCTCTTTGGACATACTCTATAAGTTCTAGAATTGATAGTTTATCATGTCTTAGATAAATCCTTCAGTGTTAGTAAAGGTAGCTTCTTAGATTATTACCTGAGTGTCACTATTGTGTGTTCAGTAAGAAAGTTGTTTAAAAAATTATAGATGGTGAGATTTTTTGCTGAAGCTGGCTTCAGAATGTTAATATTTGTTATAAAGATCAAAAATGAAATATTTATATATTTATGAAATAATATCCAGTTTCAAAATGTCATAGCTATTGTCTTAGCGAGAATACCCCATACTATCTCACATTTTGAGCTTTGTTAAGAATAGCTATATAATTCTATCTTCTAGCCACATTTTATCAGTTAATAAGGGTGATTACATAGATTTCTACAGCTATTTAAAAGACTGTAGAAACTGTAATTTTCTTAGTTGTAGGTGTCAGTTGTCTAGAGATGCCAAATCGGTATATCTGTGAACACACATACCATTTACAGATTTTATTGGTGGCAAAAATGTATCAACTTTCCCTTCATTTTTATAAGAGGGTTTTGCTGTATAAATGGATTAGTATCCTCATTGTGCATTACCTGGAAATATACACATATTATTATTTGTGCCAGTTGAGCACAATGTTTAGAGCCAGTCTTTTTTTTTAAACAAAACCACAATTCTTAACATTTTACTAGATGACGTAGGTCTGATGCTTCTACAGTTCTCTGTAAACGAGGAGGGTGTGTGTGTGTGTGTGTAAATAGTAAACAGATAAGGTGCCAGTAGATGGTGCTCAAGAATATGTAGTATAGTTCCAGAGTTTTGTCAGTGAAACTTGTCGTGCATTGTGAATGGTTTCCTTTGGCTGCTCTTTGTATAAGTTCTTACCATGGTGTAAGAAATGTTCTCATATAAATCAGGAGTAACACCATTTTAAAGTACTTTATTTTCTTCATTTGGATTTTGGAGGGTCTATGTGGATTAGTCAGTGAATCTAGAAATCAAAATGCTGTACGCTTGGGAGCTGCACAACCTAATGAGTTCATTCAAGCCTGGGATGAAGATTGAGACTACCTGCATAATGGCAGTCAGCTCACAAGCTACAGCTCTGCAGCCTTTTTCTTCACCAGAGGCGCAAACACTTTTCTGCATCTTTAATTTTTATGCAAGCAGATTGCTGTAATTGATAAGCAGAGCTAGACTGGGCACTGATTCAAAATGAGTTTGATAAAGGCTGAGAGCTTCTGAAAATGACTCAACATTTTGTTCTTAGGGATTGGATTTAATGATCTTGACGGTTACTGACACATCAGTCTTTTCAGCATCCCTTCTCCTTTTATAATTAAATTGAAGGTTGGCATTAGGGAAGCTGGTGCTCTGTCAGGTAGTATACATTTTTCCTTGCCTAGAAGAGGAAGGCTGTACAGTCAGCTAGGTATTATTCTGCTCCAGCTAATCATGGCAAAAAGAAAGGGAGAGAGATAGCAGGCTCTCTGTGCTGAAGTCGATTCAATTATCCGTTCATTAGGGTATTGTTAATGAGGACTTTTTTGTCTGAGGGCTCTGTTTTCTATGAAGTATCATATTTAAATATGTTTGTTTTTAATCACATCATGGATTTCTGTGTGATCGGTTTCAATTCAGAGGGGATTGCACTGAAACAGTGGCATTTGGCTGTGTAGAAAAATCCCATCTATTTTGCTGTCTTTGTAGATGTTGGCAGGCCTAATTTATCTGACGTGTGTCCATATGCTTTTTTTTACTTCAGCTCCAGTGTAAACGTATGTGGTGTCTGCCATATAAACAGAGGTCCATTGATTTTTGCCATTGAATTGTCAAATACTGTTTATCCTTCTCAATCTGTCATAGTTTTCTTTATTGTTAATTCTTCGTGTTCTGTATCTGCAGATAAATACAGGCATGATAAGCAGATTACTGTTTACAAACGTCATGAATATGCATAGAGACACTAAAAAGGAAATGCCTCCAAAGTACAAATATGAAAAGTAAGCTGGGCGACATTTATTACATGAATGTACCTTTAAAAATTCAAACCTCCCTTAAAATGAAAGAACTTTTAGATTTCTAACAGTATGGGGTAAAATTCTACTGCTTCATACAAAGTCTCAGTAAAAGGACTTTGCAAAGAGATCAGGGATAACACTGGGAGAGAAAATTGTGCATTTTTGTTGTATTTTGGGCGTGCCATACTCTGGAGAAGTTGACATGATTTGGCTTATAAAGAGAAAAGGACCATTTAAATTATATATGGTAAAATGGGCTTCCGAGCTGGCCTCCAAACTTATATCTGTAATGATTTGCATGTATAAAGCTTATTGGTGAATAGCGGATGTTTATGTGCAATGCTGATTGCGTGCACAAATTATTTACACCAGCAAAATTGAATGGTTAGTCCACTTTTGAGAATTCATCCTATAATGTTTTACTCAGAGGCTTAACGAAAATCAACGTATGAAGCACAAACAATAACATTTCACACACATGCAGTGGAGAAAAAAATCAACCACTATTCTCAAAGGTAGTAGTATGTTATATAGTGCATATGTATCTATAATGCTTGTCTGGTTTTAAAGTAAACAGTACCTTTTATGTTACACTGTATGGGCATAAATTCAGGGCCAGATTAAGGCAAGCTGGGGCCCTAGACACAACAATATGGAGGCCCTCTGTGGCTGTGCCCTGATGACCCCATCCCTCACTTAGAGTAGCAGTATCAGGGGATCAGAGAGTCTATCAGAGAGTCAGGCGTTGTGATGGAGAGACCCCTTCTTTCCTTGGAAGTGGCAGCAGGGGCCCCTCCTCTCTTAAGGAGCATGGAGAGCCCACACTACTTACCTCAGCTGCTGGGATGTATCTGCTTGGGTGAATGATCCAGGTCCATCTCACTCTTCTTCAATAGCTATGCACTGTCCTCTGTTGGGATGGCATTAGTCTCCCAGAGCAGTGTGTCTTGGAGATGCACAGAGAAGGATATATATTTTTCAGAGCCGTTTGTATCAGGCTGCCTGCAGACTCAGGAAGACGTATTCTGCATTGGTTACATGCGAGTTATGCTGTAGAGCTTTTTTCATATTTTCTTTGAAATCATGAGGTCTAGAAATTAATTTTTCAGTGGTTATTATTCCCCTGCCTCTTGAAAGCCAAGATGGATGTAAGCACATGATTCCAGGAGTGGGGACTCATGCACAGAGTCTATGCCTAAATCTGGTCCTGCTCAGGTTCTGCACAAAATGACACATACTGAACTGAAAAAAAATGTAGGCACCACAATCTACAGAGGAAAAAAAGAAGGTAGTGTTCGGTGTGTGAGTGTGTGTGGGTGAGTATGTGTGTTGTGGGGAGGAAACGCATATTAGAAAAAACTCATTCTTTGTTGATTTTAGGGCACAGGCATCAACCATAAGTTTGTAACCCCTATAATTGATAACACATTGTGAGTTTTCTTATCACTACTAGTACTCTATTTTTGCTGTTTAGATTTCAATAATGAAAGTGCACAATAACCTCTCATGGCAAATAAATAATTGGTTTTGTTTTCCTGGCGTCAACTTGGTCTGAAGTGCTGTATCTATATCGGCAGTGTTTCAACAAGCAATGCCATTGCAGGCTCCATGCTGAGAATTGGCTCTAGTGTATTCAAACAAATACCCACACATTCTCTGCTCAACGCTTTTCACTCCATCCCTCCGGCCCTCATTTACAACAGTTCTTAATCTCATATTGGCGTTCGTTAAATAGATCCTTATTAAGCAGAGCAAAAGCAGAACAATGTCTCTTTCTTGGTGGTTACTAGATAATCCCCTCATGAGCACCAAGGACCTAGATATATTGAAGGGGATGAAAAATGCACCTCAAATCTCTTCACCAAAGTTGTTGGGGAGTTTTTGTTTTATTTTTTAAAACCTTTTCTCTAGAATGTGGAATTTCATTAATCTTGCATAAAACCTGAAGGTTTCTCTTAAAAAAAAACAAAACTGAATAGTGTTGTTATACCATGGATTGGTCTACAAAAGAAAAGAATCATAGAAATGCATGGCTGGAAGGGATCTTGAGGAGTAAAGACCAGCCCCTATGCTAGGGAAGGACCAAGTAAATGTGGACCATCCCTCACAGACATTTGTCTAACCTGTTCTTAAAAACATCCAGTGATGGGGACTCCACAGCTTCACTTAGCAGCTGATTCCAGAGCTTAACTACCCTTATAGTCAGACAGTTTTTCCTAATATCTAACCTAAATTTCCCTTGCTGCAGATTAAGCTCATTAATTTTTGTCTTTCCTTCAGTGGACATGGAGAACAACTGGCACTTCCCCCCACCCCCACCTTCTCTTTTTAACAGCCATTAACATATTTTAAGACTATCAGGTTCCCTTCTGTGTTTTCTTTTCTCAAGAGTAAACATGACATGGCCAGGTTTTTTAACCTTTCCTCATAGGCCAGGTTTTCTAAACTGTTTATCATTTGTGTTGCTGTGCTGTAGACTCCTTCCAATTTGTTCACATCTTTCCTAAATTGTGGTGCCCACTACTGGATAAAGTACTCCTGCTGAGTAGAGCAGGATAAGTACCTCTCATGACTTACAAACAACACTCCTATTAATAGGTCTCAAAATGCAACTCCATCATACTGTTGACTCATATTCAATTTGTGATTCGCTATAACCCCCAGATCCTCTTCAACTGTACTACCTCCTAGCCAGTTATTCCCCATTTTATAGTTTTCATTTGATTTTTCCTTCCTAAGTATAGTACTCTGCACTTATCTTTACTGAATTTCGTCTTGTCGAATTCAGACCAGTTCTCTTTTTGAATGCTAATGTTGTCCTCCAAAGTGCTTCCACACCTCCCACTTTCATGTTGTCTACAAATTTCTATTATCCAAGTCATTAATGAAAATATTGAATAATTCTGGGCCCAGGACTGACCCCTGCAAGACTTCACTAGATATGTCCTCTTAGTTTGACAGGGAACCATCGATAACTACTCTTTGAATATGGTTTTTCAACCAGTTGTGCACCCACCCTACAGTAATTTAATCTAGACCACATTTCACTAGTTTGCTTATGATAATGTCATGTAGAACTGTGTCAAAAACCTTACTAAAATCAAGACCTAGCATGTCTATTTGTTCCCCCTATACACTAGGCCAATAACCATGTCAAAGAAGGAAATTAGGTTGATTTTGTCAATATTTGTTTTTGACAAATCCATGCTGGCTATTTCTTCTAACCAACCCTATCATCCTCTGGGTGCTTACAAATTGATTGTTTAATTATTTGTTCCAGCATCTTTCTAGGCATTGAAGTTTGGCTGACTGGTCTATAATTCCCTGGGTCCTCTTTGTTCCCCTTTTTAAAAATAGATACGTTTGCCCTGTTCCAGTCACCACTAACCTCCTTAGTGAAGACTGAAGCAAAACAGGCATTAAACACCTTATCTTTCTTGATGTCATCTGCTTTTAGCTCTCCTTCTCCACTAAGTAGAGGACCTACGCTTTCCTTCATCTTTCTCTTGCTCCTAATGTATTTTAAAAAGCTAGTGTTATTGCCCTTTATGTTCCATACTCATTTTATGCCTTTGCCTTTCTGATTTTGTCCCTATGTGCTTGTGCTATTCTTTTGTACTCTGCGTTCACAATTTGTTCATGTTCCCACTTTTTGTAAGATTCCTTTTGAGTTTTCAGATAATTAAAGAGCTCCGGATGGAGCCATAAATTCCTATTACTATTCTTCCTATCTTTCCTTCACATCAGGATAGTTTTCAGTTGTGCCATTAATATTGTCTCCTTGAGAAACTGCCAGATCTTGTAAATGCCTTTTTCCCCTCAGATTTTCTTCCCATGGGACCTTACCTGCCCATTATCTGAGTTTGTTAAAATTTGCTTTTTGAAAATCACTGTACTTATTCTGCTGTTCTCACTCTTTCCTTTTCTTAGAATCATGAAATCTACCATTTGATGGTCACTGTCACTCAAATTGACTTCCACCTTTAGATTGCTGCCAAGTCCTCCCGTTAGGTCA
This sequence comes from Natator depressus, assembly GCF_965152275.1. NCBI lineage: Eukaryota > Metazoa > Chordata > Testudines > Cheloniidae > Natator > Natator depressus. Next base: position 144,278,234 of record NC_134234.1, read on the forward strand.
GAATCAAGTCTAGAATGGCTGTACCTCTGCTTACTTTCTCCACTTTCTGAAACAAAAGGTTTCCAAGACCTTGGAAATTTTGTGTTTTGCTACATTACTTTTTCAACAGATATCTGGATAGTTAAAGTCCCCCATTACTACCAGGTATTGTGCTTTGGATATTCCTTTTATTTGCCTCACATATATTCTTGTATCTAGATATGCCTCAACTATGTACTCTTCCTGAGTTGGTGGTCTATAGCAGACCCCTACCATGACATCACTCCAGTTTTTTTTACCCCTTTTATCTTTATCTACAGACTTTCAACTGGCCTGCCTCTCACCTCCTTCTAGACCTCATAACAAGTGTACATATTCTTGATGTATAATGCAACACTTTTTATCATGCACATACTTCCTGAACAAGCTATGCCCCTTTATACCAACCTTCCATTCATGAGACTTATTCCACCAAGACTTCAGCTGTCATAATTTAACTTATGTATTAATACTTCCATTTCTTCCTGTTATTCCCTGTACTCCTTGCATTTGTGTGTAATGTTGAGTAGATTCCCTCACTGATTTCCCTCTTGTTGCTCCATGACACTATTGTAAATTTCCATGTTCCTCACACACCTTCTGGCCCTTTGTTCAGTTCACCTTTTTATGCTTACCTGTGAGCTTTTGTCACCTGCCCCTTTGAAACTAGTTTAAAGCCCTCTTCACGAAGAAAGAAGGTATAGGGAATAGCACAGCAGTGTCTTCCTGAGGGCAAACATGGCTAAAATATTACATATGGCAGAAGTTGTGCAAAAATATCTCTATTGCCTCAGACTTCGCCATATATGCACGTTTATTGAAACAAGACTCATGATTTGATTGCTGCCATTTATATACTTTCGGTGCCACTTCCCCTCCCCCCCCACCTGAAATGAAATAGATTTGTAATTGTTTTGTTTGTGGGAGAGGGCTAAGCACTACACACATTTTCCTGCAGTTGGTACTATTGTTTTTTTTGCATTTTTGAACTACTTATGGTCATCTGCTGATATGAGGGTAACACTAAAATAAATCTATGGTGTTTATTGATTGTCAGAGGAAAGGTGTGTTTATTTCTCACAAATAATGAGGATCATCTCCCTTCAGATTTTCCCCCTCCCCCCAATGATAAAAAATCAGGAAATTTTAGATATTTGCAATACCCTTGGACATACTTGCCAATATTTGAAAGCTCTAGATGGGGACATATAGGGAGGAAAAGTAAGAATACTCCTTTTAACTTTTAATCCCATTGAAATAGGAAGGGTTTCCAGAGGGATACTGGGGGTGGGGGAAGAGGGGAGAAGAAAAGGCTATTTGTTCAAAAAACTGGAATTATCCCTCCAATAAAATATGGCAATTGGTAAGCATGCCATGTTGCACTGGTCTGAAGCATCCTTGCCTTAAAACCCTTATTGTAATAAATTGAGATTGTGTTTCACAGTGAGAAGTTTTTAGTTATTACACTCTTCAAAACCCAGGTACAATTTTTAGCTCCGAAAATTTTGCTATTTTGAAATAAAGTCAGAATCAGCCTTTATGGATTGGGACTACAAGGATAATGTCCATACTATATTAGGGGAAGGATGTGCCTGGCTTATACCCCAAGATGGAGAAGTGCACACAGAAACTGGCCCAATGTCAGTTCTTGAACTAGAGCAATCCATTTTCCTATAGTACTAGCGAACCTGGGGCTGAGGCCCTACCAAAGGCATGTACACACTGTACTCTCCTAGGCAGTGGTGTATCAGGTATACTTTTGCCTGCTTGGCTGGGAACTGTGAAAGGGATTGTGAGTCCCTGAGGAGACAGTCGCTTTTGAGAGCTCTCCTGTGAGCAGTACAGATCTATATTTCCTCCAGCATTTATCAGTATCAGGCCAAATCTGGCCAGTGTAACCACTAGCTAAGTTTCAGAGTAGCAGCCATGTTAGTCTGTATCCGCAAAAAGAAAAGGAGGACTTGTGGCACCTTAGAGACTAACAAATTTATTTGAGCATAAGCTTTCGTGAGCTACAGCTCACTTCATCGGATGCATTCAGTGGAAAATACAGTGGGGAGATTTATATACACAGAGAACATGAAACAATGGGTGTTACCATACACACTGTAACAAGAGTGATCAGGTAAGGTGAGCTATTACCAGCAGGAGAGTGCGGAGGGGAGGGGGAAACCTTTTAGTAGTGATAGTCAAGGTGGTTTTTGAATGTTATAATTCTTGACGTCTGATTTGTGTCCATTTATTCTTTTATGTAGAGACTGTCCAGTTTGACCAATGTACATGGCAGAGGGGCACTGCTGGCACAGGATGGCATATATCACATTGGTAGATGTGCAGGTGAACAAGGCTCTGATAGTGTGGCTGATGTGATTAGGCCCCAGGATGGTGTCCCCTGAATAGATATGTGGACACAGTTGGCAACGGGCTTTGTTGCAAGGATAGGTTCCTGGGTTAGTGGTTCTGTTGTGTGGTTTGTGGTTGCTGGAGAGTATTTGCTTCAGGTTGGGGGGCTGTCTGTAAGCAAGGACTGGCCTGTCTCCCAAGATCTGTGAGAGTGATGGGTCGTCCTTCAGGATAGGTTGTAGATCCTTGATGATGCGTTGGAGAGGTTTTAGTTGGGGGCTGAAGGTGATGGCTAGTGGCGTTCTGTTATTTTCTTTGTTGGGCCTGTCCTGTAGTAGGTGACTTCTGGGTACTCTTCTGGCTCTGTCAATCCGTTTCTTCACTTCAGCAGGTGGGTATTGTAGTTGTAAGAATGCTTGATAGAGATCTTGTAGGTGTTTATCTCTGTCTCAGGGGTTGGAGCAAATGAGGCTGTATCGTAGAGCTTGGCTGTAGACAATGGATTGTGTGGTGTGGTCTGGATGAAAGCTGGAGGCATGTAGGTAGGAATAGCGGTCAGTAGGTTTCTGCTATAGGGTGGTGTTTATGTGACCATCGCTTATTAGCACTGTAGTGTCCACGAAGTGGATCTCTTGTGTAGACTGGTCCAGGCTGAGGTTGATGGTGGGATGGAAATTGTTGAAATCATGGTGGAATTCCTGAAGGGCTTCTTTTCCATGGGTCCAGATGATGAAGATGTCATCAATGTAGCGCAAGTAGAGTAGGGGCATTAGGGGATGAGAGCTGAGGAAGCGTTGTTCTAAGTCAGCCACAAAAATATTGTCATACTGTGGGGCCCTGCGGGTACCCATAGCAGTGCCGCTGATTTGAAGGTATACATTGTCCCCAAATGTGAAATAGTTATGGGTGAGGAGAAAGTCACAAAGTTCAGCCACCAGGTTTGCCATGACATCATCGGGGATGTTGTTCCTGATGGCTTGTAGTCCATCTTTGTGTGGAATGTTGGTGTAGAGGGCTTCTACATCCATAGTGGCCAGGATGGTGTTTTCAGGAAGATCACCGATGGCTTGTAGTTTCCTCAGGAAGTCAGTGGTGTCTCGAAGATAGCTGGGAGTGCTGGTAACGTAGGGCCAGACAATCCTGCTGTCAGGGTGCTAATGCCTGAGATGATGGGGCATCCAGGATTTCCAGGTTTATGGATCTTGGGTAGCAGATAGAATACTCTTGGTTGGAGTTCCAGGGGTGTGTCTGTACAGATTTGTTCTTGTGCTTTTTCAGGGAGTTTCTTGAGCAAATGCTGTAGTTTCTTTTGGTAAACCTCCGTGGGATCAGAGGGTAATGGCTTGTAGAAAGTGGTGCTGGAGAGCTGCCTAGCAGCCTCTTGTTCATATTCCGACCTATTCATGATGACAACAGCATCTCCTTTGTCAGCCTTTTTGATTATGATGTCAGAGTTGTTTCTGAGGCTGTGGATGGCATTGTGTTCTGCATGGCTGAGGTTATGGGCAAGTGATGCTGCTTTCCCACAATTTCAGCCCGTGCACGTCAGCGGAAGCACTCTATGTAGAAGTCCAGTCTGTTGTTTCGACCTTCAGGAGGAGTCCACCCAGAATCCTTCTTTTTGTAGTCTTGGTAGGAAGGTCTCTGTGGGTTAGTATGTTGTTCAGAGGTGTGTTGGAAATAGTCCTTGAATCGGAGACATCGAGAACAGGATTCTAGGTCACCACAGAACTGTATCATGTTCATGGGGGTAGAGGGGCAGAAGGAGAGGCCCCGAGATAGGACAGATTCTTCTGCTGGGCTTAGAGTAGAGCTGGATAGATTAACAATATTGCTGGGTGGGTTGAGGGAACCATTGCTGTGGCCCCTTGTGGCATGTAGTAGTTTAGATAGTTTAGTGTCCTTTTTCTTTTGTAGAGAAGCGAAGTGTGTGTTGTAAGTGGCTTGTCTAATTTTTGTAAAGTCCAGCCACGAGGAAGTTTGTGTGGAAGGCTGTTTTTTTATGATAGTTTTGAGAGCTCATTCTTAATCTTGCCCTGTTTGCTGTAGAGGATGTTGATCAGGTGGTTTTGCAGTTTCTTTGAGAGTGTGTGGCACAAGCTGTCAGCATAGTCTGTGTGGTATGTAGATTGTAATGGATTTTTTACCTTCAGTCCTTTTGGTATGATGTCCATCTGTTTGCATTTGGAAAGAAAGATGATGTCTTTCTTTATCTGTAAAAGTTTTTTCATGAAGTTGATAGATTTCTACTCCATACAGCTAAATTCAGTGCCTTGCATAATAACAGCTTTCAGAGTAGCAGTCTCTACGTAAAAGAATAATTGGACACAAATCAGATGTCAAGAATTATAACATTCAAAAACCAGTCGGAGAACACTTCAATCTCTTTGGTCACTTGATTACAGACCTAAAAGTTGCAGTTCAACAAAAAAACTTCAAAAACAGACTCCAACGAGAGACTGCTGAATTGGAATTAATTTGCAAACTGGATACAATTAACTTAGGCTTGAATAAAGACTGGGAGTGGATGGGTCATTATACAAAGTAAAACTATTTCCCCATGTTTATTTCCCCCCCTCCCGCCCTGCTGTTCCTCAGACATTCTTGTCAACTGCTGGAAATGGCCCACCTTGATTATCACTACAAAAGATTTCCACCCCGCGCCCCCACTCTCCTGCTGGTAATAGCTCACCTTACCTGATCACTCTCGTTACAGTGTGCATGGTAACACCCACTGATTCATGTTCTCTGTGTATATAAGTCTCCCCACTGTATTTTCCACTGAATGCATCCGATGAAGTGAGCTGTAGCTCACGAAACCTTATGCTCAAATAAATTTGTTAGTCTCTAAGGTGCCACAAGTCCTCCTTTTCTTTTCACTAGCTAAGTGTCGTTCTAATTTTAGAGTAGCAGTAAAAAAAAAAGGGGGGGTCACATTTTAACTTTCTTCCCGATGTGTATTTTTGTATCACACTATGGAGAATGCATCAAGGTGTGGTGAGTGGTAAAGAAAGATCTTGCATCCATTGTGATATGTTGTGAGGACTTGTTAAGCATGCACATGAGTGGAAGTGAGTGAAGAGAGTCACATGAGAAAATATTAAAAGGGAACACATACTGTACACAGCTTGATTATGGCCAGAATTTCCAAATCTGGGTATCAGAACTTAAGCACTTACGGCCAAATCCACCAAGGAACTTAGGTGCCTAAAGCCCAGCTTTAGGTTCTAATGTGCCAGTTTCAGGTACCACAGAGATCCACAAAACTCCTGCTTGCCCTCTGCCTAATCCTGTAGGCAGCTAAACTCACAAGATATCTACTCTGTCATTGTAAAAGTCCTCTAGGTGCCTATGTTTCTGCCTCTGGGCATACTCAGTGATGTATCAGAGAGTTGCCCAGACATGTATTTCACACAAGCACCAGTGCAATCCTCAAATGACAAGGATATAAGTGTTCTCCCACCTATAGTTCCTATGGGATCCAATCTGGTGGGAGTGTGCTGAGCACACTTAACTCCACACAAAATGGCTGGTTGGGAAGGAAGTTTTCCTTATTACCTGTAGTCCAGTGGTTAGGGTACTCACACAGGATGTGGGAGATCCTGGTTCAATTTCTCCATCTACCTGATGAGAAACAGGGATGTCTTAGATGCATGTCCTACCCATTGAACTACAGAGTCATTCTTTCTCTAAGAGTCCCATAGTCCAGTGGTTAGGTAACTCTGCTGAGACGTGGGATAGTCCTGTTCAAATAGCTGCTTCTTATCAGGCAGAGGGAGGAATTGAACCTGCATCTGTGGTGTTCTAAGTGAGTAATCTAATCACCAGGCTAAACCTTATATAAGGGAGGGCTTCTCCCCGGGCTATTTTGTGTGAAATAAGTCAGGTGCCTAAATCATTCTTACAAGAAATGCCTGACTCTAGGAGAGGAGCTCCCCACTGAGTATCGCAAGCAGAGATAAGTGACTTCTTGCAGCCCAGACTCTATGTGACGGGCAGGGCTTAAGACACACTGCTCTCATCAGCATCTCCCACTGGCTAATTTAGGAAGCTCCTTGCCTAGAGTGCTGGCTTCTTTGTAAATCCCTTTCTAAGGTGCCTATCTCTCCCCCTGTATTGCATAGGGGAGCCTAGGTGCCTAAATGAGGCTTGGTGGATTCCAGTGATTTTCAAGATGCATAAAATTAGGCATTGCAACACTCAGCACTGGAATGCCTAAATCCTTAAAATCTGGCTTTAGCCACCTAAATAAAAGCGATCAGATTTTCAGAGATACAGAGTGCCTTGCAGCTCATGATAGCTTTGCATACATGACCAGACTACTTAAAAAAAAAAAAAAAAAAGGCTGCACCAACCAAAAAGAAGTAGCCTGATTGTCATTGGATTTCCCTTCTCCAGAGCCATCTAGACTGGATACAATCAGGGCTAATGATGTATGTATTGTGCCCTTAATTAGTATAACCCTTCCTGGTGGGAAGACATGACCTTATAAAAATTCTGTCCTCCATTTTGGATTATTTGTTCCACTCTGCCAAAGCTCCTGACAAAAAAGTAGCCAGAAACAGGTAACATTTCTTTACTGTTTAGAGAGGGTTAAATTGGTGACTTACTACAATAGGTGCAGCTCAAGCTGTAAGAGTAAGGGTTCAAATTTCCTTGCTTGTCGCAATAGATAGAAGAAAGAGCAATAACAGATAAGAAGGGGGGGGATGGTAAATGCTGGAATAAAGCTCTAATCCTCTGTCCAGACAGTCCTGTCACAAATAAGAAAATGATGTTTGGGAAGAAAAGGAACAATAATAACGAAACCCTTCATGCCTCAGTGCCTGTTGGGAACAGAGTGGGGTTATCATTAGACTTCTCTTCTGATTGAGCTTGATTTTGGAGTAATAGTGAAAAATGGACTAACTTCAAAATTTATAATATTTGTGTAATTTGATGGGAAAGGTTTAATTAAGTGGGCTGTTTCTAACCGATCAGATGGGTAACCTGTCTTCAGTTACCCACACTGCTCAAAAGACTGAAACTGTACAAACCTTCAGCCACTCCATGTCGCAACGGCCTGGTCAAACCTTATTTTAAAACAAATTAGTTAGAATTAGTGTCACGTCTGACTGTGATGTTTCTTTGTCACTCATTTTGCACCACACAATCCAGTTAAAATGATGACTGAAAACCTATGTTGGAAATGGAGTAGCAATAAAATGCTTATTGATTGGGGCCAAGAGGCTAAGGAAGGATTGCAATTCTGTTTGTGTGCTACCCATGTAGTCTTCCTGTTTTTGGGAGGGTTTTTTTTAAAAAAAAATCAAAATAAAGGGCAGTGGGTTGGGGCAGAGGAGGAGGTGAGAGGGCTCTGAAGCGGCAATATGTTCCTCGTCTCCTAGGTGGAGGGGCCAGGTGGCTCTGCATATTGCCTCCGCCCACCGGTATTTGGCCAATGGCGTTATGGCCAATGGGAGCTCCGGAGCCAGTGCACAGAGACCCCGGCCCCTCCACCTAGGAGACGAGTGACATGTTGCCGATTCCGGGGAGCTGCATGGTGCTGGGTAGGAAGCCTGCCAGCTCCCCCTCTCCCCCCCACAGCAGCAGCAGTGGGAGTCCTGGGCCACCCCTCTCCCCCAGAGCATGCACAGCGACTCTGGTCCCATGCCCCAGAGCACCCAAGTTTTAGTTAGAGGTATATAGTACAAGTCATGGACAGGACATGGGCTGTGAATTTTTGTTTACTGCCCGTGACCTGTCCATGATTTTTACTAAAAATACCCGTGAGTAAAATGTAGCTTTACTCACAAACACATGAAATAACAAGTCAAGAAAAAGTAAACTGTGGTTTCATGTATCTAATGATTTCAGCAGTCCAAACTCTCTAGCATCTAATGCATACAAATAAAATGAAGTTGCCCAGCAAAATAGCGTTGTCCAACTGTCGGTAGTGGCTCCACAAATGTGAGTGCTAACCTCAGGACAGTCAGTTAAGAAGCAGGGCACAAACCCCAAATTGGTTGTGAGTTCTAGACTTACATTTCACCAACCAAGTAACAAGTGTGAACTCCTCAAGCAGCCTACCCATGGAGTCACACACAGTCCCCTTGGGTACTCTGGTCTATCTTGCCACCCAGGCAAACTTGCCTTTGTGATAGATGGTCCCTTACACTAAAAATTACAATAATATTTTGGTTACTTCCTGTCCCAATGGACCCGTTACTTACCCCAGATCAATTGCATTTTAGGCCTCACACCAGACAATGCTTGTAGTCAATCCTATAATTAACTAAAGATTTGAAAAAGAAATAAGAGTTATTTACCAGGTAAAGCAGGTAAACATACACACATAAATGAAAACAACGAGGAGTCCTTGTGGCACCTTAGAGACTAACAAATTTATTTAGGCATAAGCTTTCGTGGGCTAGAAACCACTACATCAGATGCATGGAGTGGAAAATACAGGAGCAGGTATAAATACATGAAAATATGTGATTTGCCTTTACCAAGTGTGAGGTCAATCTAAAGAGACAAATCAATTAACAGCAGGATACCAAGGGAGGAAAAATAACTTTTGAAGTGGTAACGAGAGTGGCCCATTTCAGACAGTTGACAAGAAGGTGTGAGTAACAGTAGGGGGAAATTAGTATAGGGGAAATTAGGTTTAGGTTTTGTAATGACCCAACCACTCCCTGTCTTTATTCAGGCCTAATCTGATGGTGCCCAGTTTGCAAATTAATTCCAGTTCTGCAGTTTCACGTTGGAGTCTGTTTTTGAAGTTCACCTGCACATCTACCAATGTGATATATGCCATCATGTGCCAGCAATGCCCCTCTGCTATGTACATTGGCCTAACTGGACAGTCTCTACGCAAAAGAATAAATGGACACAAATCTGACATCAGGAATCATAACATTCAAAAACCAGTCAGAGAACACTTCAATCTCCCTGATCACTAACAGACCTAAAAGTGGCAATTCGTCAACAAAAAACCACCTCCTCATCAATTTTTGGGAGTGGACTACATCCACCCTGATTGAATTGGCCCTGTCAACACTGGTTCTCCACTTGTGAGGTAGCTCCCTTCTCTTCATGTTTCAGTATAATAATGCCTGCATCTGTAATTTTCACTCCATGCATCTGAAGAAGTGGGTTTTTTACCCATGAAAGCTTATGCCCAAATAAATATGGACTCCTTGTTGGGTTTTTTTGGATATAGACTCACATGGTTACCCCCTGATACTTGACACCATAATGAGCAACACACATTTTAGGTGCCCAACTTGAGATATTTTGAGCCTGATTTTAGGAGTGCAGAACATACACAACTCCAGTTGAACTCAGTGCACCATCTCTGAAAATCAGGGCTAACTAGTGGACCCCGTGTGTGTCCACACATGTGTGTGTTTTAACCTTAATCTCTCTGTACTTTAATTCCAGATCTGTGAAATGAGAATAATATTTCACTACCTCCCTGGAGGAGGGTGGTTGAGAATAAACTCATTAATGTTTGGGAAGCGATTGGATACTACACTGTTCCAGCATGGACCTGAACATAATATGAAGTAAATAAGGTTCAGAACACATAAAGGGTGACAATCTGGCCCCACTGAAGTCAGTGGCAAAACTCCCAGGATTTCACTCCTTTTCAGGACCATAAATTCAAATCTCAACAGATGCACTGACCTCTTCCTTATATAATATTTATTTGTATGTGGTTTAGGTAATAAGTGTCTCTTGGATGTATGTGTTAAAGATCTTATGGCACTATTTGTAAAAGTAGGGGTTTGCCCCCATGTCGTAAACTGAAATTTTCCCTTTTCCCCACAGCTGTGCAACGTCCTTTTCATTACGGGTCTAATTCTGCAAAACACTTACGCAGGTGCTTCCCTTTAGAGTACTGAACTGTATCTGTTAAATGCTTATTTTACTTTTTTTTTTTTTAGCTGTACTCTAACCCAAATAATGTATTTACTTTTGTTTCACAAACTGGGGAGGAGAGTGGGGGAGTCTTCCCTTTGGACAGAAACCTACAGAAGCTGCTGTATCTAATGCTTAGGATTTTTACATTACTAAAGGGTCTGATTGGAATGAGAGCTCATTTATGACAAGTACCCTTGATTCTATTTAATAATAATAATAATAATAATAATAAAAAGTCATGCTTTTCCTTCCAACACTTTTTGTGGCATAAAATATAGTAAACCATAGCTGCCCTTGGATTATGAATGTCAACAGAAGCCAAGATAAATAACTTGGTCACTCATCATGATTTATCCCTATTTGCTTCTCTCATTAGATATTTATCATAAACCTCAGATGGCCACCGTTGAGCCTTTGTGTTGTGTGAGGCACTTAATATGCAGAACTGTACAAAGATTAAATTCAGCTAAAAAGTACCAACTGAAATATTGTGGACTACAATGTATTGCCTTCTATCACAAACAATGGGCCTGTTTTTCCAACTCACTTCATTTACACTTTTTTAATATAAAAAAAATCTGTGCATAGAGAAGTTATTCAAACAAGAAAAGGAAGATGTTCTTATTGTTTTACCTTCACATATGTCCAGTATTCTGTTTATTTTAAAAAAATACTTAGTAATATCTAAAACAGAGCAAGAAAAAAACAAATACTGAAAATACATCAGTACATTAATTTCAGACTTAAATGGGACTAATTGTGCTAAAAATTGCATGCATTACGTGCTTTTGATCGGAGACACAGTATGTAAAATAAAGCAGGTTGTCAAATAGCATGAATGGATAAGTCTAAAACCTAAATATTAACCAGCTCTACCTCCTTATGTAAAATATATTCAACACATTTCAAAATATTTATTTAACAAATAGTACTTAAGAGCAAAGATTTCCTTCTTTTGAGCCATAGTGTTCATTGGATGAAGCTAGTCCTCAATTTAGAAGTTTCTTCTGGATTAAGGAAAATGACCATTGCAACAGTTTGTGTGTATGTGTGTGTATACACACATATTTACACACCTTTGAAATGGCAAGTCTGTAGCAGTCTGCAGAAGGCCCAATTTTAACATGACTAAAGAGACCAATATGTTTAGGGAAGCTTTAGTGATAATTATTCATTTCTTGGGTAACTTCTTGTGAGTTTTGAAGATATTCAGAGAGTGATATATAGAAGAAAGTGCCAAGACTGGGTTTATATATTAACATAGCTGTGATAGGTCACTGTTAATCCTGGTAGTTTTGATAGTTGTCCAAAGGGCTTTTAAAAGTAATCTAATAAGAAGACTGAATGATGGATGGCAAATTCACAGCCCTAAAACATTTTGCCTATGTTCTCCTATTGCAGGTGGTTTTGGAAATATTTCTCTAAGTAATGTTCCCAGATGATACTGAGAATATAAATTTTGGTTTGTGCTCGTCTTTTGCAAATTTCAAAGCTGTCCAATCTGAAGAGCAAATGTTGTGTGTGCGGAGGGCGGAGGGGAGGAAATGGTGAGACATGTCACAGATTAAGAGACTGCCTAGCGAATAAAGAAGTGTGAAGTACAGTCTTGTATTTACCAGTTTTATAACATCAAAGATATAAAATTCTCTGAAATCACAAAAAAATAAGAACTAAACTTATTTATTGTTGTGCAGCTCCAGCGCATGTGATTTTTTATTGTTATTTATTTATTTATTTATTTATTTATTGTCCATTTTGAGTTCTGCTTTAAGACTAATCAACTAAGGAACTGTTTCATTATGTTCAAAGTTTAACAAAAGAAAATGGAAAGACAATTTTGGAAAAAAAACTAAGATGAAGGCATTTCTATTTCACTGGATTTGAAATGAAAGCAATTTCCACTTTTTGCCTTTTTTTGCCAATATCAGTTGTGAAATGTTTAATTTTTATTTCCCCCTCTTTCTCTCAGTCTTTTTCTTCATCTCCCCTACCCCTATTTTTTTCTGCCACTGACTGCAAAAAAAATAAAAAAATGAACAATTCCCAGTGTTTGGTGCTCCCCCACCCCACCCACTTTTTAAATTTTTCACTTTTTCTTTGGTTCACTTTCCGTTTTGCAATTCTTTAACTTGTCAAAACTTTCTCGACTTGGGAAAAGTTATAGAGTACCACAATTGGGGGGTGGGGGGAGAGGAATCTGTATCTCTCGTACCATGTTTCTTTTAAAAACTTTTCCAAATCTTGAAATGCAAGGGTGGCAGAGTTACAGAGATTCATTTTTCCTTTCTTTCTTTTCTCTTTTTTTTTTTTTACTCTTTTTCCAACACTGAGGAAATTTGAGGGGGAAAAAATTGGGCTGGCATAAGAATTTTTTTTGAAAAATAAATCCATGGATATCATTCATTATATTAATTAACAGAAAATAATATATGAAAAATAGGGATAATGGGGAAAAAGAACAAAACATCTAAATTTTTGTTTTGATGAAAACCCAGAAAATTTCAAAACATCAATTTTTTTTGGCAAAAGTTGTAGGTTTCTTTTTAAAAAGTGCCATTTTTCATAAAGTGTGTCAATTGAAAAAATAGAACTGCTGTAGTTACAAGTTCACTGTATATTTAAGTGATATTTTCAGGGCTAATATTAGGAATTGTAACTTTAAAACAGCACCTCAGAATAATCTCCTTTGACTTTACATTGATGGGGTAGATATGACTCTATAAGAAGAGTATTGCTTCTCATAGTGAACACCTTCATCATCTTATCTTTCTCATTTTTCTTTTTTTCTTCTATGAGGATAAATTCTTAAGAATCAGCATGCTTTAACTCCAACAACCTTAGGAAAATGGAGTCCTAAGTTTTGATAATATGCTCAATTACCATATGGCACTTCTGCTAAGACAAAGATTCTATGGCTCTTGTCAGATGCTTCTGCCTCTCACCTTTTCAGGTGGCCGCTAGAAGAGGACTATCATTTTACTTAATCCTCTTCAACCATGCCCAATACTACAAATAGGAAGCCTTTGATCCTCACGACCACTTATTCTCTGTTACCTCTCTCTCAAACCTTTCACATCTCAGTTATAATTACTGGGCATTGTTAGGTAAAGAATCATCTTCTAGCTGACACACCCCAGAGGGCAAAGGACAGAAGTATCTGCAAGCCAAAGAATCTCTGTCTTAATAGAAATGTCATATGTTAATTAAACATCACAGCTAACTACTCATTTCAATGTGGTTTGAGTTGAGGCATGCTGATTCTAAGGCCTTTACAAAGAAAAGAACTAAATTTTGGAGTATTGGTGATTTGTTTCTGTGTTGTGTATTTTTCTGTTTTGTTTTGTTTTCATCTGTATTGTTTCTATAAGAATGAAAGGAGAGAAATAAGGTGATAAAGCTGTACAGATGTATGTGGGACAATATTCTTTCTACAGAAGCAAGTCTGTCCTGCAGAGTAAAAGCGAGAACAGGTCTTTTTTTGAGGTGCTTTCTTTCATATTATTTATAACATATTTGGAATTGAGAGCTACAGTTTATATAGGATAGGGACACAAAGAACAACCACATTCTGTGTGCTCTCAGGAAAGCACTGTGAAGGTTACGGAAAGAAATAAGAGTGTATAGGGGACTGAGAAGAGAATCTTATTTATCCCAACATACTTTGTATCCAAAGATGCTACGAATGTGCACTATTGACATCCCTGTAAATAGTCTGAAGATGCTTCTGAGCCAGTAATATATATTGACATATTATTTTCATGTTCTTTCATGTAATAAGAACTTTATACCTTAGCACCTCTTTACATTAACTCTTGGTATGGTAATCCTGGAACTGATAGTCTGCAGTAGCTGTGTGTTCTAAAGCAATCAGGAACAGGAGAGGAAATAGGAGGATCCACATAGTGTTTCCTGAAAGATGAAAAACTTCAGGCCATGGAATTTATTTGTGTGTGTGTGTGTGTGTGTGTGTGTTCATACAGCATATAAAATGTGATGCATAGTATTTATCCAAAACCCACCATTAACAGATTAAAATACTGCAGAACACACACCTTATCTACCATTAGAAATTTCCTTTTTTCAGTTGGCCTGACTGGTGTGAGATAGGGCATTATGTATCAGACAAAAGAAAACAAATAATACAAGGGGAATTCTGAAATGCATAATTTAATGTTTTATAGAACTTCATGGCTTCTAGATTTTAAAAGCTTTTGAGTTTTATTCACACACGTTCATTCTATGCGAGCCTTATAATTGTAATGGCATTAACCATTATTTTAGGGATATAACAGAAACAAATGTCCCATTTCAATCAAAAGAGAAGAAGGAAAACATTTCCCAGTTAAAGGTAAAATGGTAAAATCAGCCAAAACTTTAACCTACATTATACACCTAACCAGTGCCGAAGGACAAAGGATCATTGAAAACTTACATTTGAGGAGATACATTCTCTTATTCCCTTCTTCAGAGAACTAATACGGTCCTGGTTTTGGTATTTATTTGGTGCAGAGGTAAATGTGCAGCCATAAGATGGCAGCAAAAGTGAAAGTGAAAGCTCTGCACGCACAATTGCTCTGTCCCAATTCACTGTTATGTTATACTGCACCACTCGACACTCCAGAGTGGGACACCCAAGCAGCCACCAGAATGATTCCTTATGCACCCTAGTGCAAAAGCTGCCCATATCTTGAACTGACAAATTTAGAACTCCTGCAGCCAAACCACCAGTAGTCTCCAAATGATTGGCTCAATTCTAACCAATGCGAAAAATAAATCCCCTGCCCTCCCAATCACATTGTATTTGGGAGTCTATAAGCCCTCACCCCATGGTGGCCTAAATTTCATCCAATATATCTAACCCTCTTGAAAAAACTAGATGCCTCCAGATGCCTATAGATTTTGCCAGCAAATTGCTTAGCTGGTATCCTCAAACCTAAGGAGCTGTCTATGCATGGAGTTATTCAGAAATAGCTATTGCATTTTAAATTCACATCCTAACATAATCTGAATTAAGGTTCAAGTGTACACAAGCCCTGAGTGTATTGTGCAAGACAAAGAGATCCATGCTGATATTCAAAGGTTGCAGCTCATCATGCCAAAATAACTTTATAGTAAATGCCCCTGTATCTGAAAGCTTAACGCAGTTACTTTATATAACTGTGAGAAGGAAGGGAAAGTGAATTTAAACTATGCACTTAGTCAATAAAGCTGACAGTTTATTTTTTGTCTTAGATAAGACCTATATGTCCCTGTAAGGATAAAGTTTAATTTATTTTTAAATACTCTAACCCCTCTTTATTTGCTTTCACTCCCTGAACTGCTACTTACCATTAGAGATTCAAAGCCTACTTTGAGGTTGTCTGCTTTAGTCCCTCCCACTGAGTATAAGCATTTTGCTTCTCCAAGTGGGAAACAAAACTATTCATCTTCCATTCACCCATCATGAACACTAAATAGGATGTGAATATTAAATACTGTATTAACAACAATTTCTGTAGTTAAGCCATAGAGTTACAGGACAAAGACAATCTGGGTAAATTCAAGGAAATCACAAACTACTTAGAAATTCCATGAGCTGAAGGAGAAGCTAAATATGTACAATTTTTTTTGCTCTGCTCTTCTATTAATATAAAATTCTGTTCTGTATGTTTCTTAGCTTTCAGCTAATCATCCATCGCTTTCCCCAGAAATGCTAACTTTGTAACTCTCCAATATGTCCTAAAGACTATAAACATCTCAGTTTTAGAGTTAAATTAATGATGCGTAACTGTCCGGCGAAGCTCACTGCCACAAGATATCAAAGAAGCCAACTTCTTGTGGAAGGGTTCAAAACAGGATTGGATATTTATATGGATGACGAGATAATCCACAGTTACATTAGATGGGTTTTACACAAATAGACGGGACAGAAACCTAATTCATGGTTTAAGACATCTACTGACCAGCTATGGTTAAGAATCGACTTATCCTATGGCAAGTTACTCCATAATTGACCAGTATAGGGTGTTCTTGTGACACATCTGGTATTGGCTACTATCTGAGACTGGACATTTGAGTAAATGAACGATTGATCTGACCTCGTATAGTCATTCACATGTTATACTGAATACAGAGGTCTTTCTGGTAATAATATGTCATCTATCCCCATTCAAAGCTATCATAGTAGTCTTGTGGACAGTACAATTACAGGGAAGAATAAATAGTGGAATGTACCACATGTGCTAATATCTGCTCTATCCAAACTATTCAGCATCTATCACAATCGCCTAACTACAACATAATAGGGATGAAACAAAAGATCTCAGTTCCGGTGACATAGAGTACCATGACAAATTCAACAAAACAAATATCACAAGTATATTGCTAAACATGGGATAATGTCATTTTGGAGTCTCATATTCATCCTTTTGCTGATCTGTCCTATTGTATAATGTATTTGGCTTATTCCTTCTGCTTCACACGTCATTTGTTATTGTATTATCATATATTGAATTTCAAATTTACTTCTGGAGCACATCTTATCCATCCTATTTTCAGAGCTATTCTCTGGATAAATGTCATCTCAGGAAGCTTTAGCAGTGGCAGAAGGTAAATGAAAGGCATTGACCATATAGCATGAAATTTATACCACTATGTTTAAGCATTTCATCAGTTATAATGGGAAAAAATATTCTACAACCTGTGCCTTGCCAGGATGTTAGTACATGCTGATGCCATTACATTTCCTCAGATATTCATGGGAAAAACACAAATCCTATGCATTATGCATACCTTATAAGGATTTTAGAAAAGTAATCTGTGTGTATATTTCTGGGCTTTCAATTGGACATGGTTTGCTTACTCCAAGTTTCAACATAAAATATGACATAGAATACCTGTGCATACTTTCTCACTTATTGGTACATAAAAGACCAAAATTCCAATGCATTCTACTCATCTTAATTTGTCTTCAATAAACACTAATATTTGTATAAAAATAATTAAATTCCGTACCTAGGAAATAGCTTCAGTAGCTTTTTTACAGAAGAAAATCTTTACCAATCACAAAGATAATAGTTCGCATTGAAATAAATGATATTTAAGGGTAACGAACATTATATGCCAAATTCTGATATTCTTACTCATGCTGACTAACACCTTCTACTGTAAGCAGTCCAATGGAGTAAAATACTATTAAACATAAGCCTTTCTTTCTTTACATATTTTTAACATTTTTGTCTTATTTGCTTCTCACCTCAATGCTTAAACTATTAATATTTTTCCTGTCCACTTTTTTCAGATTGGACACATAAAAGAATAGAGGATAGATGTGAATAGATGTGCGGATACATTCAATAGACATACTAGTGTGTTTGGATTGGTAGCTCACTGCCAAAGTGGTGGTTTGGTTTAGCAAATAGGTTAGCTTGGTAAACTGGGTGCTAGCAAACAATATGTATTTCAAAATGGCCAAATGTAAAGTCATACATCCAGGAACAGAGAATGCAGGCTGTAGTTACAGGAGCAGGGGGACTCTATCCTGGAAAGCAGTTATTCTGACAATGACTTGCGGGCCATGGTAGATAATCAGCAGAACATGAGCTCCCAGTGTGATGCTGTGACCGAAAAGCCTAATGTAACCCTTGGACATATAAACAGGGGAATATCAGATAGGAGTAGAGAAGTTATATTACCTCTGTGTTTGGCACAAGTGTGCCTGCTACTAGAATATTGTGTCCAGTTCTGGTGCCCACAATTGAAGAAGAATGTTGAAATATTGGAGGGGGTTCAGTCACGAGAATGATTATATAATTAGAAAATATGCCTAAAGACTCAAGGAATTCAATCTATTCATCTAATCAAAAGAAGGTTAAGATCACCTATATAGGGAATAGAAATTTGAAAATTGATGATGCTAGAGACCTATTCAGCCCAGCAGACAAAGGTATAATAATATCCAATGACTGGAAGTTGAAGCTAGACAAATTTAGACTAGAAAAAAGAAACAATTTCTTAACAGTGAGAGTAATTAACTAGTGGAACAACTTATCAACCACTGTAATGGATTCTCCATCACTGGAAATTTTAAAATTAATATTAGATGTTTTTCTAAAAGATATGTTCTCAATCGAACAGGAAATATTCCAGGAAAGTCCTGTCTCCTGTGTAATGTAAGAAAGTAGACTAGACTATCACAAAGCTCTCTTCTGGTCTTAGAATCTATGAATAATGCACTTCCATTATAATTGTAGTACTATGATAAAATGTGAAATCCAGTATTACAGAGATAAAGGTATACAAAACTTTATCTCTGTGTACATTTCCAGCAGAAGTTTTTGGTGGGTCCATATGTTAGCAAAACTTTTTAATAATATCGCTCAGGTACGGCCAAGGGTATTATTGTTTCACTTTATAAAAAAATGACAAAAATTATCCTGGGAATTAACTCCCAATTGGTCTCTTAAATGTGATTTAAAAAAAAAATTACACCAGATAAGAGGACTGTGCAGAGAATTGTAATTTATTTCCTGAGTAATAAGCTGGTTTCTGGAATTAAATGATAACTATTTGTCCGATCTCATTTGATATGTAAGTATTGTTCCTCCAAGCTGGGAAAATTTTATGCTGATTTTGTCGACCTGAGATTGGCTCTTGTTTCTACTGACAGAGAACATCTCTGGAAGAAACTTGAGAGGGCTACTATAGACCTTAGGCTCCTTTATCTTTTGATACCCCTTCACAGTGGCCCAGGTGAGCTAACTGACCCTGTATCCATCACAAAAGGTGTCCATCAGAGTTGCTTATTGGCCCCTTTCCTTTTTCATTTTTATACTAATGAGGTTGTGATGACTTTAGAAGGGGTGCAATATTTCCCTCCCAAAATTAGGAACAGATTCGTGTTAGTCCTTCTTTACGTGGTTTGCTGTCGCAAACTTCCCTGGACTTGAAGCATATGTTAAAGGACTAGAACTGCCCATAAACTGTCAGAAAACTGAAGTAATTGTCTTTGGACGCATAAATGGATGATTGATGGCCATCAAGTGTAACAGGTTTATTTAGATATGTTTTACTTATATTGGCAAGTGGGATAAACACACAGAGAAGGTAAAGAAGAAAGACAAATTCTATGAAAGCAGTGTTGTATTTTACTGAAGTCTACAGGGTCAATCTAATCACACCAGCTCTTGGAGTTTTCACAGCTGAAGTGTGTGCCTAAATATGACATATTGCAGTCCCAAATTTCTGCACCCATCTTAGTTAGTTAGGGATGGTGCGGCACACAATTTTAAGGAGAATGCTTAAATAACCTCCCAAATAACACCCCAACTGTTTTACTGAGGCCAGAGGTAGGGAAATGTGCTATTTTGACCAAAGCATCATGCCTTTATATTAATTATTGGCTCTGTATTCGGCATATGAATCAGTAGGTGCCTTCCAAGTTTACATCTGGAGGAACAGCTCAACAAGATACATACTCTGAAGTTCCTTTGGCTTTTACAAGTTCACAGCCCTCCATTCTCTGGTTCTTGTAGGAGCTTGACTTAGTTAAGACTATCCAAAAAAGTGTGAAAACATTAATTAAGCTCAGAACAGAAGATATCTGCAAACAACTGGATATGACAGCTGTTCATACAACAAATATGTTTCCTTGGCTTTCTCATTTAAAGATTATCCATCATTATGAGAAATATTTAGATATTTTCAACAACTGTATTTTAAGGGGGACCTTCACAGGTCTCCATTTCCAAACCATGCAGATGACCAGTTTGGGAAGGGTATATGCTGGTATTGAGAAACTTAAATCATTTTTGTCCATGCAGGTCTGGCCATGTTAAAGACTTACAACACTACGTAGTATTTTGTCACCCGTACTCCCACCCGAGAAATAAATGGTTATCTCTATTCCTGGCCCAGATGCCATCAGCTCAGAAACTGGAATATTTGCTATGTATTGACAATGTTTTCATTAAATAGATTGTCGTCCTATTGGTCTCAGCTAATTGTGTAGGTTTTAGTTTTAAAATTTGTGGTTTTTTGCACTAGTGTCCATTTAAAATGTGTATTTATTGTATTACGTGTCGTGGCCTGTGACGATGACACTATATTAATAAAATAAACTCTGTGCACAGAAATATTTGAAAGCAAAAAATAAAACCGTACACTGGAGAAGCAGAATTTTCTGCAGCTACCCTGATGCGCTTTTCAGTAAAAGAATTGTCCAGAGGTCTTTTATGACCCCAAGTGATCAGGATCTCAATGTAATGTGTCATCTGAAAGACAACTGGTAAAATCTTTGCCCTATTTAAGTCAGGGGCAAAACTCCTACTGACATCAAGGCAGTGTGGGAGGGGAGGGCAGGCTTTCATCCAGCATCCTCAATAGCACAGTACCCGGTAACACCAGGTTTCTGTTCAGTTTTGGAAAAAGAAAAATGACCACTTTCATCAAAGTATTGGCTAAGCTGAGTCGTTATGTAACTGAGATCTGAAGAGAACCCAGTTTAAAATGTCTACAGTTCACAGCATGACTGTGGGTGTTATGTCATACCACAGTTTGGATGATGTGACTGCTTAATGAAAACAATTTACCTACAGGCATTACTAATATTTTTTAAAATTGTACATGAAACAGGCATTACGCAGCCACATCCTGTTGAAAAAGGGAGGGAGGGGAAACCTCATTTTGAGCAGAGAACTTTTGAAGATGAAAAAAAGTGATAAATGTATTAAAATGATGGAATATGAAGAAAAATTTCCTTGGATAGTTCTGTTGTCTTGAAATATCCATAAATGGGGGAGTTGTATGCTTTTCCATTTGGAATGTCTTATGTCGCAGAGTGATTTTCACTCCTATGCTATCAGATTGTTTTCTTTAGATGGCACTCAGAATCTGATTGAAAAAATAAAATAAAATAGATTTTAGGGTGTTGTAGAAAGGAACTAGGATTATCTATTTCTCTCTGACAACTGCCAGCTGCCACAGTTTATAATTGCATATAGATCTATATCCTGGAGCATTAGCTAGGATATTATGAAAACAAGATCTGGTGTGGACTGAAGAAACATAGAACATAACCAATTTGATAACTTCATTCTTTTTTTTTTTAAATGCATGTGTGTGTAACCTTTTTCTGTGTGCATAATATAGCATTTTCAGAATCTATTCATTTATAACATTACAACATAGATGTCCTTTTTCTTATAAAGAGTTATTTATCGAATTGATCATTGCTCTGAATGACACATTTTTTTGTGTGCTTTGTGAAGTTATTTTATGGAGTTCTGCAGTCATTATAATTTTATAGTAAAATTATGATATTTAGGTCTATTTCATTAAGGCATGTGAATATTACCATTACACTACATATTTAGGTAGCTTTGCATGTGTGTTTGTGAGAGATAGAGAATATAGGATTTTTGCTATTGCCATTAGACACTTAGTCCAACAACATGCTAAAGAAATGAATAATGGATATGTAAATTATATGCAACTATTACCAAGATTGCAATTTTAATTTTCATTTTTTATCAGACACATGTATTGTCAGTTCAGTTTGCATTAAAGTATTTTAATCTGCTGACTTGGACTGTAGTTAGATTCTATTATAGATTATCTTTCCTTAAAGTTTATAGTATTAAGCACAATAATTCAGAGTGTTATTTTCCTTTACCCCCACTTGGTTTTGGGAACACAACCATGATGGGACTACTGAATTCCTATGAATATATGTATAAACTGGATAGCAGCTGCCCACCCCGAAATATTCTGCACTAAGCTTAAACTCCTGAAAGATGTCCAGTAAAGTTAATTTCTTAAAGAACGTAACATACTATTATAAAGGATTCTCTCAGTCTACACATATAGTTTATTAATACTATAATATTCATAGATAAAGCTTGGGTGTTGTCTTTAAATTGAAACAATGTGTGTGGGGGGAAGCCATAAGACTCTCCAATTTCTATGTAGGGAAGTGGAGAGAAAATTGGGTCTATAGCAAAGTACATACAGGTAAAAAGAAAAAAGAAAAGGAGTACTTGTGGCACCTTAGAGACTAACCAGTTTATTTGAGCATGAGCTTTCGTGAGCTACAGCTCACTTCATCGGCGCATGGCCCCACAGTATGCCAACATTTTTATGGCTGATTTAGAACAACGCTTCCTCAGCTCTCGTCCCCTAACGCCCCTACTTTACTTGCGCTATATTGATGACATCTTCATCATCTGGACCCATGGAAAAGAAGCCCTTGAGGAATTCCACCATGATTTCAACAATTTCCATCCCACCATCAACCTCAGCCTGGTTCAGTCCACACAAGAGATCCACTTCCTGGACACTACAGTGCTAATAAACGATGGTCACATCAACACCACCCTATACCGGAAACCTACTGACCGCTATTCCTACCTACATGCCTCCAGCTTTCACCCTGACCACACCACACGATCCATCGTCTACAGCCAAGCTCTGCGATACAACCGCATTTGCTCCAACCCCTCAGACAGAGACAAACACCTACAAGATCTCTATCAAGCATTCTTACAACTACAATACCCACCTGCGGAAGTGAAGAAACAGATTGATAGAGCCAGAAGAGTTCCCAGAAGTCACCTACTACAGGACAGGCCTAACAAAGAAAATAACAGAACGCCACTAGCCGTCACCTTCAGCCCCCAACTAAAACCCCTCCAACGCATTATTAAGGATCTACAACCTATCCTGAAGGATGACCCAACACTCTCACAAATCTTGGGAGAAAGGCCAGTCCTTGCCTACAGACAGCCCCCCAACCTGAAGCGAATACTCACCAACAACCACATACCACACAACAGAACCACTAACCCAGGAACCTATCCTTGCAACAAAGCCCGTTGCCAACTGTGCCCACATATCTATTCAGGGAACACCATCACAGGGCCTAACAACATCAGCCACACTATCAGAGGCTCGTTCACCTGCACATCCACCAATGTGATATATGCCATCATGTGCCAGCAATGCCCCTCTGCCATGTACATTGGTCAAACTGGACAGTCTCTACGTAAAAGAATAAATGGACACAAATCAGATGTTAAGAATTATAACATTCATAAACCAGTCGGAGAACACTTCAATCTCTCTGGTCACGCAATCACAGACATGAGGGTCGCTATCTTAAAGCAAAAAAACTTCAAATCCAGACTCCAGCGAGAAACTGCTGAATTGGAATTCATTTGCAAATTGGATACTATTAATTTGGGCTTGAATAGAGACTGGGAGTGGCTAAGTCATTATGCAAGGTAGCCTATCTCCCCTTGTTTTTTTCCTACAAACCCCCCCCCCCCCAAGACGTTCTGGTTAAACTTGGATTATTGCTGTGCACATTGTAAGATGAGCTATTGCCAGCAGGAGAGTGAGTTTGTGTGTGTGGGGGGGTGGTGAGAAAACCTGGATTAGTGCTGGAAATGACCCACCTTGATTATCATGCGCATTATAAAGAGAGGTTTCAAAGAGGGATGGGCTATTACCAGCAGGAGAGTGAGTTTGTATGTGTGTCTGTGTGGGGGGGGGGAAGGGTGAGAAAACCTGGATTTGTGCTGGAAATGGCCCTCCTTGATGATCACTTTAGATAAGCTGTTACGAGCAGGACAGTAGGGTGGGAGGAAGTTTTGTTTCATGGTCTCTGTGTGTATATAATGTCTTCTGCAGTTTCCACAATATGCTATGCATCCGATGAAGTGAGCTGTAGCTCACGAAAGCTCATGCTCAAATAAACTGGTTAGTCTCTAAGGTGCCACAAGTACTCCTTTTCTTTTTTCTTTTTACGAATACAGACTAACACGGCTGTTACTCTGAAACCTACATACAGGTAGTGATGCATCGTAATGAGATGTATTTTAAAAGTATGCAGAAAATTCAACATAGTAGGAAGGTATCCAACAGAGGGGGTATACCAATTCACACTCCACTGTTCATGCTATCATACTGCAGGTTAACTTTTAATAATTACAGAAATTTCAGATACTTTCACACAGAGAGGTTACTTGGTTTTGGTTACGTAGGAGTTATTTGGGGTTGTGTGTCCAATTATTGTATACTTTGAAAGACGTTTGGGCGTAATCTTGCAAACCATTACATTAATGAGTAAATTTGCTCACATATGTAGTCCGACTGATTTCAATTGGACTGCTTGCAGACATTGCATTTGCAGGATCAGAACCTTTGCTTGCAGTGAGACTAAAAACTGAGGCTTTCATTCTCAATTAGCAGGCAAATCAATCCAGTTGGCCCCTTTCCCCCTTTCGCAACTCCACACCACCTCTCTCCCAGCCTTAGGTGTAGGGGGCATGGCTGGAATGCTGATGAACAACAGCTACTCATTTGGGAAGTCATCTGAGACAGCAAAGTGACTGTTTACCAACCCCTCATTACCCTGTACTATGTTGAGCACAACTTGTCCGAACTACAAAGATTTGTGGTTAAATGTTGATAGTCAAGGAAATTAGTGTTCTGAGGTGGTGGGGGGAGAGGGAGAGTTAACTCATTACATCATGAGACCCCTATTTATCTGCCACCTCTTAATATTTGTGTCATATGTATCTGTAGTATTGATTCCTGCTATAGATATTTCTACTAAACTGGTTGATCTCTTATGGAGCAACAGTCTGTGTCCTTTTGGATTTGTGTCATTCACAAGTCTAGAGGTATTTTGCTACTAAATAGATTTCTTCACATACTAGACAGCAGTGATTCCAAATAGCTGCTCAGATCTATTCTAGTCCTATTTCTTCATATTATATAAATGTAGCATTTATTTAGAATTTTTTTAAAAAAATACATTGTAACCAAATATATTAAAGGCAACTTCTAGCTTTGTCTTTCAAAGCAAACTTTGTTATTAATGTTTACATGAGAGCGTGATAGGGAGTTTGAGAGACAGGCACAGTAAAGTCATGAGATTAGAAAGCTCAAACAATTATCAGAAATACTTGCATTTCTGGCTGTCTTTTGTAAATTATAAGAGGGTTTTCCTTTCTTTCTTTCCTTGTTAAGCATTGGTTTATTTTTAATGCTACTTTTTCTCTTTTAAAAATGGATGGAAATTGTTTTGTCAATTTAATGTTTAATGAATTTGGTCGTTTTGTTCATTTATAATAAATACTTCGCAGAGTAAAGGGTTTGTAGCCTTAGTAGTTGTGGCTTTAATCTAAAATGTGGCTCTGTAACAACATCATTGTTGGCTTTCACATTTGTGTATCAGGTGTTTTCAGATCAAATTTATGAAATACACAAGTAAAATTATTTTTTTCCTAAGTGCAAATTCTGTTTTGAACTGAAAGTCAAGGTAATTTCTTTCTTTCTCATGCAAATAAACAATAAATACTCATCAGGGCAAATTATACACATTCCTATTCTATTTAATTCTCTTCAGACTGTCCTTTTTGACTTCTGATTGTTAATGGACACTTAAATAGCCATGGTGTCAAAAAAAAAATCCATTGCCATTTACATTTGGCTCTTTTTATCACACCTGACGGGCTTGTCAACACTGGTAATTTACAGCCCTGCAACTTTCTCACTCAGGGGTGGGAAAAAACACCCCCCTGAGCAC
The DNA here is from genome assembly GCF_965152275.1 of Natator depressus. Classification (NCBI taxonomy): domain Eukaryota; kingdom Metazoa; phylum Chordata; order Testudines; family Cheloniidae; genus Natator; species Natator depressus. Next base: position 144,304,071 of record NC_134234.1, read on the forward strand.
AGCAAGTTGCAGTGCTGTAAAGTGCCAGTGTCGACAGTGCCCCAGTGCTGGGAGCTGGGTTCCCAGTGCTAGGACCTACGCCCCTCATGGAGGTGTTTTTTTTAGAGCGCTCGGAGAGCTCTCTCCCAGCACTGCTCCGTGACCACACAAGGCACGTTAAAGTGCCTGTTTAACTGGTGAAAAGGGTAGCAGACTGTCGGTTAAGCTGTGCAGGTAACAGTGACACATGCCTCAGTGTCATGCTCTCTGCACTATCAAATACAGGCTCCAGTTCAAGGTCTTTCTCCTGATAGTCAAATCCCTAGATAAGCCCCCATCAATTTGAGAAAGAGCTTCTGTCTCCTGGACTTTTCTATATAGAGGCTCATGAGCACAGTGCACACAATTTTCACAGGAGCTAGAATTAGTCGGTAGATCTCAGTTTCACAAGTGACGAGAATGATCGTGGACCTTGCCTTTTTAAGAACACACTGCAAAACTCATTTCTTCAGTTTAGCTTTTCTCCAACAATTCCTTCACACACATTCATACACAATAAACAAAAAATAACTTATGGCCTAATCAAACTACTTCTCCTACAAGCTGGGAAAGCAGGAAGACTGAGACAGATTGTTAATTATTCCTCTTCTAAAGCTTGAGAGTTGCTCAGATATTGCAGAGTTGGGGGCCATGTAAATCTATGGGTGTATATCCAAATAAAATTTAGAATGTATTACTGGAAGTATGGATCCAGAGGAGATGCAGTGTTAGGGGTTGGTGTGAATCAACTAATTATGCATAGAAATTTAAGCATATTTTGATGTACTCGAACTGGTCAAAAAAATTCCTGTGAAACAAGTTTTTTGTCAGGAAATGTAAGTCAGCAGAATTGAAAGGTTCTGCAGGAATGTGTTGATTTTGTCAACATTTTTGACAGGCAGGCTGGCCATCATGCCATCATGTCTTCCAACCAGCCCGCTGGCTGGAGGGTAGGCTCCCTAGCTGGCCGAGCTTGGTGGGCTCACCGCCTGCCTGGCTTCAAGATTCCTGTCTGCCCCATTCCCTGGCAGCCTGCCCAGTGAGCTGCCAGGCTCACTAAGATCTCTGGTTGCCTGCCTTTGGGACTGCCAGGCTGCCAAGCTCCTCAGGCTGCACAGGCCACCCAGGTAGTCAGGAAGCCCACTCCACTGCTGGCCTGCTCCCCAGCTGGTTCGCTCCCTGGCATCCTGAGCAGCCCAACTCCTTGGCTATCTGGCTCCATTTGCTGCCTGCCTGGCAGCACTGAAGTAACACTGAAGTATCCAGCAGCCTGCCTCATGGGCTGCCAGGCACCCAGGGGCATGTAGCTTTCAAGGCAGCTGGATCTGCAGGCAGCTAATTTCCCCTCCTCTCTGGGCTACCTGGGAGCAGGGTGACTGGCTCCTTCGTGGGCGGGCTCCCTGGATTGCTGACCTGGTAGGTGAGAGGGCTACACAGTTTCTAGGCTTAGCTTCCCATTCAGTCCAGATTTGTTGGAAAAGTACAGTTTTAGTTGTTCCCTTTTTTTTTTTTTTCATTTCCTTCCCCCCATGGAAGGAATTGGAAATGTGATTCTAAATGCAATATTTTTGGAAATGCAACATTTTCCCCAGGAAGGAAATTCTGGCTTCTGCACAGCTCTAATGCTAATGACGTGCTTTCTTGAAAACATCTTGTGAACAGCTAATGGAAGATTTTGTTTCTATTTTCCCCCAGAAACATTTCACTCTTGCATGGTTGTTAATCCAGCCATTTTTATAATATAGATTATTTTTTAAAGTTAATACAGCTCTTCCAAGACCTTTGTGCTCACTTTTGTATTGTTTAATAAAAAATTGCCTGACCTTCCAGTTACTGTGTGCCTACATCTTGCTTTATTACTTTCTTAGGACTAGAGTGAGTGTTTATTTTCAACTCATAATAGGGGTCAGCGTGTATCTGTTCCTGGTCTGGGCCAAGAAGGAATTATGACAATTTCCTGTTGGGCTTCCCATTTTGTTCCACCGAGGAAGTAATTGACTATTGCTCTAGACAAGCAGCAGATTAGTTCTCTTGCTGTGCTGGCTTAGCTGTTCTGATTTGTGTAGTGGAGAGCCAGAGAGGACAGAGTCAATGTTCTGCCCAGTTTCTACTTTTCTGCATGGGAGGGTGAGTGTTAGCAGCACAAAAGCTACTCTCCCCCCTTCACTTCAACAAATTAAAAGGCATATCCATGTCTTTTTCATGTAGTTATGAAGTTAAGATGTAGGGTAGATACATTATTTATCTCATCTCATTTCTGCTTATTTGTGATATTGACCTTTGGATTATTTTGGAAAATATTATTCATTTGCAGGAGGAAATGGAGTAATTAGCTGTTACTTAGCTGTTCATATATTTCCTCTTTAGAGTAAGTTTAGGCCTTTTGGAGTATTAAAACAAGTTTTGAGTTATACTGCAGATGGGAGACATGTTTTAGTGTTTATTAAAAATTACTAAAGGATTCTTGTGGGGTTTTATTTAAGTAAGATATTCATTTAAATGAATAAGGTTTATCATGAAAGCCCTCTCCAGTGTTATTCTGATAACAAAGTTGCCTGGTAGGGTTGCCAACTTTCTAATTGCACAAAATTGAACACCCTAGCCCCGCCCCTTCCCCCGAGGCCCTGCCCCCCACTCACTACATTCGTCCTCCCTCACGCTCTGCGGTGGGGCCAGAAATGAGGATTTCAGGGTGCAGGAGGGGGATCTGAGATGAGGCAGGGAGTTGGGCTGCGGGAGGGGGTGTGGGCTCTGGGCTGGCACTGGAGATGAGGAGTTTGGGGTGAAGGAGGGGGCTCCAGGCTGGAGGGAGGGGCTGAGGGATTTGGAGTGTGTGAGGAGGCTGTGGGTTGAGGCAGGGTGTTGGTGCAGGAGGGGGTACGGGCTCTAGGGTGGAGGCAGAGATGAGGGGTTTGGGATGCAGGAAGGGGCTCTGGGTTTGAGAGGGCTCTGGATTGAGGCACGGGTTTACCTGCGGCAGCTCCTGGTCAGTAGTGCAGTGGGGCTAAGCAGTCTATTTCCTGCCTATCCTGGCTCCGCACTGCACCCTGGAAGTGGCCAGCAGCAGGTCCAGCTCCTAGTCAGAGGAGCCAGGAGGCTCCATGCGCTGCTCTCACCCACAGGCACAGACCCCCCCCCCCCGCCAGCTCCCGTTGGCCATGGTACCCGGCCAATGGGAGTGTGGAGCTGGTGCTCACAGTTGGGAGCAGTGCGCAGAGCCCCGTGCCCTCCCCACCGCCTAGGAGATGGACCTGCTGGTTGCTTCTGGGGCGTAGCACAGTGCCAGGACAGGTAGGGAGCTTGCCTTAGTCCTGCAGCACTACCAACGGGACATTTAACAATCTGGTCAGCAGTGCTGACCAGAGCTACCAGGGTCCCTTTTTGACCGGGCATTCTGGTTGAAAACCAGACACCTGGCAACCCTATGAGAGGTGAAGAAAAGAGTGCTATTTTTTTTTTACTTTTAAAATTAATAATAGCGTCTGGTATACCTACAGTAAGAGTAAATATCTTTTCATTTAGTCCTTGCCTATACTAAAAAAGTACACCCATTTAACTAAATTGAATTAGTTAAACTGGTGGTGTACTTTTTAAATATAGAGTAGGCCTTAGTCGTACCATGGTCAGCATCCCAAATTGGATTGATCATTCATCAAAATTGGGCTTACTGACAATGTATATGGCTCACCACTAAGAGAAGTGAAAACTAGACTATTGATTGTCCATATTGGTGAATGTCTCATTTCTGTCTTATGAATCAGCAACAAATTACTGCTTGTGGTTTTTAGCGTTTTATTTAAATGTCCACTTCTGTGAGTATTTTGTCAATAACCCAGAACAATGTTCACTTCGTTTTCCCATGCAAAGACTATGGTAGAGTCACTGATCACAGATACTTTGAGTACCTTGACAGAATGCCTTTGGACAATATTACTGTATATACATTGTCAATCTGTGAGCTAAAAAGCCAGTCTGTTTTATAGAATTATTTCTGTAACATGGTTTTCAACAGTACCATTCTAGAATATTTCGAAGTAACATAATATTTCTAGTGAATAGTGACAATTTGAAGAGCCCAATTTTTACCTCTGAGTATGAGATAAAATGCTTTAGTTATTACTTCTAAGAAGATTTTGGACCTGTGGCATGTTGGTGTTTCATGAAATTTTGAGAGACTGAATATTTTTCTTATCATAACGTGTGAAGATGAGATGGCATTTTTGCTTGGAATTTAGTTTTTCTGAAGTTTTGAATGAAAGTGGTGCCATTTCATTAAATTCACTTATTGTTATGATGTGTGCTAAGCAAGGTACAATGGACAAACCTATCGTCACATACGAGAAACACACAATGACCCCTTTATCTGAGATCTTGAAAGAGCCTTTCACCTATCATCTCCCAGAACTTGCACAAGAGATTCATTCACGATGTAACTTTTTTTTTGAGACTGCACATATGTGCATTGTGCTCGATACCGTTGAAGTACTGATTCCCTCTGCCGTTCTTCTGATGCAAGTTTCCTTCCCAAAGCTGATCCAGTGCTCCCATGTATTGTCAACCGTTTCAGAACTCACCCACATTCATTCAGATTTTGAAGCAAATTGTCTTTACACACACGGTCCTCAAGTCAACCAATGAAAACACCAATACACTTAGCGCCGGCATTTTATTTTCTTCTTTCAGCTTCACATTAAACAAGATGGCTGTGGAGCTGGTATTCTACCTTCAGTGAGGGTTTGTCTGAATCCCATAGAAAACTAACAAGGAATCCAGTGATTAATTCATTAGATATTGAAAGAAAGAAAGAAAGAAAGAAAGAAAGAAAACAATTATTCCTCACTTTCACTAACTTAAAAGAGCCTCATTGTATTTAATTTTATGCAATTGAATTAATAACATAAAATTGATCTTCTAGTATTTAATGACAAGTTTTGGTTTAGGGTAAACTTATGAATCCTGGAAAATAAGAAAACGCTAAGGGGGCCCTAGCTGAAGCTATGCTTGCAAGTGCTGTCATAACAGATATTGCTGGATAAACACACAACTCCTGTTTCCAAAAAGAGAATTTTTGTAACACTTCATTAATTTGGTTTCATCACTGTCATGTGCACTAAAGCCATTTTTCATTAATCTTCCCTCCAGTATCTGTGAGGTTAATCAGCACTATTTCTGCTTGCATTTTAAGGACTGTTTTTCCTACCACAGTGGAAGCCAAAAGCACAGTATACAACTTCTGGGAAGGCAGAAAGAGTAATATTTAAAAAAAAAAGACTATAAATAATGGAATGAAAATCAGTTCTGTTTAAGAACTCATGCTCTCATCATTGACAGTAGCAGAGACAGAGTAATTGATGGGGTTCAAAGGTATGACATGTTTCCTCAGAGTAGGCAGTTTGCTAAGATTTTCCATGTTCTCATAGCAGCATTATTGAGGGAATGGGTGTAGACAAGTTATGGTGGATAAAAATTCATGCCATCCCATGGTAATTGAGCTATTTTGGTATGAATAAGGGATTTTTCCCCCCTTACCAGTGTGCAGTAAGGCCATTAGAAGACAATTCTCTGCTTTCAGATGTCAAAGAGCATTGTGCTAATTTTAGTTTCTCTTATCAGACTGTAAAGCATTTTACTTTAACGCTATTCATGGAGCAGTTGTGAATCAGGATGCTCTCAACACAGGACGATGTTGAGGCTATGAAAATTCCAAACCGTTATTTGACCCAAATAGTATCCACATGTGCGGTGAAATCCTGGCCCTGTTGAAGTCAATGGGAGATTTGTCATTGCTTTCAGTGGGCACAGAATTTCACACGTGATGTTTCAAAACTAAAGAATGGATAAGGGAGACCTTGAATCTGCAGTTGACAGTACATGGGTGGAATGCTGCGCCTGCATAGATGTCAATATGACTCCATGCAAGAGCAGCACTCCATCTGCGTGTTATAACTTCCATAGACGTCCCCATAATTTATTGCTTTCTTACATGGGAGGGAGGGAGGGAGGGATAGATATATTTAGTTTTGTAAACCTCTAATTTTAAAATTCAATAAAATATTTGCTGAGCATGTGACAAAACCTCCACAAAACTGAAGGTGTTATAGCTGCTTCTCTTTGTTGTTCTAAGGACACGGATTTCTATTTCTCTATTACATTCTGAAAGCAGGCAATTCGTAATGAAGCATATATTTCAACATCCGTATTGCAGCACTGTGTAACAAACACTGCTGCACTCTGAAAATGATTAGCTTGAAGAAATTACACACCATACACAAAAAAATCTGTTCAGTTAATATTTATATAATAATTATTGTAAATGTGCAGAAGGGCAAAAGAGACACAAAAATGTAAATAGGCTGAATACATTCAGACAATACGATGCAAACATCATTTATTAATTTAATGAATAGTATATTTTACAATATGTTGTAGAGTTTGCCTAGTATTTCCGTAAATATTTCCCTTATTAAAAAAAACCCAAACAATTAAATGTTTAATAAACAGCACTAACACTGATGACAGGAATGAAAAATTCAGGCAGAAAGTGCATAATATGTATTTGGTTATGGGTTCTCAACCTGAGATTCATAATCTATAGAGGAATTATTACCACTCTGCCCTTCCTGTATTGCTAAGTGGAGGAGGCGGAGAAAAATGTATCCCGGCTAGATGGGAGGAGGGATTCCTAGTAAGGGAATAGGGGGGAGCTCAGTATGGAAAAGGCTGAGTACCACTGTTTTATATGACATTCACATATCTTTCAGTCCACATTCAGCAGTATATACACTTTCATTGCTAGTGAGACACAAGCCATCCCACTTGCACTTCAAGAGGAATGGTAGTTTTTTCACTTATTCCATTCTCTCCTCTGGGTCTAGCTGCTCTTGTAACAGCTAACCTTCAATTTGAGGGATGAGCAGTTGAGCTGGACAAACAATGCAAAATGTTCCCTGCAATTATTATTTAAACATGCTTAAAGAATTCACTTCAGCCTTGCCTGTGCCTCTTTATTTTCAAGTAATAGAGTAAGTTTTATTTGCAAACATTTTCAGAGAGTAAATTGCAGATTGTATACCTGAGTGGTTATGGAAACCAAATTTTAAATTTGCACATGCGGATATTTGTATCAGAAGTTCTTTCATGCTCATCCAATCAGGGAAAAAGGAAAATACCATGCAATGTACCTGACCAATCAAAACTAAGCAACACAGTGTGGATGCCAGATCCTTACAATCAGCCCATAGAATAAACAATTGAAAAGCTACTAATCAAATAAAAATGAATAAATAATACATTTGAGAAAATTATCAGCTTTTGGGTATTCTCAGAGCAGTTGGAGGCTAACTTTACCAGATAAAATATTTGTTATGATCATTTACACAGCAGTAATGGAGATTATGGCACCCAGTGAAAAATGCTCTTAAAGCTTGTTTTATAGGTCAGCAGAAAGCTATTCTAGGTGCTCAGACACTAGAGCAATGAGAGTCATTTTAATAGTTATGTCAAGGGCTGCTAGTCAGAAGAGGCTAATTGGGCTAATCCCACAAATAACGTCTCAATTGTGTGGTGAGGTTGATGTACTATATAGTGCAGCACTGTATGCTGTCACTGGAGACTCTGCAGCTACAGGGGGCTTGAGCTGCTCCAGTTCCTTATGGCTGCAGTATAATTATCTGCACTTGGGGACTTCTGGCCCTGCAGTACATATGATGCACAAAGCAGGGAATACAAGTTTAATGAAAACTTTGAATTTTTGGAGAGTAAAAAAGGCAAAGTAAGTGGGGGAAATCCCATTGTGTTCTCCCCCCATGCTCGTCATGTGTAACATAGCCTTGCTTTTTTATCACAGAAAGGGTTTGAGGGCTAGGCGAGGGAAGAGGCATACTTTTTCTTCCAATTTCCCTACCAACCTCCCTTATCACTCAACAAAATATGTTCCTGTGACCTCCTGACTTCAGAGTTTCAAGTTTTTCACTTTGAAAATATGGCCAACTCATGAGGGGGAGGAGAGAGAACTACCTGGAACTCCACCAGGTATTCTGGGCAGTAGCTGCCACTGGCCTACATTGGTAGGTGATACACATGTAGTGATGATCAGCCAGTAGTTCCCCAAAAATGCAGTATCAATTCTGTGATCTGAATCAGCCTTATGAGGAGATACCCTATAGGGACTTCCCCTGTACACCATTAGCTTTGTTGGGCCATATCCGCCAGCTTTCTCTGATTGTAATGTATTATTTTTAGATTCTGTGATTGTGTTTACTCACATGGTTGATGAGAAGTTTAAGGCAATATCATTCTTATTTCCATGCCTCTTTCTAACCCTCCCCAAAAGAGGTGATTTTATATATGGCATATTAGGCATAGAAATTACATATTAGAAGAAAAAACTTGATGCAGTCTACCTAGGGAGGTGGAATCCCCTTCCTTAGAAGTTTTTAAGGTCAGGCTTGACAAAGCCCTGGCTGAGATGATTTAGTTGGGATTGGTCCTGCTCTGGGCAGGGGGTTGGAGTAGATGACCTCCAGAGGTCCCTTCCAACTCTGATATTCTATTATTCTATGTATTTTGCAGTGACTCCACAATTGTTTTACTCACTTGTCCTTGGAAATTAAATAGAACATCTATATACAAATAATATTTTTCTGTAAAATGTCTAATCTCTGGGAGATGGAATCTGGGAGTCCAGAGGAGTCACATTTTGAATTTTTTCAAAAATAGAAGAAACATCCTTTCTTTTTCAGGCGAGAGAAACTGTTTTTGCCAAGACAAAATTTAATTTCCTTTGCATTCTTTGCTATTGATATGTCATCCAGACAGGTAAAAATAAAATAGATGTCTCTTTCTTTGTGTGTCCATTACTTGCCAGAATAAAAAGTGAGCTGTGATTGATCATATTGTCATAACTGTGCTTTCTGATATGCTGAACATGCTTTTTCAGGATACAGTATTTAGCATTACTGATGTAATTGTTAATTAATGCAAAATAAGTAAGAGTCACCTGCTGAGACATTTCCTAGCATTTAATAAAGAGAAGTGGAATTCTCCATCTGACTTGTATGATGAAAAAAAAATTTTTTTATGAATAGGCCTAAAATAATAGATTCTGCATGAATTAAAACTTGTTGTAAAACTTGTTTTATCTATAAATAAACAAATAAACAATGTTCAGAGTATATTAGAGCCTTTCTATTAATGATTGGGAGAGACAGTGCAGACTTCAAATGGGGTGAATTAGTGAACAAATGAAACCTGATAAAAGATCAAGGCAATTGCCTCACAACAAGTGGATAGCATCATTTATTTCAACAAGTGTTAAACAAGTTCAATTATAAATATTTAGGAAAGTACTTTATAATATACTAGTGACTGTAGTGTAGTATACTTGCAAAGTCTTGAGTACATATTAAACTGAAGCCCCAGTGGAGCATTCCACTATGATAAGGAGCAGCTCTCCCCATTAGCCATGGTCACTGAAGTGACTGTGGCTTCACATACTAACTGTATTTTCAAAAAAAGAAAAGGAGTACTTGTGGCACCTTAGAGACTAACCAATTTATTTGAGCATAAGCTTTCGTGAGCTACAGCTCACTTCATCGGATGCATACTGTGGAAAGTGTAGAAGATCTTTTTATACACACAAAGCATGAAAAAATACCTCCCCCCACCCCCACTCTCCTGCTGGTAATAGCTTATCTAAAGTGACCACTCTCCTTACAATGTGTATGATAATCAAGGTGGGCCATTTCCAGCACAAATCCAGGGTTGAACAAGAACGCCTGAGGAGGGGGAGGGGGGTGGGAAAAAACAAGGGGAAAACAATCCTTGCATAATGACTTAGCCACTCCCAGTCTCTATTCAAGCCTAAGTTAATTGTATCCAATTTGCAAATGAATTCCAATTCAACAGTTTCTCGCTGGAGTCTGGATTTGAAGTTTTTTTGTTGTAATATTGCAACTTTCATGTCTGTAATCGCATGACCAGAGAGACTGAAGTGTTCTCCGACTGGTTTATGAATGTTATAATTCTTGACATCTGATTTGTGTCCATTTATTCTTTTATGTAGAGACTGTCCAGTTTGACCAATGTACATGGCAGAGGGGCATTGCTGGCACATGATGGCATATATCACATTGGTGGATGTGCAGGTGAACGAGCCTCTGATAGTGTGGCTGATGTTATTAGGCCCTGTGATGGTGTCCCCTGAATAGATATGTGGGCACAGTTGGCAACGGGCTTTGTTGCAAGGATAGGTTCCTGGGTTAGTAGTTCTGTTGTGTGGTTTGTGGTTGCTGGTGAGTATTTGCTTCATGTTGGGGGGCTGTCTGTAGGCAAGGACTGGCCTGTCTCCCAAGATTTGTGAGAGTGTTGGGTCATCCTTCGGTGTGGCGGTTCAATGATGAGACAGAACACAGCTTTTAGCAAGCAAGCAGGCTGGTCTCTAACGGGCTTCTCCTGTCAGCTTTTCACCTTCCCCTTTATTCTCTCTCTCTCCCCCCGTGCATTACATTCTCCAACAGATAAAAGGAATACACTGGCTTTGTTTAACATTCTTATTTACCAATTTCTGTCTACCGCATTCCTTGCTCTCGGGCCTTGAGCCCAGTCCTGAGAGGCTTCCCACGATTCATATCATCTTGGCGAGATTCCAAGGTTGATGCCCTTGGATGGAGCAGTGTGTGCACTACTCCTACACAACACTCCGGGTGTGCCCTGAATGTTGCCAAGCGCATAAACCTTTATGAATCCTACATCCCCTCCTTTTTTGTTTATTTGTGCTCGGCCATCTCATGGTAGCCATCAATTTGCATTTGCAAGCCAATTAACTCCCGGACAGACAAGGTCATAACTCGTGGAGCCTGCCAGGGCGGGTCTCGACAAAGCCTTAACAAAAAGGAATACATTGTACATAGCAGCAACAAAAAATAAGCTTAAGAAGGTAAAGTGTGATTGGCCTGGCCCCGATTAGCCATGCTAGAGTACTGGGAAGAGAGGTTCGAGTAAGCGGCGAGCATCATCTCATTCCCAATTTCCTCAGGGTGATGACATACTGAAATAAGGCATGTACCTAACAATTCTTCAGCTGCTACAAAATCAAATAAACAAAAGTGGGTAACATTTGCTATTGAAGCCAATCTTTCCCATAGGTTATATGTCATTCGGGCCTGTAACGGAGAAAGCGCTCCCGAATCAACCCCTCCAGGAAATAGCAGGCACAAAAGGCATACAACCAATACAGAATTAGCAATAATTTGGGCGAGAATTGCCACAAACAAAGTCTCAAGAGTCTCTGGCTGTTGGTTTGCTGCCAGTCTTCGTTGAGCCGCGGCGACCAATGCTTTTACTGCTCCCCATGTCACGGGCTGGCTTGGGACGCTATGCCTCTTCTGTTTCCGTCCCGCCGTTGTCGACCAGGGAGGCACCGCGGTCTCCTCCAAGGTCAGCTGAAAATCCGGTATGGGGTTCGACAGCCCTGGTGCCACGCCATGCTGTTTCAGTGCCGGTCGCACACACCAAGCCGGAGCCCACAACGGTCCTGCAGGGAGAAACACAGCAGCATATCCCCGACCCCAAGTGATTAAAGGCACTGGGCCCAACCATTGCGGATCGGGGAGCTGATGGTAATAGACACGCGGTCTTTCCATTTGTGAAAATGCCGATCCGCGGGGGTCTGCTGATCTGCGTTCAGCGTTAAATTATTTAAAGTAAACAAAAGGATATGCAATTGTTGCTGAATGTCTCCTAAGATTCGGAGACGCAGCTCCCCTTGTTTTAATTGTTTGTCGAGCAAGATTTTTAGCATGCGATTTGCACGTTCAACAATAGCTTGGCCTGTGGAATTATAAGGGATCCCGTGTTTGAGACGGATGTCCCATTGGGCACAAAAGATGAAAAGTGCTGTGGAGCAATAGGCTGGGGCATTATCCATTTTTATCTGGCTCGGGTGACCCATAACAGCAAAACAGGCTAGCAAATGGTGAATAACTTTGGGAGTGGCTTCCCCACGCTGTGGGGTCGCCCAAAGGAATCCCAAATAGGTATCAATGAAAACATGTAAAAACGAATAGGGGTGGAATTGTGGCACGTGAGTGACGTCCATTTGCCACAGCTGATTCGCTGCGGTACCTCTAGGGTTAACGGCATAAAAAAAGGTAGGGGCAGCAGCGGCACAGTGGGGGCAGGAATGAACAATAGAACGTGCATGATCAGCAGGAATATGAAACTGTTGGGCCAAAACAGAGGCAGACTGATGAAAAAAGGAATGGCTTTCAGTGGGGTCAGAAAAAAGGGAATTTACCTGACCACGTAACGCGCGATCGGCGTGCGCATTGCCTTCAATGAGTAGCCCAAGCAGAGGGGTATGACTGCGAATATGAGCAACAAAATAAGGGAAATTACGAGTGGTGAGGAGATACTGTAAAGACAAAAACAGGCCAAGAAGGTCCGCATCGACCTGAGGGGTAATGAGGGCAAGGGGTAAATAATCAATTACCTGATAAACATAATGCGTGTCCACGATCAAATTAAAGGGACAATCAGCAAAAAATTGAAAGGCCAAAATAACAACAGCTAATTCCAAGGACTAGTAAAGCTCTCCAAGCGCTGTGCATGCAAATATTGTTGTACAAGTGAATGAAGCGCTTTCAGCTTTTCTAGAGGGAGGGGCCACTGGTCAATCCATATGGGCTCTAAGGATTGCCATACCAATGGTAATGCGGATGGCAAGGTGGCTGAGGGAGGATTTTGGGCCATTATATATTAATATCGAGGGTGGTGTCCAGCTTTGTAAGTAAATCATGGCCCCAAATATTGAGGTGGACAGGGAGTACAAAAGGGCGGATTGTAGCAAGGGCACAGCCTCCTGGTTTAGAGACCGTGACCCAAGACAAACTTTGGCGCCCGGGTTTGCTACCCCCGATCCCCCACAACTCTTTAGAAGGAACTGTTGGCCAACCGACTGGCCACTCCGGATCACGAATCACCGTAACGTCAGCTCCAGTGTCCACCAACCCTGTAAAAGGAACATTATTTAAGAGAAGTGTTAACTGAGGTTTTGAGGGGCAGACCGACATTGTCAGAGCAACAAGTGGAGAGGACGTATTGTGAGACGGTGACTGAGACAGCGTCGATCCAAAGCCGTTCCCGCCCCGGGTTCGATCCTCTGCGGCTGGCACCTGATAGGGGACTAAAATCAATTGTGCAATTGACCGTCCACGCGGGAGCGATTGCGGAAGATGGGTCCACACCTGAACCTTAATAACACCAGTGTAATCAGCATCGATGACTCCTGGGATGACAAAAAAACCCTGTTTCCCAGCGTGTGAGCGAGGGAGAACCAGACCCACAAATCCGGCAGGGAGAGGTCCCGTCACCTGTGTAGGTATGGCGCAAACCTCCCCTGGCAACTGAAAATCAGCGTCCTCCTGCATAATCAAATCAAGCCCTGCACTTCCGGCAGTCGCCGCCCTCATGGAGTCTATGGATTTTAAGGCAGAGGAACAGTTGTCTGAGTGGGAAACACCCCCGTTTGGCCCTGGGTTCGGGGGGGACCCGTTGTGCGGTTTCCCGACCCGCTACGACACTGATTAGCCCAGTGATAGCCCTTCCGACACTTGGGGCACTTCTTTGAGGGGCGGGCGGGCGCCGTCGATGAGCGGCACTCCCGCTGAAAGTGACCCTCCTTACCACAGCGGTAACAACGCTTCCCCTCCTTCCCGGTTTTTCGCAGGGCGGCAGCCAGAACTCCAGCCTTATGTGCTTGGGTTCCGATGTTTTGGCACGCCCGCAGCATGTCCGACAGCTCTAGAATTCCAGAGGCTTGTGCAGCCTGGAGAGCACGGCGGCAATCCTCGTTCGCATTTTCAACCGCCATTTTTAACAGGATCTCCTGAGCTGCCGCAGGGTTATCCACCTGTCGGAGGATAGCCTCCTGCAATCTGTTGGTAAAATCCATAAAGGACTCTGATGCACCCTGACGGATACTGGCAAAGCTTTTAGTAGGCCTGCCCGAATCCGGGACCTTCCGGAAAGCATGCTGGGCGCAGGCGGAAATAATGGGGAAGACGGCCTGAGGGAGTTGAGACTGCAGCTGAACAGTAGCAAACTGGCCCTCCCCTGCCAAGTGCTCATAAATGACACCTTGCTCTCTATATACCTGGGCTTGGCGTTCCGCCATCTGCCGATACTCACTAAGCCAAATAACATACTGACTGGGTGTCAGCATCATGCGCAACAGCGCCTTCCAGTCTTCAGGGATCAGGAAGTACCCACTACCTAGCCCTTCAATGAGACCACGCACATACGTGCTAGTCAGGCCGAACTCGCGAATCGCTTTCTTTACCTCTCTGATCACCGAGTAAGGCAAACTGACCCAGTCTGCAACCTGGTTGCCCTGGCCATCATCCTGCCAGGTCACCGGACAAACTGAGACCAGATCAGCCAGCTCCTCTGCTGTAAGATCTGAGCGAGTCTTCGCTGCGTGAACCATTTGTTGCACCAGCGAAAGCCTCTGAGCAGACGCAGACGACCCCCCGGGGGGCCCCGGAGCATGGGGCCCCACGGGCGGAGGGCGATCACACACCGGCTCCGGTGGGGAAGGCCAGGGAGGCGGTGGTAATAGAGGCGCAGGGGGAGGGATGGTTGCAGGAGTGGACAGGGGTGGCGGGATCGGCAGCCCCTCTGTTGGCGCGGGAGAGGGTCTTTCTGAGGTGACACACCGTGTTGCATCGGTAGGAGTGGGGGTGGCTGCAGGAGCGGACGGGCGTGGCGAGATCACCAGCCTCGCGAGGGAGGGCCTGTCCGAGGCGACACGCTGTATCGCGTCGCGGCAGAGGTGCCAGGCATGTAAAGCCTGCACGGACGCCCGAGGCTCTTTGTGCAATGTCTGGCCCAACCGCTCCCAGTCCGCTAGCTTAAGGGTTCCGGCTTCAGGGTACCACGGGCATTGGGCACTCACCTCCTGTAGCAGGAGAGTGAGTTCTCGAGTGGGGCAGTCATGATGAGCCTTATGCAGCAAATACTGTAGCTCATTGCGGTGCTGCACTTGCAAAGCAGAGAGGGAGCTTCCCATACTTACCACAATGAAAAATACTCACCGGGATCCACGAAGTGGATGAGTGACGCGTCTGAAACCCTTGCCGGGCGAGGTGAGTGCTGAGGGCCCCACGTTGGGCGCCAGTTGTGACGGTTCAATGATGAGATAGAACACAGCTTTTAGCAAGCAAGCAGGCTGGTCTCTAACGGGCTTCTCCTGTCAGCTTTTCACCTTCCCCTTTATTCTCTCTCTCTCCCCCCGTGCATTACATTCTCCAACAGATAAAAGGAATACACTGGCTTTGTTTAACATTCTTATTTACCAATTTCTGTCTACCGCATTCCTTGCTCTCGGGCCTTGAGCCCAGTCCTGAGAGGCTTCCCACGATTCATATCATCTTGGCGAGATTCCAAGGTTGATGCCCTTGGATGGAGCAGTGTGTGCACTACTCCTACACAACACTCCGGGTGTGCCCTGAATGTTGCCAAGCGCATAAACCTTTATGAATCCTACACTTCGGGATAGGTTCTAGATCCTTAATAATGCGTTGGAGGGGTTTTAGTTGGGGGCTGAAGGTGACGGCTAGTGGCGTTCTGTTATTTTCTTTGTTAGGCCTGTCTGACAGTCTCTACGTAAAAGAATAAATGGACACAAATCAGATGTCAAGAATTATAACATTCATAAACGAGTCGGAGAACACTTCAATCTCTCTGGTCACGCGATTACAGACATGAAAGTTGCGATATTACAACAAAAAAACTTTAAATCCAGACTCCAGCGAGAAACCGTTGAATTGGAATTCATTTGCAAATTGGATACAATTAACTTAGGCTTGAATAGAGACTGGGAGTGGCTAAGTCATTATGCAAGGATTGTTTTCCCCTTGTTTTTTCCTACCCCCCTCCTCCTCCTCAGACGTTCTTGTTAAACCCTGGATTTGTGCTGGAAATGGCCCACCTTGATTATCATACACATTGTAAGGAGAGTGATCACTTTAGATAAGCTATTACCAGCAGAAGAGTGGGGTGGGGGGAGGTATTTTTTCATGTGTGTATTTTTCATTTTTTGTGTTTATAAAAAGATCTTCTACACTTTCCACAGTATGCATCCGATGAAGTGAGCTGTAGCTCACGAAAGCTTATGCTCAAATAAATTGGTTAGTCTCTAAGGTGCCACAAGTACTCTTTTTCTTTTTGCGAATACAGACTAACATGGCTATTACTCTGATAACTGTATTTTGGATTTGTTTATTTAGTTGCTTGTTTTCTGTGTTCACAGAAAGCTGAACTCTTAGATGCTTGTTGACTCTTTTCTGCTTCCTTGGCTCTTCACACCAACATACTTCATCAGCACCAATTGCTGTTCTCCCTTAGTTGCTCAGCTTTTTTTTTTTTTTTTTACTAAGTAAAGAACATGGCTCAGGGCAATAAATTGGCTGATCTTCCCCTTGCAACATTTTGTTTTACAATATACTTGACCCTAACATTGACGTTTTTCTTTTCTTCCAAATTCATTACTGCTGCTTGCTAATTGAATTGCACATATCTATACATGTGGGCTCCGATTGTGCTCTGTCCAAAAGCATCCTTGCAGCCAAGCAGGGCTCCATTGAGAAACTACTGGGGGCTCAGCATCTCTGAAAATCAGGCCACTTATTTAGGTGCCTTAGGAAATAAATTAAACATGTGCTTAGTTTTAAACAGTCCATTAAGTCCTGTGCTTGCTTAAGTGGTCAAGAATGCTTTCCTGAAACAAGGCCTGTATATGGATGCCTTTAGGCATCGCTATACCTTGACCATCCCTGGATGCTCTAATGTTGAATTGGAGCTATTGCCATTGTGTTATAAATTACACCAGATTAATTCGAGTGCCCAGACAGTCCAAGATGTGTGTGGAAGTCTCTAGACCCAACAGAGGTTCTGGAAACACTTCTAGAGTTGTTTTGTGTAATTCTTTGTATATTGTCTTTATACTCTGGCCATTCCTGCTTTTTTAAAAAATGTTAAATTAGCATAGCTCAGAGTTCTTGCTGAACTACCTGCCATTTGTAGAGCTAATGTTCATAGACCTTTCTATGTTTCATTTTTTCCATTACTTAAAGTGATACAAATGTTCTAATTTGCATGTTCTTTGCCAATATGTCACTTGAAAAATATTTTATTTTAGCTAAGAGTTGCAGCTGAACTCATGGATTTCTTAAATAGATTATTTTTCCCTTTTAATTTTTAACAGAGTAGGAACATTTCTCCCAGAAATATTAACAAGTTATAAAGAGGGAAGAATTTTTATTAGAGAGCTGATTCTCCAAAATTCCTTTAGAAAATATATTACATTTTTAATCTTAATTTATAATTGTGGAATTAGGCAGAAATCAAAACTCCCTCTGGAAACACAAATAACTGCTTTAAAAATCAACTATGAAGCATGCTGTTGTTTAAAAATCTATTTTAAACAATTTGTATTTAAATGGAATTTTTTAGGTGCATTAAGTTTAACTGAAAGCAAGACAGATGAAATGATTGCCTGAAGCTCCATAATGAGTGGAACCTGTGAGCCACATTAATTTAAAACTAACCCCCCATGGTCACAATAATTTAGATATTTCTAAACTACCCAGGGTGAGCATAAAATCTCAACATGAAAACTGAGGAGGCCAGGAAAGCAAAAGGAAAATGGAGTGAATTCTCTTGAAGTCTTAGTTGAAGTTCATCTGTTTTAAATCCTCTTACATAGGAACTTAACACTGGCACTAAATGCCTTATCCTGAACCACTGAAGTCAATGGGAGTTTTCCCATTGACTTTAGTGAACATGAGGTCAAGCCATAATTGGGTAAGCTTTAGTTTTTTCTTGCCTTCTGTTGTCATTTTCTTGTTTAAATATTTTGTCTATTTCAATACTGGCAGTAACTCTATTTCAGCAAGGAATATATATATATTATATATATATATATTACCATTTGCATTTAAAGAAATCTCCAATCCATGTCTAGGTTTTTAAGAAAAAGCATTGTGTGAAACAGCCCTTGTTAAATCACACTATCAGACTATATTGTGCATCAGTAAATAGCATTGCATATGAAACCTGTTCTGCTGTTTTCCATCAGATTTGATAAACAATATTTGTCCTTATTGATTTAAACAGAACAGACATAAATCATATGCTCTGTAAATCAGACTTAAAAATGTATGTCAACCTGACCCCATCTGGCTACTAGCATTGTTTCTTAACATTCAGCTTTACCACCACATATTCCATGCTAATGTCTGTGATTAAATATGACAGCTTATTTCTGCACCATGTTAGCAAACACAGAGGGCCTAGGACTTAAATGTTTGTTGCCTTCATATATCCACAGCTGTAGCAAGCAGAACAAATTATACACAAATCTCTCTTAAAAATAATGTTTCTTGGTGAGAAACGGTTATAGCCTCCATAGTTATATTATATCTAGTAAATAAGCAGCAGCCCACAAGGTGAGGATTTTACCTGATGTGAAAATTGTAATTTTTTCTCTGTGTGTAAAAGTTTTTAACTGGGTATGTTTAGGAATATGAGTCAATGATACTTAGGAATTAGTTCATAGCAAAGTCCAGATGATTTTAAACACCATAAAGAACAACATAAAGTTCTGCAAAGAGCATAATAATACAAGGCCAGGGTCATAGTTACAGGGTGTGCTGTGCTTTAGTCCTCTTTTGATCCATTTCGAGTATACCTCACTCTGGAATCGCGCAATCCTACCATTTTAAGACTGGATCTCTGGGCTACAGGCCCCGTTTACCACCTGACTGGCAAAACTGGGTTTGGCCCTTGTAAGCCCTTTTCCTCCCAGAGCCACTGACACAATAAGATTTCAATAACAAACAGAAACAGATTTCTCAAAACAGTGGATTGTTATTCCTTCACCTAAAGGTACGTGCAGACCCAAAGGGTAAAACTACAAAAGGCCTATATGCGCGGGCCTGATCTCCACTTTAATCTTTCCTTGCCAGCTTGTAACAGTACCCCTCAGCCCAGTTAATCACATTGCTGGCAGAGTTAAATAGACTGCCTTCTGCAGCCTAATGTGTCACAGCATCTCTCCCTGTCAGCATGCTGACAGCCAACTCACCCCCTTCCCCACTTGCCTAAAAAGAGGTGTTTGTGAAACCAAACTGGTGTGTGATGCTTTAGTCAAACTTTTCTAATTCTGTGCTTCATGTCCACCTGTATGGGAATAATTTATTTAGTGTACTATTAAACTCCCTGAGTTTCATCCTAATATGTGTAATGTGGACACACTAGGACTGGTCAAAACATTAGTAGTGAAAGTATTTGTTTATGGAAAATTAGGGGTTTGATTAAACAAAATTTCTTGCGGGGGGGGGGGGGGAATTCAGCTTTTCACAGCAAAAGCAAATATCCCCAAACTGAAAAGATTTTGCTTGGCAGCTGGAAACTTAAATATTTCAATCAAAATTGAAAGAGATTCATTTGGAAATATCACCATGGTTCCTTGTGGAAGTTGTAGTTTTACCTCTTGTCCCATCTCCTCTGTGTGTTGGGTTTCCTTGCTGGATGGCATCTCCCATGATGCATTGTGGCTAGGGACAAGAGGAGAGATGTAGGTGCAAAATGAAAGATGTAGTATGGCCAGGAAGCTCACTCTACAGAGGAGAATGTGGGCATCTGAGATACAACTCCCATGGACACCCCGGTGGCCTTTCTGAATAAAAAAAAATCATTTTTTGGACAAAAATAACCAGCTTTCAATTTTTCACTGAAAAGTCATTTTTACCATAGGGGGTGGTTGCGGTGGACATTTTCTGATCAGTTTTAGTATTCACTTTCGTCGTTAGTGAAGAGGAAGGAGGTGAGGTTTCCCCTCATAAGTGTCATTGGGTTCAACCCTCAAAATCTTCGGATTTCTTGAGATCTGTGCAGATCTTGGGGGAGTCATCTGAAACTCAGAGACAATCATTTGGGGCGACCCTGTACCTTCAGACTGTCCGCTGCCTCCTGCCCTTCCCAGTTCCTTTGGAAGCATGGAGCCATTCTATCGGGGCTCTTCTGACCATTGCTGCTTCTGGGAAACCCTTGCTTGTAGAAGTGTGTTGTTACAGCACAGTGGAGGAACTTGCACAAGTTGACCACAATAAATAGAGTTAGAGAGGCACAGTCCCCAGTCTGCCTTGGGCTTACACTTCGCCCAGCTGAGTTGCAGTGGGGGACAGACACGACCTAATCGTAGGCTACAGAACTGTTCCACTGTACCCGACAATGTGGCTTCCTGTATCCAATACACCCCTGGCACTGTGGGGGAGAGGAGGAGCCAAGGATTTCCCCACAATTTAGGAATTCTCATCAGCTCTTCTGAGGGTAATTAAGGTGCCTGTGTCATTCTGTTAGTGCAAAGGGACTAAGCAGGGACCAAGGATATGGCTTAAGAAGTGTGAGAGATCCATCACCTTCCTTGCTTGCAGAAATGCGGCGGGAGAATTCTGTATAAAAAGAAGCATATCCAAACAATAGGGTTTTATTTTATTAATTCAATCTAAATATCCCTGTGAACTAGCCATTAATTAAAGTAGCATTCTGAGTAGATACATTATAAATGAGCACCCCATGAATAACTCTTTGTTGTAGGATTTATAGAATTGCTAATACCACTAAAATGAAAACATGGGAGAAAGGTCTCAAACTATTTGATCTTTTCTACAAAATTAATAAACATACCATTGTACAGAAGATCAGTCAGGTCTGTCCTGGTAGATTAGTAATGAATGAAACAGACAAGAGAGTAGGACCCCCAGTATGCTTATCTTGTTAAAACGACTACCATTTAAAATCTTATTGTTTGCAAGAGCTTTTATCCCAATCACACATCCTCTGGCAACGAGGACTGAATGAGGTTTTCATCTGTTGAGCCTGTTAATGTCACTTGTTGCAAATTTAACAAGGGAGAGGAGAAACCTTCATATTTCAGACTTACACCTGGCGTGAGTGGAGGGGGCTCTGATGGCGGCATTTTCAGTACTGGGCATCATTCTCTAGTCCTTCTAGTGTAATTCTCTAGCATCCCATGCCACAATATTCAAAAAGTAACATTGATGTGTACTGATAGATGGAGTCTCCTTTAGTCCTCCTAAACAGAGGCTGCATGACAGTAATGGGGGACCACATTAAAGGGGTGCTTAAAATGGGAGGAGATATATAATGAAAAAGCTGGAGGTTCTTCTCTTTATGTCCTTTTAACCTTGATCCATTAGAGGTATGTATAAGTCACTGGAGCTACCATACTTGAGAGTCTATTTTAAACTCATGTTCCAATTGCCTACATATTTAAAATAACCTTTGCTGGATCTTGCTGGCATCAATTTTTGTAAGTACATTTGATATACTGTTGAGAACATAATGTAATAATTCCTAAAAGACCAGGTTATAAATTGTGCATAGATATTCTCTTTCCATTTTGAAATCTCCTATTCTACCCCAATCGTCACAGGGCACTTAACCCTACTCCTGCCCTAAAGCAACACTTGTGAGGATCAAAACAACCAAATAACTTTTCTGAACAATCTGAGGGTTTTTCCTTCGTTCACCCGTAGCTCTCAGTAGAAACAAAGTGTGCTGCTTATTAGCAAGCGCAGAGGCTGATTGTCTGTTGCAGTGGGGATCTGGGAGCTCACTGCAGCTACATGAAAATTGTAAATGTCAGATCTCTGTTTAATTGTGGTTGAAATATGCAGTAACTCACCTTGATATTACACAGCTGCACAAATATTTTCAGAGAGGAAATTCTAGCATATAACTAGTACTCATATTTACAAGCTTCACTGATAAGGGCCTAAATTATGTACTAAATGAGAAGAAATAAGATGCTGCATCCAAATACGTGAACATTTACAAATTGTTCTGGTCCTCTGATGGAAGCTGTAGGTTAACTTAAAAACAAAACAAAACTTATTTTAGAGGTATATGTAGGTTAGAACTCCCTTCCCCTCCTTATTGTACTGTGATAGTATTGAGATATCATCCAATATCTGTTAGTGATGAGAGATACTATAATAATGTACTTTGTTGTGTGGTGCTATTACAAGAAACATAATTCAGAAAAAAATATAGTTAAAAGGTTTTGAGATCAGAAAGTAAGAAGGAGATTTTTATTGTGAGCCTAGTGGAAGGAAAAACTAGATTGTGAATGTGGAGAGCACATTGCAGCAGGTAACACTGAGAAACTTGCATGATCAGCATTTTCCTCAACCTCTTAATAATTCACATTCTTCTCAAAAGATCTACTGATACTAACTAAAACTAATCTTCCTGACAGTGCATTTCATACAGCTCAGTGAAGGTGCCATAAATAAAAGGTGGCTGAAAATCAAATACAGCAAACATTTCTTCTGGAAACCCGAATTTAAATTTGAAAGTTATCTAAAGTATCATTGCTCCGCGATAGAGTTACAATAGCTTGAAGAAAAAGAGAAAGAAAGAAAACGAAAGAAAAAAAACCTTCCCTAACTTTATTAAAGTAAATTACCCTCTCTCTGGTCTCACCACAGTTGTCCAGTGTTCCAGCAGAATGATAATGAATATTTCTTAGCTAAAAGAAAAGGAGTACTTGTGGCACCTTAGAGACTAACCAATTTATTTGAGCATAAGCTTTCGTGAGCTACAGCTCACTTCATTGGATGCATCCGACGAAGTGAGCTGTAGCTCATGAAAGCTTATGCTCAAATAAATTGGTTAGTCTCTAAGGTGCCACAAGTACTCCTTTTCTTTTTGCAAATACAGACTAACACGGCTGCTACTCTGAAACCTATTTCTTAGCTATTAGCCAGATCTTAGCCAGTTTTCAAGTGCTTCCTTGACTTCACCTTTAAGCTATCTACTACCACTACTTTTATTTCACCCAAACAGGTTTTTTTTTTTTTTTGGTTACTGAATAAGCATGGTCAACTTACAACATTGTTCTTCATGTTAAGTGTGCTTTAGTCTGAAGAGTGCTTTAAACACATACCTGTACCATGCAGGCTTTATTGGGCACATGGAAAATGTGAGAAAAAAATTACAGTTGGTAAGAAAACATTTTTTGTGGGAAAATGCATTTTTGTTTTGTTTTTATCAAAATATTTTGAAAAATTTCCAGCTAGCTATATAAGTAATTCTATCCAGATTGCAAAACTAGTCTAAAGAAAAAAAGCACAAGAGGACTAAAACAAATATAGCTTTTTTTGGCCAAGCCATTTTGTAATTCTGAGGAGCCAATTATAGGTAAGGGAAATATTTCAAAAGGGAAAGGCCTTTATTTTTGCATCCTCTGACTTCATTTTGTCCAAATGAGTTGTCCAATTTTTACCAAACCATTCAGGCCAAAAAAAACCCCTTCACTTATGTTAAGATCTGGCATATGAATTTCCAGGTGAATTAGTTTGGTTATGGCAAAGTTTGGAGTCAGAATCCTAATGAGGATGCATCCACATTGCAGCTAGAGATGTAATTTCCAACTTGGGTAGACATCCACGCACTAGCTTTGATCAAGCTAGCATGATAAAAGTAACAGTGTAGCCACGGCGGCACAGTATAGCCACTGTCAAGTTTCCTTCCCCACTCTGAACTCTAGGGTACAGATGTAGGGACCTGCATGAAAACCCCCTAAGCTTATTTTTACCAGCTTAAGTTAAAGCTTCCCCAAGGTACAAACTATTTTACCTTTTGCCCTTGGACTTTATTGCTGCCACCACCAAGCGTCTAACAAATATATAACAGGGAAAGAGCCCGCTTGGAAACGTCTTTCCCCCCAAAAATCCTCCCAAACCCTACACCCCCTTTCCTGGGGAAGGCTTGATAAAAATCCTCACCAATTTGCACAGGTGAACACAGACCCAAACCCTTGGATCTTAAGAACAATGAAAAAAGCAATCAGGTTCTTAAAAGAAGAATTTTAATTGAAGAAAAAAAGTAAAAGAATCACCTCTGTAAAATCAGGATGGTAAATACCTTACAGGGTAATTAGATTCAAAACACAGAGAATCCTTCTAGGCAAAACCTTAAATTACAAAAAGACACAAAAACAGGAATATACATTCCATTCAGCACAGCTTATTTTATCAGCCATTTAAACAAAACAGAATCTAATGCATATCTAGCTAGAGTACTTACTAAGTTCTAAGACTCCATTCCTTTTCTGTTCCCGGCAAAAGCATCACACAGACAGAGAGAACCTTTGTTTCTCCTGCCCCCTCCAGCTTTTAAAGTATCTTGTCTCGTCATTGGTCATTTTGGTCAAGTGCCAGCGAGGTTCTCTTAGCTTCTTAACCCTTTACAAGTGAAAGGGTTTTTCCTCTGGCCAGGAGGGATTTAAAGGTGTTTACCCTTCCCTTTATATTTATGACAGCCACCCAAATACTTACCGAGAGGCATGCCAACACCCACGCCTCCACTGCTACACTGATATTTTTAGCGTGCTAGCTCAATCAAAGATTGTGAGTGTTCATCCACCCAAGCTGGAAATTACACTTGCAGCAGCAGTGTAGAAATAGTGAGTGACACAAAATGGGAAGCAGTGTTGAAGCCATGTTTTGCCTAAGATATCAGAGAGACAAGGTGGGTGAGGTCATATCTTTTAGTGGGCCATCTTCTGTTGATGAAAGAAACTAGCTTCTGAGCTTACACAGAGCTCTTTTTCAACTCTCAGTATCTGAAGAAGATCTTTGTGTAAGCTCAGAAGCTTCTTTTGCTAACAGAAACTGGTTCAATAAAATATACTACCTCACCCACCTTGTCTAACAAAATGGGAAGGCAGCCTAAATCTCAACTATGAAGGAACTAGTGCCTTTCCATTACCAGATAGGTAGGAGTTTAGCCTCATCTCTCTTAGACTGGGATAAATCTGGACTGACTTGAAATCAATAGAATTACATTAGTATCTAATCAGTGTAACTGAGAAGAAAATCAGATCTTAAAGTAAAGGGGGCTGCCTTCTTGTTCAAAGATATTATTGAAGCATTAACCCATTTGCTTCACTGGGGTGGGTTGGAAGACTCTCCTTGGATTTTACCAGCAAAATTTTTGCATTTTACATTTCCTGAAGTGGCTATGAAGACTTTTTCAAATTCAAAATGGCCTCTAGTAGCGATTATTGTAAAGACCTGAAAGCTTTGATTGTCCTTCAGAAAAATCTGAACATAAATAAAGCTGGTCAGGAACAGTCAACATGGATTCACCAAGGGCAAGTCATGCCTGACCAACCTGATTGCCTTCTGTGATGAGACAACTAGCTTTGTGGATATGGGGAAAGCGATGGTTGTGATATACCTTGACTTTAGCAAAGCTTTTGATAGGGTATCCCACAGTATTCTTGCCAGCAAGTTAAAAAAGTATGGATTGGATGAATGGACTATAAGGTGGATAGAAAGCTGGCTAGATTGTCGGGCTCAATGGATAGTGATCAACAGCTCGATGTCTAATTGGCAGCCGGTATCGAGCAGAGTGCCCCAAGGGTCAGTCCTGGGGCCGGTTCTGTTCAACATCTTCATTAATGATGGGGTAATGGGATGGACTGAACCCTTAGCAAGTTTGCCGATGACACTAACCTGGGGGGAGAGGTAGATATGCTGGAGGGTAGGAATAGGTTGCAGAGTGACCTGGACACATTGGAGGATTGGGCCAAACAAAATCTGATGAGGTTCAACAAGGACAAGTGCAAAGTCCTGCACTTAGGATGGAAAAATCCCATGCACTGCTACGGGCTGGGGACCGACTCAGCTAAGCGGAAGTTCTGCAGAAAAGGACCTGGGGATTACAGTGGATTAGAAGCTGGATATGAGTCAGAAGTGTGCCCTTGTTGCCAAGAAGGCTAACGGCATATTGGCCTACATTAGTAGTAGCATTGTCAGCAGATCAAGGGAAGTGATTATTCTCCTCTATTCGGCACTGGTGAGGCCACATCTGGAGTATTGCATCCAGTTTTGGGCCCCCCACTACAGAAAGGATGTGGACAAATTGGAGAGAATCCAATGGAGTGCAACAAAAATTATTAGGCGGCTGGGGCACATGACTTATGAGGAGAGGCTGGAGGAACTGTGCTTATTCAATCTGCAAAAGAGAAGAGTGAGGGGGGATTTGATAGCAGCCTTCAACTACCTGAAGGGGAGTTCCAAAGAGGATGGAGCTAGGCTGTTTACAGTGATGGCAGATGACAGAACAAGGAGCAGTGGTCTCAAATTGCAGTGCGGGAGGCCTAGGTTGGATATTAGGAAAAAACTATTTCAGTAGGAGGGTGATGAAGCACTGCAATGGGTTACCTATGGAAGTGGTGGAATCTCCATCCTTAGAGGTTTTTAAGGCACGGCTTGACAAAGCCCTGGCTGGGATGATTTAGTTGGTTTTGGCCCTGCTTTGAGCTGGGGGTCGGACTAGATGACCTCCTGAGGTCTCTTCCAACCCTAGTCTTCTATGATTCTATTATTCTAATGGATGCAGAGAGAGAAAATCCTTCCATTTAAGGGAGAGGGAGGACAGAATTAGAGCACAGAACAATACATGTATTTTAAATAGGTGCATGAGACACTTTACAAAATGTTTAATTGTAGTGATTTATCTTGAGTATTATGTTTATTAGAAGTCATTTGAAGAGATTCTGAACATTAGTTATGTGTTTGTGAATTTTCTAAAGAAAGAAATTAGGAATGTAATCCTCTTCAATGAAATTACATCATTTTGCAGAAGGAACAGATATCATGTGTTAATCATATTGTTGTGAGCTATTCTATCCTGTTCCTCTTAACATTCAACTTGACAGAAGTGTCAAGGCCTGTTTAAGGTCAGGTATTTGGAGGCTATATGATAACTGTTCATATTCCTGAGGATCCCACATGTGGTTGAACAGATTAATCTTCACATATCGCTACACTGACACCAAGCTTTCTGCCTCGCATCAAGGGAAGCAGTGTTCCAGATCTTTATGGTGCCATCATGGGGCATGTTTTAAGTTCTACCAGTGTTTCCAAGAAAAGGAGAATTGACCATTGAATTATTACTTCAAGGCTTGAGCTAGAATCAGATGTTTTAACTCAAGAGTATGATTTTATCCTGCAGAGATGGGGTGTCAAACTCATGGTCTGCTTGATGTATTTATCTAGGACCTCATGACAAAGATTGACATTCTGAAGAATCCAAGCATTCCTTTTTTTCTTTAAAAAGGAACTTTCGCTATTAAGGTACTTTTTAAAAAATGTGCCATGTAGAGCTATCTTACCTGAAACAATTGAAGTGGGATGTTGAGTCTGAAGCCTCAAGTCTGAAGTGTTATAGTTCAACTGGACATTTTTCCCCCAATTATATAGGTGTGCAATGGCAATTTAGATTCTCTGCAGTAATACTTTCAAACTGGGCAACTGAAGCACAAACAGCCAAACCTACGTCGAAATAATAGTGGTCCTAAAAGTGCCCAGCATTATTTTTTCTCACTGAGAAATTCTGAACTCAACATTGTTCAATAATACCAAGTTTAGTTACAACTAAGGGCAATAATCAGACTATATTTAAATCATTTGTCAGTGGGATATCCACTGTGGATAGCACAGTACTGCAGTTCTCATACTGTGGCATATGTATCTCTGGCAGTATGCAGGCAATGCTCAGGTGATACTTGGGCTGATTAAAAAAAAAAGTATAGTGTCAGTCCCTTATAACTACTCTGATTAAAATTACATAGGTCGCTTGCCAAGTTCCTCTGTGTTTAAAAGTGGTATTCTAGATCTTAAATTCTGAGAACCCCTGCACCAATGTAAAGGCCTATTAACTTCAAAACATTCTGTGGGGCGTAAGGATCCACCTTCATGAATCAGATTGCAAGATCATGTCTATAAATTGTTCATTTTTTGAAGGAAGCCTAAATTCATGGTGACCTATTTGACAACCATATTTGTCTTAAAAATACACTGTCATTAACATGTGTGATAAAGTCAGGCCAGATGGCTGCAAGAGGGTAGTGGAAAGCAGATATGTTAGCCTTAGAATGTCTATGGATCTATGGGACCTATGGGTCTATGGGACTATTTCCCTTTTTTGAGTGGGGAAGGAGCACCCTTAGATGCTGAGCTTACCCTCAGGCCTACCCTGACAACAAAACCAAGGGAGCACAAAAGAGGGAAGGCAAACCCTGCCTGAGTGAGACTGATTACCCCAGGCCCACCATTGCCAGAGCGGAGAAATGCTAAGGCTGGTGAGAGAGAAGAGGTGCCTTGCCACACATTGTGATATAAATAGAAACATTTATGACTATTTATTCTTAAATAGAATATATATTAATATTAGCCTACATCTTAGATTTTAGAGTAGAAAACACGATTAAAATCTTAGTTTACTTGGTAGGGGGATATAAAAAAAGTTGCTTGGACTTTTGCTGGCAGAAACATGACACAGTTGCAGGCAAAGTAGAAGCCCAAGAGTTCCTGAGATCTATTAAAGTTAATCCCTATCTAATCAGGCACCTAATCAGAGCTTCAGATGCATGTGTGGGGTCAGGGCAGATGAGGCATTGGTGGAAGAAATTCTTCACATCCTTCAGACCCCAGCTGTCAATACTTCTTCCTTTCCCCACGGAGTTCCTTTCGAGTCATTTTTGGCCCCTTCTTCCAGCCCACAGAAAGACCAAGGCTTCTAGCATACTTCACCACCATGAAAGAGAGACAGCAAGTGGTGTCAGTTTTTTTTAAATGAATGAATACATTTCAGAGATCATGGCTGCTCTATGTTTACAGGCATTAAACTCTTAGTTACAGATGCAGGAGCAAGAAGTTCCCTATGAATTCAAGAGTACAAGGGAAATTTAGAATCTTTACTTACCCTCAAAATTCCTTCATAATATTTCTTTGTCTATTATGATATTGTCCACTTTTCTCCTGAGAGGAGAGAGATTTGGGTCTGAACCTGCCCTTATAACTTTCAATCTAAGTCATTTTCATGTTGCCACACCCCTTAAGTGATATATTGGGTGCTTGAGGACCAGGCTTTATAGGATCTCTATGATGATAACTCATTATTAGTAAAAGACCCCAACAACTCCTTTTCTATATATTTATTACTCTTACTGGGATCACTTGAGTGTCCATAGATCTGCCGAAAAATCACCATTCAGATCCAGATTCAAATGTCCTTATATTGCCAGAGCTTACAGGAAAACCAGAGTTCCTGGAGAACTCAACGCCAGATAAGGAGAAATGTTTATATTAGTACACATCTCTCTGCTCTTCCCTTTGGGGTAGACTTAAAAACTTTCCAGGTCAAAAGGTCTTCTTGACAAACAACTGGTCAGTTATCTCCCCAGAACACCTGACAGAATTCTACTCCCTCCCTTCAAGCTACAGATTTATTTCATCCTATCCATGGAACAGGGAGGCAGTGAGACAAAGGCCAGGTCTGCCCTTGAAACTTTTGTTGGTATAGCAATGTTGATTAAAGGTGTGATTGTTTTAGGATATTTTTATATTGGCAAAAGCTCTAGTGTAGATGCGGTTATAAAAGGAAAAAAAAAGTTCTTGCTGGTATAGTTTATTTAGTTCAGGGAACTGGTGTAAACTATTCTGGCAAAAGTACCCTGTGGCCAGTGTAAACTACATCTACACTAGGAGGCTTTGCTGGGATAGCTCTAAAGATGGAGCATCTCTAGTGCAGACTAAGGCTAAATTCACAGACATCAAAGTTGTAGTCCTGATTCTTGAGCAAGAATATTTATGGATGTGCTTTCTTATACACAGTATCATAAAGGACAGGGGCCTTTTTTCTAAAGAGTGATTTGAAGATCCTCAATTCTTTTGCTACTTTTCAACATTTCAAGGTGGAGAAAATCTGATCTATCACAGGGAAGATTGAACTGAGGAGTTCTTGCCTTCCACAGATTTAAGAAAAACATAATGGGGTATTATGGTTGTTCTACAGAACCTGTTAATCCTACATTTGCTAGTGAGGACAGACAGCTGTGATTCATCATAAACTTGTTTAATTTCAACTCACCTAGGGCAAGTTTTTTCCTTCACAACAGCTAGTTTATCTGGAAATCCCATTTGATACCCACAAGTTTCAGTTCAAGTGCACAAGATGGGGATATCTTTCTAGATCTGCTAGCCTCACTCTAAGCCTCCTGAAGTTCTGCACCAGATGTCTTCTCAATTGCCTTTTGGTTTTGGAGAAGGCTGTGATTAAAATACTACTTCAGTCCCACTAGCCTTTTTTCTAGAGTAAAATACCTCAAGGTGGGGGGCATATTTTTAAGACCGTGTTCTTACAAGAGGGTGAAAGAAGAATACTAAGTGCTCATATTTTTCAAGTATGAAGTAGACAGAAGTTTCTCTCTATTTCTTTCTCACTCTATTTTTGACCCAAAGAAGAATTGTGTGGCACTCTTCATGTGTTGTGGGAATGGAATTTTCAGAGGAGCCTAAGGGAGTTACGCTCCCAAATCAATGGGATTTGAGTGCTTATCTCCCTTACCGTCTTTTGAAAATCTGATTCATGGCTCTTTAGTACTTATCTTCATAAATCACTAGAGCTGAGGACATCCACTTGTTTGCCTTGTTTTGTTTCAGTAGCCCAAGAATGCCAGAAAGCATTCACTCTGTTTAAGCTAATTAGATCTCTGTGTATTAACAGTTCTGCATTGCTGTGATTCTGCTGGGAGCATGGTGGCCTCAAGGTCTGTGATAATAATGTTTTCTCATGAATAAATTCACCTGGAAGATGTCTAGTGATCTGGCCACACCTGTCCCTGACATTACCGGATAAATGAAGATGCATCCAGTGACACTGTCCTCAGTCACTACATATATGTTAGGATGTGTACTGTTTCTTTAAATCAGGACAGGGTTGAGCAATCTGAGCAATATTCTAGGAGGAGCTCTATAATGAAACAGAGAGACAGATAGTAGCTCTCAAGATGATACAGTTGTCCATAGTCGAATAAAGCTTCTTGTATTCAGTGGTGGAAGAAAACAACTCTGTGGCTCTTCATTATTGCCGCATGACACGCCACTCCAGTATTGCCATACACTGGTCACCTCCATGATTATTTTTTCCCCTTAGAGTTTGGGTTATTACAAGGCACACAGCATATTGTTGCAGATTGGTGCAGTAAAGGAAGATTTGTTCTTGTCCCGCAAAATGTTGATTACTGCTAATTATCTCCACTGATCTGAAAACCCACCCAATTATTTATCTTGTAAATAGACTATGGTAGGTTCAAGAGTTTAGACTGAGTTTAGATCTGTCCTGCTACAGTAGTTCTCAACTGGTTAGCAGAAGGTGGGGCTACTTGTGAGAGGATGACTGAAGCTGATTTTATGACAGCCCATGATCCTAGATTGGGTGGAGCCTTTTTGCAGAAATCCAATCTTTGGATAAGAACTCTTTTTTCTTAAGAGATAATTTAGGTGTCTTATCTATAGTGCTGGGAAGGACACAATATGGTGTTTAGAATATTGCCAGTGTTTATGTAGGAGTGCACTGAAGAAAAGAGTCACTGTATCTGTTCATTTCATATTTCCATTGAAATTTAAGAGAAAAGGAAGATATCAGATGGAGTTGCTTAGCACAAAGTAAACTGGTAGATAAAGTATGATTGATCAGAAACCCAAAGCAAAATAAATGATAGGTTGAAAGACTAGGATACACCTATTTATTTAGAAAATAACATTTAAAGGTAAATACCAGTTTGTAAAGAGGCTTCATGCCACATACATCCTTGTCAAAATACTTTGCCAATCCTATATTACACTTATATAAAAAGAAAAATGATTACAGAATCCAGAGGGCCCTTTACAGGTTGCACACAAAATTTATTACAACATTACCTTTTATCCTTGGGTTGCGAGATTTGGGGAATTGTAGTCCATCAAAGTATTAAAGTACAGCTATTTTCTAAGGTGTGTGAGTTCGGACTGTACAACTTCCAGGATTTAGCATTTAGATAAAAATATAGCAAATGGGATGGAAGTTTGTGTCATCAAATGAATGGAGGTTACACTATACTACTTAGAAGAGGGCATTTTCTGTCAGGCTGAGAACCTGCTTTCCTTTTGCCTTGCATTTTTTTTTACCCATAAAATTCTGGGCAACAAGCGGAATACCGATGTTTCTTATTACATGACTTTCACTCTCATTCAGCTAGTAGATTTAAGTACTCAGGTTTCAATCCACAGCTTGAGTGCAAGTGCAATAATGAGGCTATCCTTATGAAAATGTACTTATCAAATTCCAGTGTACCACCTAAACAAGTCAATTCAGAATATTTATACCATTCTGGATCTTTCAAAAATCTAGCAGTAGGTTCTAGTGGCTTTTTCTAGATGTATGTTGAGCCTGGAGAGCCTTCTGAAGAAGGTGTTCTGGGCATTCTTTCTTAGAAATTGTGATTGTTAAAGCGTGATTGTACTCCTTCAAACTTTGAAAATAGTGTTATATCTTTGGAGTAACCCTAAACGTGGAGATTTGAATTATTGTTGTTAATGTTTTGGTGTAAGAGCGAACAATGTGCTAAGTGCTTTCACCGAGGAGCATATGGTCTAAGGACAGACAAGAAGAGGTCACAGAGGTCAGTGCAGGGGGGAAGGCAAAAAAAGGAGTTTCAGTACATTTTTCTATACTTTTAAAAAATAAGTAGAGATTTGTATGTGCTTATCTAGCTCCTGCTTCCACTTCCTATTTGAAGATAAGAGATCTGCCTCGGGCTTCTGTTCTGATGACAACTACAATAGACCAATGCCTAAGGAGTTGAGAGGCAGCCATATTACAGCATGGTTTTACTGTAGGAGATACTACTCCTACGATAGCTGTGGTGCCTGGTTTTGCTGGTGTTGCACAGTACAGCTGATGATTGACTGGTGCTACTTTGGGTTCAGAGGTATACAAGATCTGTAAATATTTTCCACTTTAAACGGAAATTCTTACTGCCAGATTCTGATATATTTCTTCACTAGAACTACTTGTGAAGTAAGGTGCTTCCCAACCTGAGTGAGTGTACTAGAATTTGGCCTTGCATGTGAAAGATTTGAGTACTGAAGTGGGTTAGTGCAACATCTATATATCAAACAGGGGAGTGCAGCATATAATTATAATATTTTCTGCTTTTATTAGAGAACCTTTCATCTGAGGATCTGAAATCGCGTAAACATTAACTTAAGCCTGCTAAAACACCTATACTATAGGAATGGGATATATATGGATTATTCGTCCAACTGCTGGAATATGCAATTACCTCTGGGCACAGTGCAGTAGGTGTTTAACAGTAGACAAGCAGTGGAGCAGTTCAGTGCAGAAAGTGGGGCGAAATACCATAACCTGCTGAAGCTGCAGGAGAAATTGTAGGGTGCCAAAATATAATAGATATAATTGGAATTTAGCCAGTATACCACAGTTAAAAAAGGGAAAAGAAACCCGAATAAACAGGTGTCCTGGAAATGTCTGAATTAGTACTTAATCACTATATTTTATGTCCAGGATATCTTTGCAACTCCTTACTTTTAATTTAGCTTATATGCTTCAAGGAAACCCTTGGAAATGGGACTATTTACTGTCTTTCACAGATGCTGTGTTTCACAATATGTCCTTGTTTTTCTATAGAAAATATGCAGATATTTTATTTTGTGGAGATTACTCTATTGTACTACCTTTCTTTTTTCTGCCACACTGCCCCGCCCCACCCCCAGCTTCCCATTATGTATATATGGCCTCTGAAAGTCAATCACTCAGTCATGTTTGTTGGGAGTGGGAGCATCATCGTGATCGCTTCTTCCACAGAAAAAAATTATCTTAAGCAAATGTATCCCCTGTTTTCTACTTTGGGAGGGTAAGGAAATAGATACTGTCTGGGGCATATTTTTGACAATGGCTGTCTTACATATTGCCTCTGTTCATGGTGCACTGTGCATCTAAGCTGCCATTCATTTTCTAACATACTAAAACTAAGTTTAAATAAAACATTGATTGTGATACAATGTGACAGAAGCAAAGGAAATCAAAGTTAAGAGGGCCCTGTGCCCTAATTCACTCCGCTGTGCTTAAATACTGCAGATACTGGTTGCAAAGGATCATCCTTTGATTTCACAACTTCCAGTTTGCACCATTGGATGAGTCAAAGATGGAATCTTGTCACTCAACCTCATCTTTTTATTTAGTGAGAAGTCACTTTATAATCAACTGTTTAGAGCCACGTCCCTTAAAGAGTTGTAGCCAGTGTCCATACAAGCAAGTGAAACAGACCGTATCCTCCAAAGTAAAAAGCAGGGGTATAGCATGATGACATCCCAAAATTTTCAAGCACAGCACAACTGTAACAATGGCTCTGCATAATAAGGGTTCTGCACGTGTTTACTAACATTTTAAAGCAGATAATATAAATGTGCATTGATCTCACTATGAATGTAGTGAGGTTCATAAATGCGGGTTAAATGTGGTGGCTGCAACTTAATTCATTAACCATTTACTCGATCTGAGGAAAAAGTAATCCATTACCCAGCAGGGGGTTACAGTGCCAAATTCAAGATGGCCAGACTGACCTTAGACATTACAGAAATCAATAAGACCTCAGTCCCCTTCATCCTTAAACTACCCGGTAATGGACTTGGGAGTCTCTGTCCCCTTCCTCACCTGAGGTATGTGAGGGAGTCTC
The DNA here is from genome assembly GCF_965152275.1 of Natator depressus. Classification (NCBI taxonomy): domain Eukaryota; kingdom Metazoa; phylum Chordata; order Testudines; family Cheloniidae; genus Natator; species Natator depressus. Next base: position 144,338,767 of record NC_134234.1, read on the forward strand.
AAGCTATGCAAGACACTGAAGCTATACCAAACTGAATCTCAAGACTAAAGAGGGAAGGGCATAGGCCAAGCGCTCCATGGAAGCAGTGGGGTAGATGCTCCAACGCCTGGCTCTGTCAGGAGAGCCTTCTTCCAGCCAGCCCCATTGAATCCTCACCCTGACAGCAAAGTCAGCATTTGAGGGTGACGGTTTCAGATGTATTTTACTCCATACAAACCAGAATATTAAATGGATTTTAAAGCTTTTCAAAAATTCCAAGTTGAATTTTCAGTAGGGACTAGTGTTTATGGGTGGGAGGGAAAGCAACTGTCTAACTGCGGCTGATTGTGGAAGATTTATTCTTTGTTATTGTCTCTATCTTCTCAAAGGGAATGTTATTTCCTGTCCTGAAATTTTGATGCAATCCAATGTTAATACTTTGCAATATTGAAGGTGCTGTGGCTTTTCAGTTTGGCATAAAAATATTTTAAAGGTTTAAACCTCTTGCATGATTGTATGTACACAGACGTTACATTAGAGCTTCAATATCCAGTATAATCAAGTTCCCATATTATGTGAGAGTGGTGCAGCGGCAACAAGAGCAGCCGTCCTGTACAGTGCATAAAACACAGCCTGCACTGATTAGTACTCTTCTGGGGGAAACATCACTGTTTGTAATCTGAATGAGATACTCATTTCCCGGCAAGAACATCTTGCTGAACTCTTGCATGTTGTATTGATATTGTATAAAACAGGCTAGAGAGAAACTTTATGCATTATTTAAATGTGAGTCTCCAAGAGAAAATGTAACCCAGACTGATGCATTCAAAGGAGAAGAAAATCTATACATGGTAGTAAAGAAACATCTAGTGTAGCCATTTACCTGAGATAGCTTTTCCCAGTGGCCCAATTAACTTTATAGTATCACACTAACACTTATTTTTTCCCCTCGGAACAGAAGTTGATATGTTTGGATTTACACAGTGACCTTGTTTATATCAAACTCCAAAATAAGATTACAATTCTCTGTCCTCCACTTACACTAATCATGTCAAATGAAAAGTCTCTGGCTACAGAGTAAGACAGAGGCTTATACATGATACACATTGTCCCGGAAACAAGGAAAACAAGGAAAGAAAGGCAAGATGCAAGGGAGGGTTTAATTAGGCTGCAACTTTATTATTTGTCTGGGTACTAATTGGCAATAACTCAGGATGCAGATCATCCTTCCTTCATAATCATTGCCACCTGGTGGAGGGCTGCCATCACACCCCACACCCCACTACCCTCCCCAGCTGCTCCCGGCTTGTTCCTAGAACCTCACTGCCTCCCCTTGAACCGGGGTTAAGGGGTGGGAGCTCCTTACTGTACCAGATGTTAGGAGCCCCGACCCCATTTCCCAGCTTCTTAGGGGACATCTTCCCCCTAAATCCACCTTCAGCTGCACGAAATGGGACCCCCTGTGGAACGAGTACTGGCATCTGCTAAGTTGCAACAACTTTAACCTTACCTCTTGATGTACCCCACCAGGTCCCTGAGGTGAAAAGACCATGGCCAAGGGAAACATTCCTTCCCAGCCTTAAATGAGACATCTTGTGAAATGTCCACAGCAGACCAAAACACCCAATCCTGTACTAATCCGAAGAGTGGGAGGGTGGGAACTGCTGACTGGGGATAAAGGGGGTCATGGTCTGGAGGGGTAGGGTTTATATACCCTCCCCCAGATGTGCAAGGCCAGTGGCTTACCTGAGACCCACATGCCTGCTCACCAGCTCAGATGATGCTTTCTCCTCTCCCCAAGTATTAGCTCCTCCCAACTCCCAAGTGGGGGGGACCCTTAAAGAAGCTACTACCCTTTTTTCCACCAGCCCTAACAAAAGTCTCTACCTTGAGGTTGCAAGGCTTACATTTTATGCATAGTATGAAAAAGTAAATTAATATATTTTAGTTTCCTTGGACTTGTGTGCGTCCGGAAAATCATACTTTACTAATCAGCCTATAACATATAAATAAGAGATTGATTTGTTATGCAAATAATTACTTTCCGAAAGCAAAAAAGCTCTATTACTTGAAAAAAATGAAAATTATGCTTCCTCTGTGCAGGGTGAGATGGTTTCCAGCAGAATCATTTGTTTTAGGCTGAACAAATGCCTGCCTGCACAGCAAAAACATAAACAAACAGTTAAGTGCTGAAGAGATGATCTAAACTGAATTCATACTCATTTGTTTTTACCACTTTATTTTCATTTTGTGCAAAATCAGTGCATTTATTTCAGTTTGGGAGACTGGACAACTCAGATGAAAGGCTTTTTTCTCTAATCAGACTCTGGCTGACTTACTGTTTGGTAGCTTTTTGGTTAATTCAGTCAATTGTCCAGGATGTTCATATAATGTATACCTTGCAGCAAAGGTGGTATCCTATTTGCCCAAGGGAAACAGATGTACACTTTGAACAGAATGGGGGACAGAATAGAATAGAAATCTATGATAAATTGCATGGTAGAACACAAGGGAAGAACTGCCTCATACTACTCTCTGGATCTCTTGGGAAGAAAAGAACAGAGCCTCTCAAGAGGAATTCTGTCTACTTTTTGCTTGGAACCAGAGATGAGTCAACACCTCACAGACAACAGTGTGGAAGAAGTTGACACATCCACAATCAAAGTAGAACCTGATCTTCATCTAAGCAGGAAGATATAGTCAACCAATATGACAAACCATAGTCTAAGCCCAGGCTTAAAGACTCAGTGCTGATGGAGTTGATACTTGTAGAAGTTGGACTTCTATATAGAGTGCTTCCGCCGACGTGCACAGGCTGAAATTGTGGAAAAGCAGCATCACTTGTCCCATAACCTCAGCCATGCAGAACACAATGCCATCCACAGCCTCAAAAACAACTCTGACATCATAATCAAAAAGGCTGACAAAAGGAGGTGCTGTCGTCATCATGAATAGGTCAGAATATGAACAAGAGGCTGCTAGGCAGCTCTCCAACACCACTTTCTACAAGCCATTACCCTCTGATCCCACTGAGGGTTACCAAAAGAAGCTACAGCATTTGCTCAAGAAACTCCCTGAAAAAGCACAAGAACAAATCCGCACAGACACACCCCTGGAACCCCGACCTGGGGTATTCTATCTGCTACCCAAGATCCATAAACCTGGAAATCCTGGATGCCCCATCATCTCAGGCATTGGCACCCAGGCAGCAGGATTGTCTGACTATGTAGACTCCCTCCTCAGGCCCTATGCTACCAGCACTCCCAGCTATCTTCGAGACACCACTGACTTCCTGAGGAAACTACAATCCGTCGGTGATCTTCCTGAAAACACCATCCTGGCCACTATGGATGCAGAAGCCCTCTACACCAACATTCCACACAAAGATGGACTACAAGCCATCAGGAACAGCATCCCCGATAATGTCACGGCAAACCTGCTGGCTGAACTTTGTGACTTTGTCCTCACCCATAACTATTTCACATTTGGGGACAATGTATACCTTCAAATCAGCGGCACTGCTATGGTTACTCGCATGACCCCACAGAAGGACAACATTTTTGTGGCTGACTTAGAACAACGCTTCCTCAGATCTCGTCCCCTAATTCCCCTACTCTGCTTGTGCTACATTGATGACATCTTCGTCATCTGGACCCATGAAAAAGAAGCCCTTCAGGAATTCCACCATGATTTCAACAATTTCCATCCCACCATCAACCTCAGCCTGGTCCAGTCCACACAAGAGATCCACTTCCTGGACACTACAGAGCTAATAAGCGATGGTCACATAAACACCACCCTATACCGGAAACCTACTGACCGCTATTCCTACCTACATGCCTCCAGCTTTCACCCAGATCACACCACATGATCCATTGTCTACAGGCAAGCTCTACGATACAGCCTCATTTGGTCCAACCCCTCAGACAGAGACAAACACCTACAAGATCTCTATCAAGCATTCTTACAACTACAGTTCCCACCTGCTGAAGTGAAGAAACGGATTGACAGAGCCAGAAGAGTACCCAGAAGTCACCTACTACAAGACAGGCCCAACAAAGAAAATAACAGAACGCCACTAGCCATCACCTTCAGCCCCCAACTAAAAACTCTCCAACGCATCATCAAGGATCTACAACCTATCCTGAAGGACGACCCATCACTCTCACAGATCTTGGGAGACAGGCCAGTCCTTGCTTACAGACAGCCCCCCAACCTGAAGCAAATACTCATTAGCAACCACACACCACACAACAGAACCACTAACCCAGGAACCTATCCTTGCAACAAAGCCCTTTGCCAACTGTGTCCACATATCTATTCAGGGGACACCATCATAGGGCCTAATCACATCAGCCACACTATCAGAGGCTCGTTCACCTGCACATCCACCAATGTGATATATGCCATCATGTGCCAGCAATGTCCCTCTGTCATGTAGATTGGTCAAGCTGGACAGTCTCTACATAACAGAATAAATGGACACAAATCAGACGTCAAGAATTATAACATTCAAAAACCAGTCGGAGAACACTTCAGTCTCTCTGGTCACTTGATTACAGACCTAAAAGTGACAATTCTTCAACAAAAAAACTTCAAAAACAGACTCCAACGAGAGACTGCTGAATTGGAATTAATTTGCAAACTGGATACAATTAACTTATGCTTGAATAGAGACTGGGAGTGGATGTCTCATTACACAAAGTAAAACTATTTCCTCATGTTTATTTCCCCACTACCACCACCCCCCACTGTTCCTCAGACGTTCTTGTCAACTGCTAGAAATGGCCCACCTTGATTATCACTACAAAAGGTTTTCTCCACCCCCGCTATCCTGTTGGTATTAGCTCATCTTAAGTGATCACTCTCCTTACAGTGTGTGTGGTAACACCCATTGTTTCATGTTCTCTGTGTATATAAATCTTGCCACTGTATTTTCCACTGAATGCATCCAATGAAGTGTGCTGTAGCTCACGAAAGCTTATGCTCAAATAAATTTGTTAGTCTCTAAGGTGCCACAAGTACTCCTTTTCTTAATGCTGATGAAGTTGTTCCTGCCACAAGCTTCTCAATGATTTTCTCCCAAAGAAGAAAAACTGAGACATTATAAATTGTATGTATTTACTTATTCAAATTATATAATTGTACGTGTCCACCCAGTGCTCCAGATGCCTAGCCCATAAAATTAAAAATCACAATATAAACAAATGAAGGACTGGCCTGTAATATTAACCTTCATCCATCCCGTCCTCAGTGGTCTTGAAGTTGGGCTTTGCAGCATGTCTGGGAGGTTAACAAATATGGGGTCTAGCAGATACCATGGGGCAGCAAACTCCAGATAGAGGACTTCTCACTAACAATGCCATGCCAGCAGTTCCATCTCCTTTATACTGAGGGAGCTCCAGCTCCAACAGCTCTACGGCTATAGATTGTGGCAGTACGTAACAGGGAAAGAGGCCATCTCTCCAGGTCACGCGCCCTTTAGGGATATATAGGTTAAAACCAACTAAGTGAAATCAAAGGAACCACAGTTAAACAGTTCCTGTTTCGCCTGACCTCCCCTGTGGGACTTTGGCAGTGTTTGGATGACTAGGAGTGTGACATCGCAGAAAGCTGAAACCTAAGCTGAAGTTCTCACTAAATGAGACTCAGTCCTCTCTCCCACAGTGGACTTTGAGTGCTGCTGCTCAAATGTTAACCTCATTTGATAGTCTGTCTTCCACACTTTTCCAAAAGAAGCAGTCTTAGCGATGCACAAACAAATGTGATTTTGTGTGGCACCCTCTTGTCCTTAGCACAGCTTCAGAAACTGAGGTGAGGCATGGCTGCAATAAAATAGGAAGAAATGGGAGGCATTGGAGTAGCAGGTGCTTGAGGTCAGGGATGAGTGAGTGATATGATACTGGTGGGGGTAGAAGGACTGAAGGAACTGTGCTTCCCTGGCCCCTAGTTAATTGATTCTTGATCCTCTAGCTCAAGGCAAGACTAGCAATTTGGAATCTCACATTTCTGAAGTAAAAAATACCCATGCAGGACAAAACTTTGATTATATGATAAAAGAGCAATATTAAAGGCAAAGTGTTTGCTTGCTTTGGTTTTGTTTTTTGTTTGTTTGCTTGTTTGCTTTGCTGTTCACACATATGGTATTGTGTAGTGAAAAGAATCTGTTTTTAATCTATGGAAACATTCTTTCTGTTAAACAGAAAGAGGCTGGTGTGTAAGCTTGATTATAAATTCATGCTTGCAGCCCAAGGAGAAACTGTATTTTTATGAGGTTTTAGCAAGTAATATATCTGCATGATGGGTTGTTACAAGAAACCAAGCAAATGAAAATGTCAGTTTGCAGAAACTGTCAAACACAGTATCACCTCATTTTGAATGTCTGCGTATTTAATAAACCACTGGTAACCCTACCAGGTAGGATCCTGTCAGTCTGGCAGAAGAAGCTTATTGAATATGCAGTTAAGATAGTGGTGGCAAACATTCTAGGCCTTGCTAATGGAAAGATGGCACAAATTAGATTTGGCATGCAGACAATTAGTCCTTTCAAGCATAGATAGAATTCTTGGTACAGAAACATTAAAACCATAGATTAAAGTGTGTTTGACAATAATTTGGTAAAATTAGCAAAGTTTTTAAGAAGTACATTTAGATGGTAGTATGTGTGAATAATTTTTGATTTTTAAATAATTGATTTTTATCAGCCGTTTAAATGACAAAATAAGATATGTGAAAGCTAATCAACAATCATCACCACATCCAGTTCTTCATGTTCCTATTCAAATGCACAACCTTTGCTATTTCTTTCATTTACAAATAATACTTTATAGACTTTACCACTGCGTGAACACACACACAAGCACGCACACAGTTTCTCTTCTTCTTGCTGAACTCTGAGTATGAGTGTAAGGTATCAGATTTACATACTATGGCTGGATATAGGTTGGAATTGAGAGTTTGTTGTTTAGCAGAGGGATGTTTGAGAGTGTTTGTGTGCTGAGATGTTTGGTTGGTGTGAGATGTGACTTGAGGTTGATCTGGATGTTAGATTTTGTTATTACTTTTTAGTATTTATATTATAGTAGCTTGCAGAACCTTCTATCAGGATTGGACCACATTTGTTCTAGGTGCTGTACAAATACATATGTTGTTACCTTGAACAGTTTACAATCCAAGAGGACAAATGCCATATGATGTGTGGGAGCAGAGGGATAGCATAAAATATACCTTTATAATATAACTTTGCTTTTATTATTTTAAATACAAAAAAGGTACCAGTTATCTCCTTCTACCCCTCAATCTAGCCACCGTTAATTAGCTGATTTATGTAGGTTTCCTGACATAGTAGTTTTAGAAGCGGTCTGAAGGATAAATGTTGGATTTACTTGATTTGAAATTATGATGATGGCAGAAAATGCACTTCAACGTTGTTATAGTAGGAAAAGGAATTAAGAACTGAAGTGAGGAACTATGGGGAAGACCAGACAGTAGTGCTACTAAAGGAAGGCAGAAGTTATATAGTATGGAAAGATCTGGTTAGTTCCATCAGGTTGTCTTTATGAAGCTTAACAAATTGACAAGGAGTATTGGTAATAACTCTTCTTGTGGTTGAGTTTAAGATTGAAAAGTGTCCTGTGTCTGAGATGATCTGAGATTGTACATACAGGTGTATGAAGTTTGGAATATGTATTGATGGTTGTTGTTGAGTTACAGTGAGACAAAACCAGTCAGGGTCTCAGAAAATATTCAGAAAAGAATCATTTTGAAATAGTCCCTCTACAAATTAGTTAATATTTTAGCAAATAGGTATTATGGAATATGCAGTTATCTTCTGAAGAGTTATTGCATTAAATTTGGAGACTAATTTCAATCATTGAAGTATGAAATAGAAGAATTTTAATCCTGCTTTAAGTGCAAATCTCAATGCAACCTTAACTATGCATCTCTACTGATGCCTCCATAATATAACATCTGACAAAAGCCATCATTAATGTAATGATGTATTGGATAAATCGAGCATTCAAAATTCAAGAAATTTCAAAATTAAATGTTTTTTGCCACAATGTTAGCTTTCGCCTTTGTGCATACCGTGTGTATTTTAATTACTGTGTAGATTAAATGTCCTTAAAAGTAATACATGGTTTAAATTTAACAGAGGATACAGAGATAGAGAATGGTAAATATGTGCTGCTATTATTACTGTGGATTTGTGTTGAGGTAGTGCAAGGAGCCGCAGTTGTGCAGCAGGACCCCGTTGTGATAGGTGTTGTATGAACACAGAACAAAAAGAGAGTCCACTGCCAAAAAAAACCTCATTTGGAAGAGTTAGTGGTTGGGGTGAAAGCTTTCAGTTTTTGAATCCCAGGACTTATGTGTGCTTAATTTCACAGTCTTAACACTGCTTCCTTCTCTTGGGGTGGGGGTGGAGGGAAGGGTTGAGCTAAAATTTGGAAAATCCTATTAACATCTGTATAATGTACATCCAATTAATCTTTTGAATCATAAATAGTTACTGCTGGAAACTGTTGTGTATTATGCCATCATGGCTTGGTAATTCTGACCCTGGTAAGAGGTTCTGAAAATGGGACTTTTTAGTAAAAGAGGGGAAGGATTATTGTTATTTCTTCAATAAACTACAGTATGACATGTTTATTACTCATGAGGCAAGCAAAAGACAAAGTAGGGGTACTTCAACAAGACAGATAGTCTCTGCCCTTAGAACTTAAATGCCAGCTACTGTTCATGGGACTGCTGTTGCATTCCAGATGGAGAATGCTGGAACCAGCACATCTCCAAGATGTTCTAGCAATACGTCACTCAAAAAAAAAAAATGGAGCGAGAGGGGGAAGTTGAATACAATCTACACTAAATACCAATTCTACAAATGTTCATGCATATGTTTAACTTTAAGTATGTGAACGGCTCTGTCAAGGTTGATCGCCACTCTGGCACGAGTGCAGAAGGTGGGGGCCCATGAGGATTTTAAAAATTAATACTGGCCACTCCAGGCTTGTATTAAACTCCCAAGGTTATAGTTTCTCTCTGACCTTGGATGGGTAGATGCTGCCAGTACCCAAATGCAAAAAAACCCTTTGAAACTACGAGGGAACACTTGGGAATTCCTTCCTGTGGCGTACCCTCAAGCCCTTTCACCCCCACTTCAGGGAAGAGCTGAGAAAGAAAAACAAAGGAAATTAGCTGTTGCCACCAGCTAATTTAACAATATATGCACAAACCTCTTGGGACACCCAAAATCCAATCCTGTTCTTAAAAAAGGTACATATTATTAAATATATATTTGAAACGTAGGCTTTTGCTAGATTTTAAAAAGCCACTTACAAAATTTAAACATCAAGAATAACCTTCTTGAGGTCCAGTTTAAAGGTTACAAGCAAAACGAAAAGCATTTGGCATTAGCACAGAGTAGTCCACAAGCCAATAAAAAATAAAAGAAATAACCCTAATCACATCTTCCTAGACATTCCCTAATTTACTACATTTCTGGGGTTTCAGATAAGCAATCTGTAGGTATGATCTGATGGTTTTGCATCAGATCATACCTGGCTTTTAAAGCTTCTCACAGCATAACTGCTCCCTGTTCCCATCTTTCCCGGAGAACCACAACACGCAGACAAAGGGAAGGTTTTTTCCCATTGTAAAAAGTTCTAGCCCTCTCATTGGCTCTTTTGGTCAGGTGCCCATTCCTTTCCTTTTACCTGTGTCTTGTTAACCCTTTACAGGTAAGCAAGTAGAGAACAGCTACTAAGAGGAATTTTATAACTAACTGGCTGGTTGGGTGTCCATAAAAGGGAGCTACCCCGTCCCCCCTTCATTTATCACAGGCCCTGTTCAATGCATTGGTGCTACTCATGTTTAATGATTTTGGGGATCAAAGCTTTAATGTCTAAGGAAAAAGTCCTGACCATGGCTCACTTTGTGGCAAGTAGTGACACACAGAAGAATTATCAAAGTATTGTGGTCCCATCTCAGTGATGGCTACATCTCTGTTGTGCATCTTCCAACCTGTCCTCCCTTGTCAGGGTACAAAGCCCTTTGGGATGAGGCTGGAGAAGCCCTTAGCCAATGAGAACCAAATCAGATATGTAAAAAGAAGAGGTGCAAAGTTTTTTGAACAAACTTTGATTCAACTGAGACATTTTTGAGACACATCCGATTTACTGGGTGAGAGGAAGGAGGGAGGGAGAAGAAGATAGACAACAGTTGTGGAATTGGACACACCAAGCTAAAAAAGTGGGTCTTTAGGAATACCAATTATCAACAATCAATACAATATATTTAAACCGAGTGTGGAATTCTTCCTATGCTAATCATTCTATAGCAGTCAAAAAATGTGACTTGGAGGGAAAAAATGACTTGAAAAGAGATGCAAAGTGGCAGATGGAAGTACTTTACATATGTGACTTATTAGACCTTGATTATAAACAAATTTAAAATACTAATTCAGCTTTTGCCTATCGATGACCCGTTAATGTGTCCTCAGAACTAGAATCTGTAAAAAGTGTATTCTATTAAATTCCGGGGGCGGTGGGGTGGGATATACAAAACTGTTTCATGTCTTATTAGAACTTTGTATGAATGTCACATATATATATATATATCCATGCACATTATACAAATCTCTGGCATACAACACTTTCTAAAAGAGCACACTAAATATTTTGTTTAGTGACTTTGGATAATATAGTAGGTGAGAGGTAGTGGTTTTAGCAAATAAATGGGAGGGAAAGCATTTTTTGACAGCCTGTCTTCTGAAATTTATGAAAATTGAGCTAATCGCTCATGTGAAAATAGAAGGTTTGAACATAGATTAAAGCTTGTTTATCTGCATTGTTAATTAGGAATTTATTTTATTTTTCTTATTTAAAAATTGGTTAAATGTCCCAAATTGATTTTATGCTGCTTTTGAATAATAAGGTATTGGTGCTGAAGAATTAACAGTGCTGGTTTTGTGGGGATGAGGTATTTATTCATAGATGGCATAATAAGGTATATGTAATACAATTTTATTTTTTTATTTTATTCTTTATATTAATCCCACCTCGACTGTACCCATCATACTCAGTCTCTGTCAGATGAGAGAGCTTTTAAGTCTTGATTTTTCACTCATTCCCTTGCATCATTTGATCTAAGATGTTAATACTGCAGATGTACATAATGTACATACAGACATATTCTTGTAAAGACTATCAATAATGTAGTTGTCATTTTTCTGGTTAACCAATGTCTTTGATGATTATTGGACTGGAAAACCAGTGACTGCCTAAAAAAAATCTGGAAAATGGGTGCCATGCTAATCAGTGGAAGCTTTGCATTTACACAGATGGATTCTAAGATAACTAATGAACAACTGGCACTGCAGTAACTGTTCAGGGAGATAGGGCGGCATCCATTAGCTACTCAGCACTATTTCAGAGATGGCTGGATCCAGTTCTTTTGAAGTCAGTGGCAAAATTACCATTGATTTCAATAGTTCAGGATCAGGTTTATGGCCTTTCACACTAAAACCAGTTTCATTAGGAAAAAAGATTATTGACTGGAAAAAGCCTCTTTTCTACAGTGGTGTATGAGATTTTTAATGGAGCTGGGTGATGTTTTTCGTTCTAATAGTAAATTTGCCAAAAATGCAGTTTTGGGGTGGCTGTGAAACTATTTGTGAATTTGAGTGGAATTTGGCAAATAGTTTCAGCTAAATACAAATAAAAGAGGATTTTTTTTTCTGAAAAAATTGAAAGGGTTCATTTTTACATTTTCAAAACACACCATCTTGATAGCTTGTTTCAAAATGAAACATAGTTTCAAACTGACATTTCATTTTGCAAATATCTTTTTGAATCAATGTTCAAAATGTTTCATTCAAGCCAAATGATTATTTTTTGGGTGAGGGGTCATTTTGACAAGAAAAAAAATCAATTTTGATTGGAAATAAACCAGGTATTTTTGGTTCAGCCACCAAATAGAAAAAATATATATTTACTTAGCTCTAGTCTTAACTTCTTCTTTTAAGATCCTGATTGCTTTTTCATTGTTCTTAAGATCCAAGGGTTTGGGTCTGTGTTCACCTATGCAAATTGGTGAGGATTTTTATCAAGCCTTCCCCAGGAAAGGGGGTGTAGGGCTTGGGGGGGATATTTTAGGGGGAAGACGTCTCCAAGTGGGCTCTTTCACTGTTCTTTGTTTAACACGCTTGGTGGTGGCAGCGTAGGGTTCAAGGACAAGACAAAGTTTGTACCTTGAGGAAGTTTTTAACTTAAGCTGGTAAGAATAAGCTTAGGGGGTCTTTCATGCAGGTCCCCACATCTGTACCCTAGAGTTCAGAGTGGGGAAGGAACCTTGACAGTCATATATACAAATGAGAAATGTTGAGGTAAAGATCATTTTTGGAGTAAAAGAAGTGAGTGCTGTGATATTCTACTCAATATATTGATATGGGAAAGAAGAAAAGTAACTGAATGACCCTTCCCACAGTAGTTGCTGTAACTTGAAATCAAGATAATTTTTGCAATTATTGTTTCAAAACAAGTGGTAAACCAACCCAGCAATGCAATAATGCACTACTACATTTAATATGTAGCTCATAAATGCTGACAGCTCTATATATTAACTTTTTTCTGCCTTTTGGAACAGAATACCAGTTATGCTGCAATTTTCTAATTATTAAGAATTTTATTAAGCAGATGCATATTCAGTTACAGAGTAATGAAATCAAAATATTTATTACTTCATAGCAATTATAGGTTGCAGCAGCGAAAAGTTTTAGGGAATGAAGGAGCAGAAAACAATATACGTTACTTTATACTCTGCTACTGTTACTTTTGCTCTGATTGAAGTCAAAAGTTGGAAACCAGTACTACAGATCTGACTCTTTATTATTATTCTTTAGGCTTCTGACCAAATGCCAGTAACTGGTACCTTAATAAGAGAGTGCATTGCCAATATGCTATTAAAAGTTAGCACAAAAGACTGTCAGAATTAATTGTGGAATCCATATTCTCTTTTTCCTCTCTTTATATTGACTTGAACTGATGCTCAACTACCTTGCATTTGTGTATCTATTACATGAGAGTTGGTTGGGAAATTGGTGGTGAGTGGAATTTATGACACCATTTTCATTGACATTTCATTTTTGTCATACTTTTTTGATCAGTCCTAAATGACACACTCAAACTAGGTGTTAAATCATGCCAAAACTTCCATTCATTTTCATAAGTGATATTGTTTTTCACTCACTTTATGGGTGAAAATGCCTACTGCAATGCAGTGGAGAAGACCCACTGTAACAGCCCTAGTTTTTGCTTATGAGGAGGACTGGGCAGAATTCCTACTGGAACTCACAAGTACTATTCCTTAATGAGACTTAGGATAAACATTTTCAAAGCTCCTAAGTGATGTAGGTGCCTAAGTTCCATTTTGAAAAGTCACTGAGAAGCCTATGTCAAATGCCGTCCACCTGCATCAACGGGTACAGGAAATTGAGGTGGGCAGCGATGAAAGAGGTACAGTCCAAGTGGCAAGGGAGGGAGACATTTGCAAAGGGACAATAAGTAGCTCCATCCCCTGTGATTCTCTGGCACCCATTGGCCACCTGGGGGAGAGGGGACTAACTGGCCAGCATTCCCTAGCTCCCAGGATTTAGCCTAGTACAGGGGCCATGGGGAGTCTCTGTCGACTCTGTTCCAGCAGCCCACCTGAACTATTGGGAACCCATCCTGACAGATGCTGTGGGCTATCACCTGTTTAGGGAGTCGGGAAGGAATTTTTTCTTCCATTGGCCAACATGGCTTAACAGTGGGTTAAGTAGGAATGTGCTTAGTATCTCACTGAGGTACTGGGCTGGTGGTGGTGTTCATTCACAGAAAGACCTGGGATTTTGGTGATGAGCCTTGAGGTCAAATGATAGGTTGAGACTTTCTGGCCCTCACAGCCCAGTGTCACCTCTCTGCTGCACCCTCTGTCCTCCTTGCGGGAAGGAGGGCGCTAGGAATCAGAGAGAGCTGAGTTATGGATTATATGGTAAGGAGCCCTGTAACCCTGGCACCAATTAATGGGTTATATGGGAAGGAGCCCTGTAACCACTGCACTGGAACCAATTAAATGTCGGGCATAGGGGAGTATGGATGATGGGTGGGTAGTGCCCCTCCGTTGTGCAAGTTTAATGAAACTTGTAGCCAGCCACTAAATTCCATGCATGTCTGTCCTCATTTTGCTGCTGTGTCCACCTCAGGGGGATTTAGGCTGTTAAATGCCTAAGTTATTTTGTCATTTTAGAAATTGTTAACCTTAGTGTCTTCTGTTGAACAACACAAGACACTTCTCTTAGGGTCTGAGAAACTGATTCTCTAACACCCCTACTCCATCGTAAATGGCAAGTTCCAGAAATTGAATCTATCCAGGACCCCAGTTGGCAACACAAATAATTGCTACTAGACACTAAACTAGCCTGGAAGCCTGACTTCATTAATTCAACCTTTGTTCAAAATATCCACAGTTATAATAGTTAATAACAAAGAGAATTGAAAGGGATAACTGTTATGTCTCAGGATTAAAAACAGTCTCTGACTATTAAGTGATGGATAAAACAGTCTCTGACTTTACAGGGATGCAGATTACAGCAAATCTGTTTTCTGTGAGATTTCTTTTGTTTTTTTATTATTTTTATTCCTCTGAAGCTGGACTCTGTCAGAGACCAGATACTGGGCTAGATGGATCATGGATCTCATCCAGTATAGCAATGCTTATGTACCAAAATATCACGAGGACGATAAATGTTATTTTCTATTTTAAAACACTTTAAAGATATTGATAGTTTTCCAAATGGTATTTTGGTAACTCTCACGCATTTTGATCCAATTGGAATATTTCAGGCATTTTGTGCTGAGATATCATGAAGGGAAATGTTACCCGATGTTACTATAATGGCAACCTGAGAAAAAGTTTGTGAAACTTCAGTGAAATAGGGGGAATCTCCATTGCAATTAAATGAAAGATTTATAGTTTCAGCAACTCTTCCTGGGATTCATTATCCTGTATTCATTTGGTTGATTCCTTGAGGGCTCTCTATACTCTTGTGTACGGTTATCTCATGATAACATCATCATTAATATGTAGGGACAACACTTACATGGTAGACCAAAAAAAGAAAGGATCAAAAATTAAGGCAATTACTAAGATAAAAATGGTTTGTTGTAGCATATTTTATTTCTAAGTTTAGTAACTATTATCTGTCCATTAACAGCATTTGCATTGGTGACTGGCAGCTTAAGTCATTGTGGACAATACAGGTCATGTGGCAATCAATTGTGGTGCAATGAAAGGCAGAGATTTTACTTCTGTTAGCTAGAAAACTAGACAGCATGCAGTTCTTTACTAATCAAAATATGAATAATAAAATGTAATATTTTTCTGTATAACTAAATTCAGAAAACTGATGACATTTGGTCAAAGTATCAGTTTTAGAAAGAGTTAAAGAATAAATAATATTGTAACATTTTGGATAGTTTAAAGCCTCTGCTGCTAGTTATGACTTGATATGAGTATGATCTTGGTCTGTATCAATGCTTTGGTACCTGTTAGAAGGTCAAAGGAGAAATCAAAGACAAATGAAGAATGCATTTTTTCTAGTAAAATAGACAAAACTGTCCAAGGAGAAAAGAAACGTATACACTCTGTCCAAAGAATAATCCATTGTTTAATAAATTGGAGTACTGTGGTACTGCTTCAAGACTATCATCTTTGGTACCAATGGTAGCAGCAGATTAGCTATACTGAGTCAGTATACCTGTCCATATGAATCACTTCGTTGATGATCAAGTCCTGGATCTGAATACCGGGCTTTTCAGAGAATGTTTTACGTTTTTGCATGAATGAACTGTGATGGTTCTGATTTTTTCCCCTCTTGTTCTCTTCCTACCTTTGTGCTTTCTTTAATTATTGGTGTATGTTGTCTGAATATCCCACTGTTTGCAGAGTGAAGTGCATTGATGAATACTACTGGTGTGGAATTTACTTGAAGTTATTCATTTTAAACAAATTACACAGATAATTTCATGTACTATGTGTGTGTGAAGTGGCAGTTTTGGATGAATTTTCTACTAAGAGAAATGCAAATATTTCTCACTGTACTTCACCTGTTGCATGGGCTGATAAAGTATCCAGATCAGTGGGCCTAAAGAGACCATATCTCCTTGAAACAAAAAGGATTACTTGGAACAAAAGTGTTAGAATCAGTCCCTGACTGGATATTCAGAACAATAAGCTACTTACCGTACCACTGTATTCAGAGACAGCACTCTTTATACCACAGAACTCATCCAATCACCGAATTATAATCTCTCCACTCAGGTAGATAGAACGTGGGTAGCAAAACTCATATGTCAAAGATATTGCAGCGATGTAGCCATTTTCTAATGAATATATGCATGTGGTGCGTTTTCACTAACCGATTAACTACACAGTCTCTATCCTCGTTTATTATAGTCTACTTCATTTACTTTTAACCATGATTTATAGGATTCTTACTACTACAGGTAGCAGGTGTCACTCAAAGCAGAACTTCTCAGTAGCTAATTTCATTACATTGATCAGTAGCAAAGGGTACATATAAATATCCTTTTCTGGCAGTTTACCTCTAAAGGCTAATGTAATGGCATCACTGAAGTCCCTTAGTTATTTCTAGAAATTGCCTCCTCGTTGTGTAGCAATTTATATCCAACCTTAGCAGTACTACTAAACTAAATTCTAATTCTTCATAAACAGTCTCCAAACACAATCATATTCCGGCCATTGTGGTGGCCTCTGGCACTAGTCCACCTTGGTCCCTCTTTTCTCTGCCAGTGGCACATAATAGTTTTATCTACTGTGGGCTGTAATACTTTGTTCTAATTTTGGTTATTGGGTTTAGTGTGCATGTCCTGGCTGGTATTGGTAGCCTGTGATATACAAGAGGTCAGACTAGATGGTCTGGTGGTCCTTTTTGGCCTTAAATTCCATGACTTATCATTATCATTGTGTTTTTTAAAGTCTTTTCATCAAGTCATTAAAACGTAAAAGGTCTGGCAAAGTAAAAAAAAAAAAAGCAGCAATATATATTTAAATGGAATATATTTAAAATCACACCATTGTCTTTTATTATACCTGTGTATTTAAACTCTTGTTTGTTTCAGCAATGATAGCTTGGCTGTTGTCCAGAAGCTTAATTAGCACTTGTTTGCCTGATCTCCTATAACAGATAATATTATTACTGTTTTCAGGGACTCTGAAATCCCATATCTGACAAAGCAGGCTTAATAATGAGAATCACTTAGTTTTATGTTGTATTTGTCTTGGCTAGAACACCGCCCTGAAAATGTATATATTTCTTCCACTAACTAGAAAACATACAGACATACAGGTCAGAGTTGCATTCCCTGAGTGGTTCACTATTCAGAAAAATACAAATGAGTAGAAATTTAAAATGGAATGAAATTGGAGTGGGAGTTACGGAGAAGGACAAAGAGTGCAGTACAGCATCAGTTTCTGTACTGATGTTTGTTTCTCGGTGAATAAAATGGATCTGATTTGTCTATCTTTTTCATCTGAATTTTGAGCTGTTTTAGACAAACTGAAAAATATGAAATGCCACATACATAGTCCTTAGTTTGGTTGTCTGTATTCTGATTTCTTCTAAATCATACTCCTGTTTGAGATTTCCCTGTTGATGCATCCAAGGTTTGCATTAGTCCTTTTGGCCACAGCATCGCTCTGGGAGCTCATGGTCAGCTGATTTTCTACAACAACCCTCAGTTTTTTTTTCATAGTCACTGCTTCCCAGTGATAGAGTCTCCAATCCTGTAAGTATGACATACAGAGCTCAGAGTTGGCCTCTGGAGACTGAAACCCATGGTCAAAAGTCACAACATTCTTCCCTTTTGGGAGGAGGGGAACTCATGACCAAGTAGTGTCAGGGAGGAATAGTGCTTGCCTCGGTTAGGAGTGACACAACTTGCCCTTGTTCATTAGGAGAACTGACCCTTAAAAACAGTTTTAAATGTTGGCAGTTATGCAAGGTCTGCAGCACAAAAGTTGGGGGTCATCTTCTTCCTCCTCTGGAGACTGATTGTGACAGCAAGATCCTCCTTCCCCTTTTAACATGAAATGCGTCAACAAACTTACTGAAATTCTGTTATGAAGGAGATGTTAATGGACAGTCATTGGGGTACTGAAAGCAAAGGCAATTACAGACCATGTTAAAGAAAATAGGTACATTAAAGCACCCAAGTGAAACTGGTTTGTGTGGCAAAAAACAGATGTAGACAAATGGAGGGGTGGATGTCTGGAGCAAGCTAGCAAGATCATCATGAGCCCAGGGTACTAATGGGGATTTCAATCTCAGGGGCTGAGACCTGGGCAAAACTGTTGAGTGGGAATCTGCAGGAGTGTCTTTGTTTTGCTGTGAGTCTGTGTGTGTCCTTAGAAAGAAACAGAGGCAAGAGATCTGTTTCCTGGGATAGAGTAAGTGTGCCTCGCCTGAGGCTTCTGCAAAAAGAGAGTTGCCTGTGTGCAGTTTTGTTCTTACTGCTGTTTAGTGAAACAGGAGATGTGAATATTGTCTGGCTATACCAAAAGAAGGACTGGAGACATTTGACATGGGTTTAATTAGGCTGCAATTTTATTATTAGATGTCTGGGACTACCCAGCAAATAAAAGTGTACGGTGCAGGTAACCTCATGTTTATTCCATAATTACCTGGGGGGCTTTTACCAGCTCCCCCTCTTCTTCCAGCAAATCCATTGCCGGTACCTTACCATCCATCCGCCTCCCCCGCCTGCCCCCACCAGCCATTAGCTTGGCTGCTTCCTCCCCAGACCAAGTTGGGTTCCCAGACATCTCCTCATGCCCTCTTTTATATCCGTTAAAAACATGACGGCACCTAAGTCTGACAGGTGAACCCCATCCTCCTGAAACAACTCTGGCGCCCCATATACTATGCCAAGATGTGAAATTATTGCCCTTCCTAGGGTCCCAAGGAATTTGGCCACATCCCTGTTCACATACCTCTTTGCCTTGTCCACCCTGGGGGGGCGGGTTCATGGCTCCCAGCCAGACCCTGTGCTGAAGCATGTCCAACCATACAATGTTAACTCCTGGAAAAACTTCAAGGATCAGCTTCAAGTCCCTCTTTACTCTGAGCATTAGTTCCCTGCCTTTAAGCATTCCAAAATCATTTTCCCCAAGGTGTACGACAATTATATCTGGTGGCCGCTGACTGGCCCGCATAGCGTACAACAGCGGTATCAGTTGATCCCATAACATGCCCCTCTTTGCTGAGTACTGCTTCACCACCGAAGCCCAGCTGCGAATCCTCGGGCAACTTGGATGCGTGCCTATGTGCCCAAAAGACACCACCTCGGTGTCTGCAGATCCACAACACCGTCTGCATTGCCAGTCATCCAACATCTGTAATGAGATTACAACAAATTAATGCTGACTTACCACCTGAGGTCTTACATACATTTGGTACACATCCGAATGCCAATGCCCGATTGCCTGAATAGCCTCTGCTCTCATACCTAGCTGTGCTGCTGCCATTGCTGCCCCAATTCTGAATAAGTGGGAACCAAATTCATAGGCTGGCAGCCCCAACCTCGTCAGCCCCGTCTCAACATGGTAACAAATTGATATGCTGCAAGGGGACTCCCATCACAATGCATAAAAAGGGGGCCTTCCCCCTTTTGCTGTATCACCATGTAGGCCTTTAAAGCCTGGACAAGGCAGATCGCAGACTCACCACCCACCTGGAGGATAACAAATTCTCCCCTGGCCGACTTGATCCGCCTTTGATCTTCATAAGTGTAATATCACTGAATGCACATGACATTGTATATCATGCAGTTCCAAAGCCCTTCCTGTACAGTCCCTAACGGATTCAGGTACTAACTTGCTGATCCTGAAAGCAACAAAAAAATGCTATCAGGAATGCTGCCTTGAACAAGGCTGCCTCCCATCCACTCTGACATATGGTGCC
The DNA here is from genome assembly GCF_965152275.1 of Natator depressus. Taxonomy (NCBI): domain Eukaryota; kingdom Metazoa; phylum Chordata; order Testudines; family Cheloniidae; genus Natator; species Natator depressus. The sequence goes on from NC_134234.1 coordinate 144,358,766, forward strand.
AAGGATCTGTACGAGATCCCTGAGCGTTAAAACTGATGGGACGACAGGAATCCTCCCTGGAGCCACCACTACGTGACCACCCTGCCAAAAACATTTGAACTAAAAAACTACTGAAAGGATCAGGATAACCATTTCGCCTATTGATGAATGTAATGGCAGAAAGGTGATTTGAGATTGTGGAGGACAGCAGTTGATGGGTTGCCAATGACAGCATGTACCACAGCACCTATTTCTCTGTAATGGGCCAATTACTGACAGGCCTTCCTGATCCTGAAATTGTATGAAATCGTTAAAACTTCTCTCACAGCCCTGCCATGTGCATGGAGCAAATGATCTCTGCACCACACTGACCATCATTCAATGCCAGAGTTCCATAGCGCTGGTGGCATCTGCCTGGGTTCCTGGCTGGCTCCCGCTGCCAGCTCCCAGAAGTGTGTGGATCTGAAAATGAGATAAGGTGTCTGCTATGCCATTATCAACCAGAGAGGTTATGAAGTAATGTATATTCCCTGGAGTCTTCTCGGGGGCCAGTCCTCAGAGAAAAAACCCACAAGTTCTCCACAGGCAATTGGTTGAATGGCCCTGCTACTCTACCTGCCCAATTCATTCCTGTGGAATTATGGTCTTAAAAAACATAGCCAAACCCCACCCCTGACTTTAATCATCATTTATGTTATATAAAAGGGCTAAGAACCCCCATTAAGCCCAGCCACCAAATTTGACCCATGTGCTTTGATGGGGTAGTCCCACAGGAGACCCTTGCCTATTCCACTGCTTTAAGCTGGCCCCTTGCACCAGCTTGCATTCTTTCTCTCACCCACACCCCATTCCTGCAGGTCCTGACCTGCTGGTGGCATTTGTTCTACAAAACATTTTTCAAGCATGCCTGAACGTACAGATGCTGCAAAAAAAAAAAAAAAAAAAGAAAGAAAGAAAGAGAAAGAAAGAAAGAAAAAACCTGCTTTGGTTAAATCCATGCTCATGCGTGTATTGAATGCATGCCCAGTTATACTCATATGTCTAACATGGCTGGGCTTCTCTCTGGGTAAGCTTCAGTTGTAATACAAGTATAGCCCATGAAGGCAGTCTTAGCAAGACACCTCTCCCATGTATGTCTCCAGCCACTGGAACAACTTTAAGTTAGCCTGTAGCAGCCATGCAATACCATGAACCTGCTAACCGGGTGTGCTCCCCCTGCCCCCCCCACCCCGATGATCTGATACAGTTTATAAAACTGCCAATCCTTGCCCCTTCCCCCCTTTTTTTTGTAAAGTCTCAGAGGAACCAATTTTGCCTGGACTCCATGCCTCACTGAGGCCCTTGGAATCCCCACCTGTTTCCACTCTATTTGGTATGGGCCCCTGAACCATCTCCTGGAGCCTGCACTCGATGCACATCCAAACACCCCTGCAATCAGGAACCTTTATCCGTTGTTGATTTAATTCACCCCAGCCCTCAGCATCTCCCTCCTCTCTTGCAATCCACTGACTGGAATGTCCTGGATCTGGGCAACCCATTACAGTTTGTACAGCCTGTAATGCTGCAGAAACAACTTCAGGTGCAATAACTCTGATTACTTGTATCAAATCCCTGCTGATTGTCCCACCATCAAATGCAGCCAGCTCACCTGCCTGGGTAAGTGCTTCACCTGGAGTGTCCCCTTCCCCAAGCTTGATAGGCTGCCTTTGATAATCGAACACTACTCCAGGCTCCCCCAGCCTCTCACCCTTGTAAGTATCCTGCCCTTGGCTCACCTGGGGCCAAAGAACAGCCCTTCATCTACCTGTGCAAGGCTTGATTGCTCGCTGTCCCAGAGAGACTAACCGGGGGTGGGGGAGGTGAAGCAAAATTCCCCCCTTCCCCATGCTGTCTCCTGCCCACAGCAGGAAAAACCTGAAACCCAATTCCCTAAACCTCTATGCACAGCTGCTGCGAGAGGGGGCAGACATACCAGAACCTAGGGTATATAAACCTTCAAGGCTGTCTACATGCCCAGTAGTTTCTCCCTCAACTACAGTGCTGTTTTTAGCGGTGTAATAGTTTGCTGCCTCCCCTCTGTCAGAGCCTTTCACCTCTGTGTGTAGCTGCATACCGCAGGATGGATGCCGCCTGGCTTTCACTGCAGCCTGTAGGTTCATGTGTAATGCCTGTACCCTACATGCTGCCGCCAGCGTAGACAAGTCTTAAAAAATACACTGACTTGGTCAGTAGTTTCTCATTGAAACAAAGGCACCCTTCAAAGCCTGAATTTGAGCTATCACTCAGCTAAATGGGCAATAATATTAAGGCTAGATGCATGTTCATTTTCTGTGCTTTCTACAGAGAAATGGGTATACCAATTATATCACTCACAGTTACATCTGAGTCATCTGACTTTCCCATGTACCAGATTGAAAAATCATTGCCCACAATATTTTGCTTGCCTCGTTTCTGTAAGCGTCTCTCTTGATTATTCCAAATTGTTATTTTGGGATCCACTGTTGCACACTGTCTCTGTGTTCTCTACTTTTCCAATTGCTACAAAATTTTAATATATCATAATGACCTAATTGGAACATACTCTTCTATTTAGCGTATAATCAATTTGAGACCACTCAAAGAGTGTCAAGTTCTTTCAAATAGCAGCCATAGTTTCCAGTTCTGAATCGTAAGTAGGAGTAATGGAAGGAAATTAAGCTAAGGAAAATGCCCTAACTATTTTGAGAAATGGTGAAATAGTTTCCCAAAAGCGGTGGTGAAAGCTCCATCACTTCAGTCATTTATAATTAGATTGGACAAAGCACTCAAGAATATGCTATAATGTACGATCCTGCTTTGTCATGGGGTGACTGAAAATACTTTTCCATTAAATGTTATAATTTTAATAAATTTGATGAAGGCTGTTTTCCATAAAGGTGCAATGCCTTTCTGTAAGGATCCAATGGCAGGATTGGCCTATAATTATTTTTAAAGTTGATGTTTTGTATTTCCTTTTTGAAAAGTTATAATGTTCCAAGTTTCAGAATTTATATTCAAAGGATAAAATACTAGGTTTCATTAATAAAAGATCATCTGTATGCTACAAATGTGCTTATGACTAGGTGTATTAGTATTCGTTATTTTATAGATGGGAACCTGATCCGTGGAAAGAAATCATTAATCTGATCATTGGGTAATTCCTATTATATTGTAATCAGGATATGTCCATTTTTCCTGCAACAGCAGTTTACATGCTCTTTCTCCCCTGCGTCTGAGATAAATTTAACAGATCCAGAAAGGGGGTAAAACAGCCTTTCCAACCTGCTAGACACAGGTCTGAGGAAACAGATGGTGCTGCACAATAATTGGCTGTGTTATATTGGGTACAATGAAAGAGGCTGTACCTAAGGGAAATCTGTCATAGTATGCTTTGCTTCCTAGCTTAAATGAATGCTTTTTATTTTTTAGTTGTGGAACCTTCATTTTCATTCTTGCACTCATGTACACAGTGTGAATTTTTGTTTAAGGTAATTTTGCTTCATGTAGTGGTTTAAATTGTGTTTGTTCTCTCCCTTCTCGACCCCTTCTTATGTCTGGCTCCTTGATTTAGATGAATGAACGTTATAACATCATGAATTATCTATGAGTAGTAGAAAAATTGCATTTTTTAATAATTTAAGCTTAAAATTAAACTGCTATTGACAACTCATGGAAAACTCTGAAAAAGATTATTTTGTGAAATGTTGATCTTATCCCATTTAATTTGTCAATTGTTCTTTTCCATAGATATTTAGTATCTTTAATTCTGACGCTGTTCATTCTTTTTTCTCTCCAGCAGATATAATCCTCTGTTTGTGATAGGAGAATTAGGTATTCTGGATTGAAATAACCATAATATCACACTTTTACAATGTGGTCTAAATTTACCAAAGGGACCAGTGATTCTGGGTGTTTCAGTATCCATGTGCCAAACTTGTGACACAAACTTGAGCCTAACTTTTCAGAAAGTACAGAGCATCCACCCTCTGACTATTTAATGTGTGTATAAGGATCTCAAGTTGGGCACCCAAAATCACTAGTCACTTCTGAAAACTTGATTCCATTTCTTTATCAATATAATGTGTGGCAGGTGAGAATGAGTGGGACCCTTTAATTGAGTGCAGAACATACCATATAGAATGTGTACCTCCAGTTGTAGCAAATTGTATAACTTTATACTATACTACTTCAAAAGTAAAGTGTGATCATAGAATTAAAAGCTTTCAGAATTCCAGGACATTAAAAGGCGAAGAGTTAAGGTTGCATTTGCAACTTTAACACTGGCATTTCATGAGTTTTGAGTAGAAGTGGTTGACTACTGTAAAACACTGTGAAGATATTTAATTCTGAACAGCGGCTTGATTCAACTGTGTTTGTGCAAGTTTTTTGGGTTTTTTTTCCCTCCCCTCAGAGGTGCTGACAACCTGCAACTCCCTTTGAAGTCAAATGAAGATTTGGGTGCTCAACCTCTCCAAAAAGGCAAATGATTTTTTTCTATGAAACATCCCAGGCTTTTCATTTGTAATAGAATAACATAGGATAGGGAGGAACAAAGAGAAGCTTCACTGTTCATTTCTTAGATGAGTTGCAACAAATTGAAAATAGTGCATTTTAATTCTCTCACCTGGGACTCTTTGCCTGGAGGACATCAAAATGCCTTGTCCCTTAAGAGTTCTGCATTGCAAGAAAACCTTATGACCTGCACAGCTGCTGAAGTGTATCAGAGTGGGGAATTTATCAGATTGCAAATCTTGCAAAGAGGCTTCCCTAACATTTTTCACCTTACAAGCTTACCAGCTCTTGTCCCAGGCACTTCAGAAAGAAAGACAAGACACCAGAATAAGGCTGCAACTTCATTAAGTAACATATCTGGGGAACTATCTGGCAATAACTTGTACAGAGCAGGTCATCCTTTCTATTATAGACCATCCAACTTGGTGGAGGGCTGCTGCCAGCCTCCAACCGCTACCATCCCCGTTAACCTGGTCCTAGCACCATTGTTGAAACCTCCACATCCCTCCCTCCTCTGAGAGTTAAGGGGGTGGGGGACAGTGGGTTGTTTCTTTACTGTAGTACTAATTAGGAGCTCCAACACCATTACCCAGCTTCTTGATGGGATGTCTTCTAATCTACTTCCAATTCTGATTTATCAAGGAAACCAACTCACTATTGAATAAGCACCTGCATTGGGCACCTGCCTACAGCTGGTACCAGCAGTTTGCATGTCTTCCTCCTCCTTTTGCCAGAATTCACATGCAATGTGTACTATATAACTAGGTTAGCCACTGTACTAACTGTACTATATAACTAGGTTAGCCACACACATATGCAACCTTCTGAACTGCAAACTTCATAAGTTTAGTGAGAAAATCCATGCAGAAGGTACTCTGCAGCCACAATATGCAACTTCAGCTAAATTAAGATGTATTTGCTGTAGACGTGCAGTGGTATAATGTGTTATGTTTTATCGGTTTATCTAGTGTTAAAAGTATAAAGTTGGAGATGAGGTTATTTTGTTTTGAACTTTTCTTCCACAAGTTTGTTCTAAAATGAAATTCTGGCCAAATCAACGTAGTTTTGCAAAGGGCTTTGATTTTGTTGGAACTGAATATTCCAATGGAATGTAGTTTCATCAAAGTTTCTCTGACTAGCTCTAGTTAGGAGTGATGAGGGTGTTTGTCAGACATAGCGGATAGGAGCAATAGGAGAACAAGGAAAGCAGCTGTTGGGTCTGGGTAGTTCCAAAACTTTTCCTTGTGGAGCTAAATTACTCTATGGGTACAAAGAACCCATAACTCACTTAGGGGAACAAAGGGGGAAATCATAAAGAGATCATTTTTAAATCACACTTTCCTCTGTTTAGAAAAAAGTAAACGTTGTATACAAATAGAATAGAAAATTCAACTCTGCTTTGAACGGTGGTTGTGTTAAATCTAGAAACTAAATTCAATCAATGAAGAGTGAAATAGAGGGATTTTAATCCTGCTTTAAGTGCAAATCTCAATTCAATCTTAACGATGGAGTTACTAACAATACCTCCATAATATAAAATGTCGTCTAGAGAACATATATAATCATGCAGGTTTTGTTATTTTGAACTTTCAAGCCCTGCAATTAAAAAAAGTAGCCCTTCTTTTCTCCACTGTCATTAACAAAATGAATTCTGAGAAATGTGAAAACAAGAAAACTCCGGGTTTGGTGGAAGAGGGGGAAGGGGAATATGAAAATCATGGGATGAATACTTCTGTGCCTCATCCAATATATTTGCTCCGTTATATGTGTAAAATAATATGCCAAATGCCATACAATGAGCTTTCACGCATACAACATACATACAGGGAATACTTTTTTCCCCCACTGCCTAGTCTTAATGGTTAGTGCAATATGAAAGTACTGATTTACAGTTGTCACACAAAAGCTGTCTCATGCTCTATTTTCATTATTCTAAAATGCTACTTGTACCATTGGACAGGCTGCTGAGAGTATTTATAAACAAAATTAATCCTTTAGTGAAGCTTTTCCAACATTACTCTTAAAAGGTAGCTGAGAGGAATGGAACCTCTAACAGAATGATTAATTTAAGCATCAGATCCATCTGTTCTTTTTAATAGAATCCTTTTGATGTTTGTGGAAGACTTGATTTGCTGTGGTTAAGTGACCAAAAATGGGTAAATGGGTTTATTTGGTATTTATTCCCCTAAAAGACTGAGCCTTCTGAAGGAAAGGGTGATAATAACACTGCCAGTAACCCTTATAGGAGCTGAGTTTATATACAGATTGCAGTACAGCAGTGTACAAAATGGTACTCAGGAAAAAAAATCACAGAAGTTTCCATGATCATTAAGAATACTGCAATAAACTAGGAGAGTTTAGTAAATAATATTATTCCACCTGTTTGCAGACCCAGCTTAAAAGCCTAAGACGTTAAATGGGAAACAGATCTCTTTTCTATCCTGATAGTGCTTATACTAGGTGCAAAAAGAACACACCAGAGGAATAGCCATTCTTTGCTCTTGGAGTGGTACTAATTTATTACTACAAGCATGGATAAGGAATGGCCTTCAGTGTAAAATACTAAGAAAAAAACAGTATAGAAGGGGAAAAAGTCTCTGGTCAGTATCATGAAGGGGGTGTGAGCTATAGAGGGAGGACACAAATATCCATACATGACTAAAACAGAGCTTTGTAATCTTCTCCCCCAAAACTTTTCCCTCTACCTCAGTGGCTCTCAACTGTGGTCCACCGCTTGTTCAGGGAAAGCCCCTGGCACGCCGGGCCGGTTTGTTTACCTGTCACTTCCGCAGGTGCGGCCGATCACGGCTCCCACTGGCCGTGGTTCACTGCTCCAGGCAAATGGGGGCTGCGGGAAGCGGTGGCTGGTGCATCCCTCAGCCCATGCCACTTCCCACAGACCCCATTGGCCTGCAGCAGCAAACCACGGCCAGTGGGAGCCGCAATCGGCCGAACCTGCAGAAACGGCAGGTAAACAAACCAGCCTGGCGTGCCAGGGGCTTTCCCTGAACAAGCGGTGGGCCACAGTTGAGAACCACTGCTCTACCTCCTTTCTTGATCACAACACCTCCATCCTGCCTAACACTCAGACCCAAAAACTGGGGCATCATATTTGACTTGGACCTCATTCTAGCTTCTTATATCCAGGCTATATTTAAAACTTGCCAATTCTTTCTTCATAACATCTCTAAATACAGCCTTCCCTGTATAGCTAAACAGGTAAAACTCACGTTCAGGTTCTCATCATCTCACATCTTGATTACTACAACCTCCTTTTCTCTGGCCTTGAACAAAAACAATCTTGCCCTTCTTATATCTACGGTGCTGCAAAAGTCATTTTCCTAGCCCCAGGTCCTTCATGGCCTATCCCCATCCCAGATGTCATCAATGATTCAGTATTGTGATGTCGACTCCTGTCTTTGACCCATGATGCCAGCCTCCATTGCCCATGTTATCCTTTTGAATGAACACCTTCATACCTTCTCCCATGCAGCCCCTCATACTTTGGAGGAGCTCCCTATAATCATCCACAAAGACACCTCATTATCCTCCTTCAAAACCCTCCTTACAACTCTAGTTTTCTACAAAAAACATCAGTTAGGCTGCTGGTGAGATGAGACCACTGTATCATTCTGACCAATATTCTCATTGTTTTCTTGTACTCCCCCACCTATCTGTAACTAGCTGTGGTCTTTTGTCTTATACCTAGAGTGTAGGCTGTCAGGGACACGAATCTTCTTTTTCTTCTGTATTTGTGCAGAGCCTAGCACAGTGTGTGTATGTGTGTGACTAGAGTTCCTAAGCCCTACGATAATACAAATTATAACAACAACAACAACGCACTCAGAAATTTTCATTTAAAAACTCAAGCATGAATAGAATCAGCATTTCTAGGCCATCCGCTTTTAATAGCCACACAGCAATACGAAAAAAAATAATAAAATGAAAACAAATCTGGGGTGGCATTCAGTTTCTTCCCTGCTGGTCACATAAATAGACTGTAAACTCCTCACGCCGGGGATCATTGTCTCCATGTGTATTTGTACAGCTTATAGCATAGTTAGGCCCTGATCCCGTGTGCGCCTTTGGGCATTACTGTAATATAAATACTTAGCAATGAAAATTCTTTTTGACTTATAGAAGCCAACAGGGGGAAATAAAGGCGAGTTTTAAAAAACATTTATTTTTCTGCTTAACGCAACCCTGTACTCAGTACATTATAAATGTTGTCATTTATATGCCTCTCTAAAGGCTAATGGAAGCTGGGATGCAAAACAAAGATTTGCTTGACAATGGAACACCACAGGCACCATGCTGACACCGAATGTCATAATATTTTTTCCATAGACACAAGCACACACTTGAGATCCAAGCTTCCATCTGTAAATTCCAAATTAGATTTCCTGTGTTGTTAGCATCAGACTGACTCCAGTGACCCTTGACCTGGCAGGCCTCCAGTTTACAATATGAGACTTCAGAGTCTCATCAGCTCTTTACCCAAAACTGCAGCAACACCCACCTTTAATAAATAAACCATGTGGTGGGGAGGGAAAGGAGCTGGATAGAAGCTGAATTACACATTGAATTGAGCAACCTCTAAGGAAATTTTAAATAATCACAGATCAAAAACTGTTTTATCTCTGTGGTGTTACAGTATATACCAGAATTTTCTTTACCTCTGTGGATTTGAGGTATTATAAAAGCTGCATAGAGATCAAATAGAGTGAAGCATCACTCAATAAAACTGTCATAAGGAAACCTGGACTATAAGGTTGTTCTACCACCCGCTCTAGCTTCATTGACACCCTTTATAGAAATGTCTATTCCTTGGACAACTGGAAGAGCTTTACTAGGAGACTGCAGGACTCTTTCTTTAGAAGTGCAATCATTATTAGTGTCTGATTTTTCTCACTGTTACTGCAACGTTGAGGTGGTGTTGGAAGATGTGATATTTCTCAGGAAATGACAATTTGTTCTAAAATTAATGGCAAACAATCACACTTCAATATAAAACTAAATAAAAATTCAGCCCCATTGTATAATATAATCAAATATACAGACACAATTGCTTTTGGCATCACCTAGGCATATGCAGTGAATTAAAATTGACGCTGCGTGTCAAAATATGATACACAGCATAATGCTGGACACTTCTATTGCCTCATTTCCCAATAATGGATATTGTTACACATTCAGTGCATTACTGACTGATGAAGTAGTGTGGTTCACACAAAATTGAATAGTATCACAGTGCTGTACAGTAAAAAAACAGCAGGAGAGTGAGATATTTCTCATGATATAGCAATCCCCAGTGCTGATATGCATCCAATTTTAGTCCAGCAGTATCTTCATCTCCAAACCAGGAGTGAATCTTTTTGGTTTGTTGAACTGACCCAAAACTGCATTTCCTTATTGTGGTAACTAATTTACATTAATGTGTTTTGATTTGTTTTTAGAGGAAGCTAATTGCATTGATTTATCAATCAGCAGAAGACTGGAGTTATGATTTTCAAAGTTATGAACCTAACTCCCTCTGAATTTCAATGTGATTTGGGCACCTAATTCACATATCCTAGTCTAGATTTCAGTATACTCCACTTTAACATTAGTATGCCTGTTAAACTTAAAAGTAAGCTTTGGTTAAAAAAAAAAAGAAAGAAAGCCTTTCTTCTCATATATTTCCACTAAAGTAACAGTAAAAAAACAAGGAGTACTTGTGGCAACTTAGAGACTAACACATTTATTTGGGCATAAGCTTTCATGGGCTAAAACCCACTTCATCAGATGCATGCAGTGGAAAATACAGTAGGAAGATATATATACACAGTGTGACAAAGTTCCGAGCCTGTAATTGTGGGTCCCGCACTTCCTGGTGGATCCAGGGGTCTCAGAAACTCACTGAGGCCCCAATGTGACCTTCCTTTCACAGTGTAGTGGCCAGAGTCACAGCCTATTGAGTTACTTCCATCACAGGCCAGTATGGGAGATGGAAAGGGGAAATACCCCATAGTCTTTGTTGTTCCATAGAGCTCAGTAGGCACAGTTCGCCCTCCTGAATGGACCAAGTCTTGCTTCCCCTCTCAAGGGGATCTCTGTAGAGTATGGGGGGGGGAGGGGGCAGGGAACCCAGGCCCACCCTCTACTCCGCTTTCCAGCCCAAGGACCCTAAGGATAGAAGCTGTTGGTGGCTTTCCCTCCACTGCTAAATGCTGCTTTGATTCCCTGGGCCACTTCCCCTGTGATCACCTCTTCCTAGCTTCACCCTTGCCTCAGGATACAGCAATACTGCTTTTTCTTCCTCCTCCAGCTCTTTTCACCTGGACCCTCTAGAGGGAACTGGAAAGGAGAGCTTTTAAGCAGTCTGAGTGAGACCTTGATTGGTTCCACCTGTCTCCATTAGCCTAATGATCTTAATTGGTTAATTGGTATCAGGTGTCTTGATTGGCCTGGAGTAGCCTTTGTTTGGCTATCCAGGAAACAGGGACCTGTTCATCCTGAGGCTGATATACCTGCCTTTGACTCTTTTGAGGTCGTCCTGCAGGCTGGTTGCCCCCCCGGCTACTGCTGCCGCTGTGGAGAGGACTCTGCTGGTGTGAGTTCTCAGAGGGTAGTGTGAGGCCCCACTTGTTCCATCTCTTTTGGGGCCTCTGGCTGGGTTGCTGCTGCCGCTAGAGAGCTTGTCGTCGTCGTTGCTGCTGCTGGAGCTGAGGAGGGAGCGGAGGGGGCCTTCTAACATCTTTGCTTCTGTGGTGGTAGGTGCCTTTGCTGTGGGGTTCTGGGGGAAAAGCGTGGAGCCCTCCCCCGGTCTGTTCGCTCCCACCACCTACTGCCATCACCACTACTGCCACTACTGTCTGTTCGCTCCCTACTGCCACCACCACTGCACCCTCCACCTTTCCACCTACCTTCTGGCTCTATTCTCCACTCCCCAGCCCAGCAGTTTGCTCTCCCTTTCTATCCATCCCGAGACAGTAGCGGCAACAAGCGGGCACTTGTTTTTTGGGTGCCCATGGGTGCACCTTTCCTTTCCCCTCCCTTGGCTTTGTCCTCCCTCCCTTGCTGCATTTGGCAGGTCGGCCCCCTTCCCCTCTGCCTCGCCCACTGTCCTGGTTTTGCAGCTGTTTGCCCCCTTTCCTTTTGCTGCCTGCCCCATCCACCCCCCTTCTAGCCACCCTGTTTGCTCTGTTTTGCCCTGTTCTGGTTTTTGGTCCTTGGTTAGTTTGTTTGCCCCGTCCTTGTCCCGTGGTGCAGGTGTGGTTGCCAGCCCCATTCTCCTCCCCTTCCATTTGTTGTTTTTGAACCTACCCTGTTTTTTGCTCCACGCCTGTGGCATACTTGTTCTGACACCTCCCACTTCATTCCAATCCCTTGCTGTTTGCTCCCCTTCCTGGTCTGCCCTCATTGCCCACGTACCGACTTTCCGCTGTTGTCGTTTGAGATTCCCACACCCCTTTTTTTTCGTTAATCCCTTCACTGATGCACACTCCCGCATGATGTTTTAGTTTTCCCCTCCTTTCCTCAGTGCAGCAGGGGGAGCTGTTTTTTCTCATCTTGTGCTGGGAGTTGTGTTCCTCATTTTCCTCTGTCTCCTTCTGTTGACGCCCCTCCACCCTGCTTTCAGCCTAGTGGGTGTGGTGTGGTAGCCATTCCTCCTCCTCTCCTTTCCCGTCCTCTTCCCTCCCCCTCCCCCTTGCCCTTTCCTTCCTTCCGTTCCCTTCTTCCTGCCCTAGTGGCTGTCCCTATCACCCCTTTGCCATACCAACTGTAATGAAACCAATCAATTAAGGTGTAACAGTGTTTCTCCTTTCCTTTGCGTAATGAGATTACAGTATCAATCCACTATATTATTCCAGTGGCCTCTATCTCTTTGTAGGTTACTTGAGAAAGTTTATCAAACATAAAGAATGTAGAATCAGAAGGAATGCCAAGTGGCATGTGAATTGATACTGGGAGCAAAGCTTCATAGATTTAGTATGTCTTTCGTAAGCTATGCTTTCCAGACTTAATATGGTTATCAGGGCAAAAAAAGGAAGGGAATAGTAGATGTTATGGGAAGATGAATTCTTCTAAAATCAAGAAATGTACAAAGAGGAGTACAATGACTTGTCATAATACTTACCTTGTAGATACATGGTTGTTCATATATTTTTCACTTCAAATTTCAGGTGTGTATTATTATTCCTTGCTAGGGTTTTTAAGAAGTTTCTGTTGGAATTAAATAGCCTTGTTTTCTGGCTGGTGGCATCTGCAAGAAGTGAACATATATTAATAAACAATTACAGCATAATACCTCTTCAATTAGAAATGAATTGCTGTGTGATTACTGCACAAACAAATGTGATCTGTCTTTAAAGGTTTGTTAAGAAACACTCAATTATCCCTGCACACCATACACAGAGAAGCCTTTTTTGTAAACATAGTCAATCTGTGGTTTTATAGCTGTTGGAACTAAAACATAGTTTAAATAGTTTATTTTTCTTTTCTGTTTTTCTTACATTACGCATTCAGCATTCATTAAATTAACAATCATTGCACATAAAAGGAGATCCACTCAATATGACAAATTTTGGATTGGCAATGGCTTGTTCTTTTATTTTGACATTCGTACATATCCTCTAATTGCTGCAGTAATGTTTCTGGATTGGTGTCTGTGGGTAAGCATATCACAAATACCATTAATTGCTTTTGCTGCTGACAGATTCACACTGAAACTTTTACATTCTGATAGCTATCACCATATGAAATTAAAAATATGCCCCCCATTGTGTGAGTTCGACATTACTATTATTGTTATTTTTAATACACACTTTAAGCACCAGAATAGTTAATCCTTAATAATAGAAGTATTGTGCTGGTTTCCTGGCAACTGTCAGGCAGCAAGGCTGAGACTGAAAGTAGCCGTATTAGCGTTAGGTGAGAAGAAACCACAGCCCTATAGTGTCAGCCAGTCGTCTCTATGTAAATGTTGGGGAGAAATTCTGATCTCATGGAAGTCAATGGCAAAACTCTGGTTGATGTCAATGGGGCCAGGATTTCCCTGCAAGTTCTTATGCAGTATTATGTAGTCAGTGTTGAAGAAATAGCTCTCGAAGTGCAGCATCTCCAGATATAGGTGTTTTTGTTGTTATTAGCTAGTGCAGCTCATCACAAGTTATTTACAATATTTATTCCTAGTAAAGAAAATTGGGCATTTCTCATGTTGAAGAGATGGCTAGTTTTTTCTAAATGCCACCTACCCCCATCAACGGGAGGGGTAACTTGAGGGGCCAGTGGTGAAAGGAGGACAGTTCCATTTGCAAGGGAGGGAGACACTTGCCATAAGGACAATAGGTAGCTCCTCCCACTAGTATTTGGGATCCTTTGGACAGCTGGGAGAGAGGGGTGCTCATCAGCCACTGTTTCCCATTCCTAGGATTTAGCCCAGTGCAAGGGCCATTTGGCGCCTCTGCCCACTCTTTGCCATCAGCCCATCTGAACTAGGAATGGGAACCTGACCAGACAGATGCTGCAGGTCTAGCCTATCACCAGTTTAAAGGATTAGGAAGGAAACTTTTCTTCCATGGGCCAATTGGTGGAGGACCGGGGAGGTTTTTTTGCCTTCCTCACAACACCTTCGAGCTACAGTGGGTTAAGTAGGAATGTGCTTAGTACTGAACTGAAGTACTGGGATGGTGGTGTCCATTCACAGCCACTTGCAGCCAGATTCCAGTGTGATTATGAGAATGAAATGAACAGTTCCCAGAGGTAAAAGATCTGGGATTTTGGTGATGGGCCTTGGGATCATGTGATAGGGTGAAACCTTGTGGCCTCTGTGGGAAAAGTCAGAATTTGAGGCCCTCACAGGCCGAGATCCCCACCCTGTTGCACCCTCTGTCCCCCCTGCAGGAGAGAGGGTTCTGGGACTCAGAGAGAGCTGATTCTTGGGAAGGTAGGCTGAGGAGAGCCACTCGAATTATGGATTACCAAGTCTCTAACCCTGGTGCCAGTTAACAGGTTATATGTTAGGGAGCCCTATAAAACCCACATTGGAACCAACTAAATGTCTGGTATAAGAGAGAGAGAGAGTGATGGGCAGGTCGCTCCACTCCCCTGTGTTAAAGTTTAATAAAAGTTGCAGCCTGCCACTTCATTCCATTCAAGTGTCTGTCCTCATTTGGCTGCTGTGTCCTCATCAATCTTTAATTGCTTGCTCCAGATTTATGCTGGTGAAACTGAGATCCTAGTCTGACCCTCTGTGTCTGGACAGATCAGAAGTCCGGAAAAGGACCTAGGGGTTACAGTGGACGAGAAGCTGGATATGAGTCAGCAGTGTGCCCTTGTTGCCAAGAAGGCCAATGGCATTTTGGGATGTATAAGTAGGGGCATAGCGAGCAGATTGAGGGACGTGATCGTTCCCCTCTATTCGACATTGGTGAGGCCTCATCTGGAGTACTGTGTCCAGTTTTGGGCCCCACACTACAAGAAGGATGTGGATAAATTGGAGAGAGTCCAGCGAAGGGCAACAAAAATGATTAGGGGTCTGGAACACATGACTTATGAGGAGAGGCTGAGGGAACTGGGATTGTTTAGTCTGCAGAAGAGAAGAATGAGGGGGGATTTGATAGCTGCTTTCAATTACCTGAAAGGGGGTTCCAAAGAGGATGGATCTAGACTGTTCTCAGTGGTACCAGATGATAGAACAAGGAGTAATGGTCTCAAGTTGCAGTGGGGGAGCTTTAGGTTGGATATTAGGAAAAACTTTTTCACTAGGAGGGTGGTGAAACATTGGAATGCGTTACCTAGGGCGGTGGTAGAATCTCCTTCCTTAGAAGTTTTTAAGGTCAGGCTTGACAAAGCCCTGGCTGGGATGATTTAATTGGGGATTGGTCCTGCTTTGAGCAGGGGGTTGGACTAGATGACCTCCTGAGGTCCCTTCCAACTCTGATATTCTATGATTCTATGATTCTATGAAACACTCTCCCACTCCAGCTTCACTCATTTGCTAGACAGAGCAATAGTAGCCGTGACATTAATGACTCACCACCAGGCTTAATGTGGTAGCTATGAAATCACTGGGATATCCTAGCACCTGAGCACTACCTGCTACCGAACTGTAGCTGCCTATCTACCATGCTCAGCCTTAAGAAGTGCTTCTGCCCTTGCAGCTTACTCCAGCATGGCTGTAGTAGGAACTGAAGTGGGTTCTTGTCTCAAGTATTACTTTTCAGATGTTTGTAGAGAGCATAAAATAACACTAATAATTACCTCAAATCCTTTCAAAACTAATTTTTAACAACACTGTAAATTTCACATTAATATGTTGATGCAAATATTGACATCATGTTTCTATCCATGAAAACTTTAATTACTTTCTAGGCCCCAATGTGTACAAACACACACACAGTTAATCAAATAATGTAGAGACATGCACTCATTTCACAGTTACCACCTAAGATCATTTGAATATTTTGCTCTGGCAAAATCACATAAGACTTTGTCCCATGAGTTACATATTTTTTCATTACCTTTTTCAGTATGTATCACAATAGCATTTGTCTATGTTATGAAATATGACAATGTTTAGAGACTCTATAGTTACAGATATACTAATAGCTATAGTTGTGGATTGAGTTGCCTGCCTCACACGTATCATGATTTCAAAAAAATATTTATTTGGAGTACAGCAGGGCTCACTGTGAAATATAACACAGAGACAAATCTTATTATCCATAATTAGATGAGCCCAGTTAAGTCAAAGGGAGTTTGTGTAATGCAAGTTTAATGAGATCTTACAAATAGTACCACTGAAAAGTTACGATTGACACTTCAATAAAAATAATATTTTCACAAATTTACCAAGTAGCGATATCATTCACACAGTAACAGTGGAATGAAATATGAAATATAAATATGAATTTAATACAATGTTGTATATTACTGTAGACAATCACTCTGAATGTCTATATACATATTACTGACATTATTGAACAGCTTTAGAACTACCAAGTTTTTGCACTTTGACTTTATTAGTTGAATAAACATCATCCTCTGCCACAAATGTATTTCATATCCGCTGTAATTCTGTGGCTTAAATCTCTCTGACTCACTTGTTTGAAGTCATTGAAGTGATCTATCTGGAGGATCCATCTCCCAGGTGTGTTGAGCACAGCTTTTATGTTAACTCTCCAGAAGGACATGTGAAATGTTTTTTCACCCATCTCCCCGCCCCTACCCCCCCAACAAAACAAACTCATTTACCCCACTATGCAAATAGTCGTCTTTAGTATTGTTGTGGGTGGCATAGTAAGATGAGGTTTAGGAGCAGTCCCATGAATAACTGATTAATTTGATGTGGACATGGAAACATTGAGACCCACATCCCATAGCATTGTTAAATGTGGAAACCTAGTGACTTAACACAGCACAGGGGAGTCAGTATCAAAACTGGGATTAAAATACAGTGGTCCCTAAGTCTCAGTCCCACACTTGTTCCTTTCCAACAGGCTGTTTCTCATATCACTGATGTGTCTTCCCACATGCATTCCTTTTGGCTAGAATGCACACTGGCTGCTCAGTGGAGCTGCTTGTTTGGCCATAAGCAGCTTTCTGGGAAGGAGTTTGTGATGAGGCTAACACCATCAGTGGCAGCGCTGAGTGGCTAAGGGAGAATGTGCATGTACGCATGCACACATGTAGGGGTGTGTGTGTGTGTGTGTGTGCGTGCCTGTAGAAAGCCGAGATTAGCTTTCACATTTTTAGGCCTTTTAGGACTGGGGTTCATGGGCATCAAAGGCTTGCCCTGCTGTTGTGCCATACAAAAATAGCACGGCCATTCTTGGTTCTAACCACTCCTTGCCTTTTGTGGTAATTATTGAGGCTGTTCCTCATTCTTGTATTTGACATGTAGGAGGAGATTTACAAAGGCCTAAAGGGCAATTCAGTGCTGAACTGCTATTGAAATTTGATGGGATGGGCACCTTAGAGCCTATTTGTGTCTTTGAATATCTCCCTCATAAATTACATTGGACTGCGGCAGACTCTGAGAATTGAGGAATACAATTACAGCTGTGGGAAATGGTTGTAATCTGCTATACAAAAGATACACGTTTGCTTATCTTTGAGAACTTGTGGAGGAAGAGAGAGATCCCAGCAGCCTAGGAAAGGGCAAATATAGCTCTTATCTATAAAAAAGGAGAATAAGGATAACTCAGGGAACTATAGACCAGTCAGTTTAACTTTGGTACCCGGAAAGGTAATGGAACAAGTAATCAAACAATCAATTTGTAGGCACCTTGGAGAAAATGAGGTTATAAGTAACAGTCAACATGGATTTCTCAATAACAAATCATGTTAAACCAATACCTAATATACTTCTTTGACAGCCTTGTGGATAAGGGGAAAGCAGTATATGTGATATATCTTGATGTTGTTAAGGCTTTTGATGTTGTCTTAAATGATCTTCTCATAAACAAATTAGAGAAATATAGTCTAGGTGAACCTCTTATAAAGTGGGTGCTCATCTAGTTGGAAAAGCATACTCAGAGTAATTACCAGTGGTTCACAATCAAGCTGGAAGGGCATATAGATCAAGATCCTGAAGGGATTTCTACTTAGTCCAGTTCTATTCAATATCTTCATAAATGATTTGGATAATGCAATACAGATTACCCTTGTAAAGTTTGTGCTCAATACTATGATAGGAGGGTTTGCAAGCACTTTGGAGGACAGGATTAGTATTCAAAATGGTTTTGACAAACTGGGGAAATAAGATGAAATTCAATAAGGAAAATGCAAAGTATCACAATTAGGGAGGAAAAATCAATTGCACAAATACAAAATGAGAAAGCACTGTCTAGGAAGGAATACTGCAGAAAAGGGTCTGAGAATTATAGTGAATCACAAACTAAATTTGAGTCAACAATGCAATACTGCTGCAAAAAAAGTGCACATCATTTTGGGGTGTGTCAGATATTTTAGGACATTGTAAGCAAGATGTGTAAAAAGTATTTCTTCCACCCTATTCAGTACTCATAAGGCCTCAACTGGAGC